>NW_023494789.1:8290051-8787551 GCF_904425465.1 Colossoma macropomum
ATGCCCTCTATGGTAATACACGTTTGTTGTGACAGTAGCATTGCTGCTTCACACATCCTACATTCTCAGCAGTTCACAATGCTGAGAATGGGAATAGTCATCGTATTTAAAGCATATTTTGCAGGTAAGCAGTTCAGGATAGAACAGTTTTTGAGCTGTGCACGTGTGTGTGCTCTGTAATTGGCTGTATAGCAGAATAGAATGGTAAAGTCATTTGCATCCCACATGGAAGGAAGCCCCCCCTGTGCCCCAAGGAAGTGCAGAATGCAAACACTTCTTTCCCACTACTGTAATTTTATATTTCTAATGCTGCAAGTAACATAATTTGATGTGTTCTGTCTCCGCAGCTCTTAACGATGATGATAAATTGTGGAGTCCCGAACACACAATCTTTGTACAGCATCTCAGAATCCCAGTTTGAAGCACTGCTGTGCTAATCATGTAGTAACCAATTCACTTGCTGAGAACAACACAAAGTACAGGCCTAGAATTTATTCATTATTGCCTTAGTTACTGCATTAATTTTGTGTACTACTGCTGGAAAAAATGCACAGGCTCTTTATAAAAGCTGAGTAAATAAAAAATAACCTAACAATTCAACATCGCTGGAACACTCTAATCCTGTTACCCAGTCAGTGGATGATGACTGTTGTATCTATTTGGATATAAACAGCAAAGCTGATCAGAGATCAGTTCCTGGTGGCTCTCAGTGCAGTTTATGCAAAGCCACTTATATTTAACTAAAATGACATGATGTGCCTCAATGTCTGTAAAATGCAAACTTCACACCATACACTCCTAACGCACACACACACAGAGTGTACATACTCTTAAACATGTAAAATAAGACAAACTCAAATAGATCTAGCTCCGGCCACAAGTGGAGGGTATTTGATAAGATAACGCACACACACACAGACTGCAGTCAAGTGCAGCTCTGTGGAGGTACTATCTCAAGGTCACAGCTTAAGAGCAACAGAACCTAAGAAGAGGTTCCCAACCCTGGTCCCTTTGCTCTACGTGATTTTGTGTTTTCCTGTTCTAACAGACCCACTTCAACTCAGGAAAGGGCTTGTTCATTAACTGATGAGTTGGATCAGGTGTGCTGGGAGCAGAGAAAACAGGACAGGGGTAGATCCAGGAACAGGGCTGGGAACCACTGACCTACTACATACCCAGCACAGCATGAAATGTTTCTCCAAATCCAACAGGACCCCACTGCTCATGTCAGCTTTGGTCAGGTGTGGACATCTTTTCCTTTTTATCACTTTTTTCATTGCAACACTAGCAAATTACATTCAATACAACAGGTTACTGATTATATTTTGAATGTTTAATCCAGCCACTTCTCTGCCTTCATCCTTATTCCCCCCTTTCACCTCAACCTCCAGCCCTCTCTGCACTCACTTTCCATCCACCAATCAACAGGGAATGTCCAGTCCCATTTGTCTAGTTCTCTGTATTAAATATACTCTATGACAAAAGTTCAAGTGTATATACTGATGATCTGGGTTTTTCGAAGCACCGGCAGCATTGTCCCAAACTGCATCCCAGTCTAACTCTTGTCCCAAATTCCAATATATCCCTATCCCAGGCTTTCATTCTGGATGTGGGCATATTCTCATTCTCAATGTGAACCTACATTTAATTCAGGTTTGGACATCTTAACTAAATACTTGTCAGACTTGGATTGGGTTCAGATTTCATGTTTGATTCTGATCGCGCACGCACGCACGCACGCACGCACACGCACACGCACACGCACACACACACACACACACACACACACACTATCTAAGCTGCTTATCCTTCTGGGTCGCGGGGGTGCTGGAGCCTATCCCATAGCTAATATATATTTTTTTATTTTGTTTATCGACGATCTGACAATGGCTGTCACTGTCACTGAGGTAATCTAACATGCATTACTATGGATGTGGAGTTTTAGTGGGTCTTCACTTGGTGATGTAGGGGTTTGGGTTCAGATTTAGAAGGGGTTGAGGGTCGGGCTGAGTTTGAATAGATTTTTATAAAGCTATTTGATTTGATAATCTTCAATCTGTGGAAAACACTTGTAGCAGAAAATCAGGAAGACCTGAATACCCTTATAAGGAAAATTAAAGAACAGAGATGGGAGTTTATCTCAATATAAAGAAAACAAAGTTTGACAATGGGAAAGACCACTAACTTTACCATTTATGGTGAAGATGTAGAAGTGTGTATGTAAGTAAATGTACATGAATTATTAACAACAGTGGATCCAGCAGACTAGAAATATGAAAGAATGAAGGAGCTCGAAAGATCTTTAGACGCAATGATGTCTCAATAAAAAGGTGAGACAGGAACAACACTGATGCCTTTGAACTTCGGTGCTAGCGTACCTTGGATGGCAAAGAAAACAAATTAAGCCTCACTTCACATTCAAAGCGCAGATAACCAAACCTTATTTTAAACATATTATGATTAACAAATTTATTGGAAAAGACAATTAGGCTTTGGACGGTTGAAGGGGACGGCCAACAACACAGTGGACGGATACAATGATAGCAATCATAAACAGGCTATTCTGAAGCTTAAAGATCCAAATAGAACATAAAAAATTTAGGAGAAACACCGTCCATACAGTCGCCATCAACCTAATTATGGTTAATAATAATCAGAAGCAACACAACATTGTCACAAACTGACTCGACAAGTCAGGCCACACTTCCAGTTACCTCTACTTCCAGACAGAGCAGGGGGGATTTTACCAAACGTTCATTTCAAACATAATGCTCCACATCATGTAGCTGTCTCATGGTAAGGTTAGGTTTCACAGCCTTTACCTCACTAAACAATGCTTTAGAGAAACTGATAGTGTCTGATGCACAAAGGAGTTTCTCAAACGTAAGCGTAGCTAGTTACTTCCCATAATACACAAACTTACATACAGGACTGGGCCTGAATGTAAAATGTCACTGGGGGGTTTTACAGAAAAGATTTAATTCAGTCCTCCTATTGTTACATAAAGTTACCGACAATTACATAGAAACATGAGTTACTGAGAGGAGGTAGGGGGTAAGGCGTATGCATGTAGGGAACACAATTTCCTCCTTATCCCAAATATAATCAATCAGCCTGGACAAGTTTGGTGTCTGAAGTTTACGTCTTTAGTTTTGCACTGCAGCTACAAGGCTAATGGATATAAGGATAATGGATATAAGGATAATGGATATAAGGATAATGTAGCTAGTACCTTGAATAGTTAAAAAGCGAAATAGCAGCCACCTTGAAGCCTTAATATTTGATTTTTACCCAATTATCTCCCCAATTTAGTCGTTTCCAATTCCACCCGCTAGTTAGGACTCCCCCAATCACACGATGCTATCAACGCTAGGAGGGCGAAGGCTAACACAGGCTTCCTCCGAGACCTGTGAAGCCAGCCACCGCTTCTTTTCGAACTGCCGCTCACGCAAAGTCACTGGACAGCCGAACGCGTTCGGAGGAAAGCGCCAACCGCCAGATCTGTTACGTCAGCTAACAGACGCCTTCGCTGACTAGCATCGCGTTGAGTGATGGGGGTAGAAGGAGGGGCCATCCTACCCACCCAGAGAGAGCGAGGCCAATTGTGCTCTCTCGGACTCCTGGCTACGGATGGCTGTAGTATCACCAGGGATCGAACTCGCGATCTCCTGATGATAGGGCCAACGCTTAGACGGTTGCGCCACTCGGGAGTGCCGAAGCCTTAATATTTAAAAATCAATGTTTTACAGCAGTATAAACAAGTCTATTTGAGGTAATTTAACATGGTTTGAAGCAAATATGCTCTAATATGGGAGCATTCACACTACATTCTTCAGAAGGTGGAAAAAACGTGAGGCGCACTGCAAATGGTGTACGGTGCACAAGCAGAAACAAAGTGTTTTTTGGTTATGGCATGATTTCTGTTTGTGAAGGACTATAAGCTCTAATCCTTCCTCCATTACAACTGTCTTTTTGACAGAAAAAGCACTCATGATGTAGGCTGTCTGACCGCTTCAGGTGTACTCCACACTAGAGGTCTGCGCGGGAATGTTTTTTCAATCCCGCTCCCGACCGCCCACGTAGAAAATCTGAATCGTTTGTCCCACTGCTTCCCACACAGTTCCGTCAAGGCGAAATGACATCCAGTATCTGACACAGTGTATTCACAAATACATTAACCTCTGCTGAATTAACAGGGCAGTCATGGTTATCAGGCTCACTGTGAAGTGACTTCAACAGACGCCATTTATTCCCAGTAAACACAAAGCGGGAATTAAACCATTTTGGTGTTTTGCTGGGCTCAGCAGGGGTGGCCATCAGACTGAGGGCTCCACCATCTCTGTAACGCCTGATTCACACATGCTACCTCTGCGTGGCATGTACAATGCGGAACAAATCTCACCAATTAAAAACAACAGAAGAAAAATGCCTCTGTCCTTAAAAAATATGTACAGCATGACCCGCCCCCTTTGGCATGCATTTTACATCATACTAACTGTCAGGGTATAATAGAATTTAGCCACATTAGCCTAGCAGCTTGAGTAAAAAGCTAAAGAAGCAAACTTCAGACATCAAACATTTCTTGGCTGATCAGTTACATTTAAGGGAAGGGGAGAATTGTGTCAATCTGATTTTTCGCCAGGTACACCTTTAATAGAATCCAGAGTGCGCTGTGAATGAACAGTCCCTCGAAAATCTGAACATCTTTACACGGTCATTCAGCTAATGTAACCCTGAGGTCAATGGCTGTCTTGGGTCTGACGTTTCCCTCCTAAATCCACTGCCTCTGTGCCCCCACCCATTTCCTTGGATTATTCTTAGCATGGGTTTGAATCGGACTGGAGGCCTAAACAGATAGCAGGTGTAAACAGACGAGGCCTCCTGAAGGGATGTTTCAACCCTGCCCCTCACAAACAGAGGAAGAGAGGATCTGGGAGACGAGGGGGAACCAGAAGAGCACAATACTGACCACTCCGCTGCAGATGACACCGGAGCAAGTTTAGTACAGGAGCATGGCCTGGACTTCTAAACACAGACACACACACACACACCTCCCTAAACATGGCTGGCTCCATGCCAACACACACACAGCCACCCAAAGCACAATTGCTCTGAGACCTGTGACTGTTATACTTTTAGTACCAAAAAAGATGATAGGGGTCAGCATACAGGCTTGGACATACAGTACCAGCCAAAAGTGTGAACACATCTGATTGATGTACATATTTCATAAAATTTTCATTAAAAAACTATCATTCAAAAGTCACATAAATGATTGCTGTTATTTTATTCTATTTTAGCTTGTTCAGTGTAGACAGAAACACTATGAGCTAGATAGCAGAAGTAATTTTAAGGTGTTTTATTCATAATTTCAAATTTTTGGGAACAGCAAAAACATATTAAATGATAAATACTGTAATCATTTAATTTCTTGATATCTGCCTGAGATTTTATCACCACTTTTCAAATATGAGGCACTAGGGATGTTAATTTGTAAAGTTATGGAGTAGCATTATCATAAGAAAACACAATCCCGTCTCTCCCGTCCAAAGTCGGATGCTGTGCAAAATGCAATGATGTGCAAATCATTTATAACCTATATTTAATAAATTTTATTTTTTGACTGGTAAAAGACTGAAAAAATTGCATAATGTGAAAAAAAACTACTAAACAACTAATTAGATAAATTGGCAACAGGTCAGTAATATGACTGAGTAGTAAAAGAGAACACAGTGAAAGAACACAGTTGATCGCTGCATCCACAAACGAAAGTTAAAACCCTGCCATGCAAGAAAAGAACCATATATACACAGGATCCAGAAACGCCGCCGTCTTCTCTGGGCCCAAGCACATTACAGAGTGTTCTTAAAAGAAGATGTGATGCAACACTGCATTCTGTTTTTATTTACATTTTGCGCAGTGCCCCATAATTTTTGGAAAAAGACGTTGTAGATTTCATCCAAATCCAAAATTAGCACCATACAAAATAGTATATAGTAATTCCCATAACATAGTTTCTGTTTAATTTTTTCTATTCTATTCTATTTTGTGCCATTTACTTATGGTTTCTAGTACCCGATAGTTAACTGTATGTCATTTATGTATGTATTTATGTAAACATACTAGTAACAGAGAGCAAGAGTAAACAGAAACAGATAAAAAAACAGAACATCAATCCAATCCAATAAAAACAAGCTGTCAGGTTTGTAAGACATTTCTTTACCAGCAGTGAGAAAGTACAGGTCCACTAACTTTATTAATGATTTATTAACTTTATTAATGCTAATATTTCATCTGATACTGTGACATATTCAGAAAATATATACAATTTAATATATAATGCCAACTATTACAATGCTGCAGCTAGAACTCCTGTGAACATCCGGATACACTCATCTGCACAGACACATGAGGACTTTGCTTTTACCCCTACAGGGACGAGCTCACATGGGTTAGTGCTAATATAGCAGCTACACAAATCGAGCCTCAACCAACACAACAGCCTCTTCATAAGGATCAAAGGCATCGCAGGAAACACACACCACCATTACTGCCATTACCATCTCCCATGACTCCCCACATCTGTTAATTAATGATCCCACCCTAATTATTCTTTAACCAGACTGCACTGCACTCATGACGACCTGCTACCCTCCATACTGTTTCAGCTCTAATGGTACAAATGAAGCCTAATTTAAGGCTAAAATTAGTTTAATGGACACTGTGTATGTTGATATTCCAGTTCAAAGTAAGATACACATCTGCCTGGAACGGGTGTTGTACTTTTTCTTAAAATTAATAAGTCACACCGGCAATAAGCCTGTTGTCATTTGAACCCCTTATTCACCAGGGTATATTTTGGTTTTTCCATCTGAATTTGCATGATCAAATCGTAAGGCAAATTATTCAGTAACTGTATGAAATAAATGTACATTTTTATTTTATTTATTTTTTTGTAAAAGCTCCCCTCAAATGAACAGAACATGTGTTTTATGATCATGCACATGTTGCTATATGCTTACAATTTATTGCTGAAAGCCAAAAATCTTAGACGCTCTTTGTATTTTTTTATAAAAATAATTTTTACAGAGCAGATCACTGAAGAGACGCCATCTGTTTATAGTTTATAGCCCAGATTTGTGGAAAAATCAGTTCAGCTTCTTCTATTATAAGGGTTTAAAATTACATCACCCATCTATTTGACTGGAAAGAAGACAGTTACAGCTCTCATACGACACCCAGCTTTTGAATGTAGCTTATGAAATATGAAAGTTATGAAGAATACGACGAAGTGCGTTTTTGGAACCACTGGTGGTCTCAAGGAGTTGAAAAGGTTAAATTAAAGGTGAACTGATTTCTAAAATTTCTACACAATTTATTTGTTGAGAAGCAATGTCACTCATCAATGGTTTGATGTGAAATGTAGAGAGGTTTACAGACTCAGATTTCTTTACAATGGTGGTCTTAGGAATCAGATGTTGCAAGGTCAACAACAAACATACTCATTCTATTTACTATCCAAAGAAACAGTGAATCTACACGTCTTCTGAGGTTTTACACGTAAATAATGATAATGGTTAAAAAATTATCTTTCTTTGGAAACTATTTTGCCTCATAATGCCCTGCATGTACTCGTTCCCATAAATGTATGTGGGGAAAAAGCTTTAAGGTCAAAACCTCTCAAATTTATTGTAAAACAACATTTTAGGCATTGGGCAGCGTGACAATTTTACGCAAAAAACTTTCTGTGATGCAGCTTTTAGAGGCATTCATCTCGACAGATGCCTGCTTCCTATGACCACCACTATGAACAATTCTGACTCAGTAGGTTTAGAACAGAGAACGAGGCGTTTCATATCAAACCACTCTGAATGACTCTGTTTCCGTCTTATATAAAATTGGCCTTCCATCTTCTTTAATTACTTCTCTGAAAACGTTCTAATTGTGGATTTTAAACTTCCAATCGATAACGTCGGTAACACTATTTGGAGTGGTCCTTTGTAGATGATTAATAAACTCTTAACAGATTATCAGTAACACATCAACAACATATCAGCGAAGTGTCATTAGTGAAGCATCTGAATACACTGTAGTAAATATTGTGCAGATGTTTTGTTGATACATTACTTACATTAAGTTGATGTGTTGTTAATATGTTACTTCCATAACTTACTCAACCTTACCCAACACCTAACCCTCATCCTGGCCCTAATCCTAATCCTAACCAAGGCCCTGACCCCAATGTCTATCTTTGACATGTTACTGAGAGTCCGTTGAGTGTTTGTTTCATCTAAAAAGGACCACTCAAAATAAAGTGTCATATATTTTATGATAATTTATACTGATGAAAAGTTACTGTTGTGCGTACAGTCCTGTATGGTGAATAAAAAAACATCACTTCTAAGTTTATGTCATGGAAAAATCAGAGGTGCATGGAAAAAACGTGGAAGTGTTGAACCTGTCAACAAATGTAAATGTTAATGATTATATAATTAAGTAATTAAATTCAAACAATTATGCAATTTAAGTAGAACATATAGCAAAACCACAGTAATCACTCTAGACTTCCACACAGTTAGAATTAAGGTTCTGTGCAGGTACAACAGTGGTTTTAAGGTCCAACTGTGTACCTTAAATAAGCTTTTCCCAGGGGAAATACACATATTTATAACCGAATGTTTTAAAGCAGAACAACAAAACGAAGCCTGGAGACGAGGCGGGGTGTGTGGAGTCAATACAGCCTATAAAATATCATTTCAGTGGATTATGGTACAGTTATGTTCCCTGACTAAAGGTATCGAGATGTACCCTTGAGGGAACCACCCCAGTGACAGTTTTGTAACTGTTTTGCAGAACACAGCTCATTCTCAATAATTTGCATCAACACCATAGCCGTCATACAACTCAAATTATCTCTCCAGAGGGTGTGTCCACTGCCCTTTCATTTCCTTATCTGAATATAATTTTTTCCATTATCCTATTTGAATCCTGTAACTCTAGATGAGTGTATGCCCGTAGTGTGTAAATGTGTGAGCTGTGCCAGTGACCATATCTCATGCTGTAGCTTTGTTTCTTTAACCCTTTAGAATTTAAGTAATGCTCATTACATATTTAATTAAATGTAATTTTATAATGATGTCATCATTCACATAATATATAACAGTTACATGCTGAATTACAGTTATATTTCATTAGCTCTATCGACAAGCCTCAGTCTGTACTTCCAATTCTTCCAGTTAGTTAAACAATGTAAAGGATTTTTATTAAATTTCTAAATAAATATATGAACGTAGTATCAAAAGTTCAGAAAGAACTTTCAAAGCAATTTCTCTACTTGTTTGCTAATGAGATACGAGTAAAAAAATATCTGGTAACACTTTACTTGCAATCTTGCCACACAACATTGACATAACCATGTGCTAAATATGTAATTCCAGATGTCATACGCTGTTATGATTTGTAAAAACAGATTTTGTCCAGCAATCATTGAGCAAATAGAGTCATGTTACTATTACCAGTTACTGTCATTAAGTAGCTGTGTCCCATTTCAGGAGCTGCGTCCTTCGGAGGCTGCATTTTAAGGCCGGGTGCGCCACAGCGGCACGACAAGTCACGACAAGATAACTGAAATGTATTTATTTAATGTAAATGTATCAGATCTGTTATCTGAATCATGTGACTCCAGATGTGACAGTAAGACTGGGTTAGCACTCTGCATGTCCACTGTGTATAAATGTGTGTGCTGTACCTGTGACCTGTGAACTCCAGCGTGTCTGTCTGCTCTGAACATGACCCTACCTTTGCCGGTGGGAAAGAAGCAGTCCATGTCGACGCTGCTGCGGGAGTGGGAGACGGACAGGGTGCTGCACGGCACCAGCCCCTCCTGAGGCGGAGAGCGCTCTGTGGTCCGCACCAGGCACCAGCCGGACCGTTCGCCAGAACGCTCCAGTACCTCCACCGTCTGACCCGACTGGACGCTCAGCTCAGCTGCACAACCAGCCACAAAGTCCTGTAGGACCAGCGTGTGCTCACAGCCACCAGACAACTACAGCACCACGAGGAGAAAGGAGGATGACAAAGAGAGAAAGAGAGAGAGGAGAAAGAGAAGAGAGAGGTGGGTTCGGTAGGGAGAGAGAGGGTAGAAGAGAAAAAAGAGGGAACAAGAAAGAGAAAGAGAGAGGTATTAAGGTATTGTTGATTACAAGATTATAAGATCATTTAGAGACGCATAATCAAATAAATCAAACAAGCACGTCAGAACAGGAAGACGGAGTGAAAGTGAAAGAATATGAGAGATTTGAGGTTGGTAGTGACAGGAGAAGAGAGAAGAAGTGAAAAGGTGAGTGTCAAAAAAATTGGGTAAAGCGCTCTCATGCTTCCCTCAAATCTGTTGAGGGTGGAGCGGAGCGGCGCTGACATCTCAGAGAGCCACCATGTCTGTTGCCTTCTGGCTCCCTCTTTCAGTTAGGCTGTAATAGATAAACCTGCCGGAGTCTCTGCTGTACTGTGTTAACACTGTATACTGTAATCAGTCTGTATTAACTAACTGTCTGTCTCTTTGCAGAGCTGAATAACTGCCCATCCTGTGTGGTCTGATGCTGTTGCTCCATCTACCTCAATTGAGTGCCCACTGCTCGCCTGACTTTTGGACCAGTCTGACCACCATGGAGCTTCCTGCTGTACAACGCTGTGCAAACCTCACCTGCATGAACGGACCCTCCTGATGATGCTCCTGCAGAGACTCAAACTATTTAATCAGAGCCATTGCTTCACCTGCTTTTCCCCTTTTTCTGTATCTTATACTAACGATCGAATCTCATTCTCTGCTGTTATTGTTTGCTATCAGGTGTTGACCAGAGGAGGATGGGTTCCCCTTTTGAGTCTTGGTTCCTCTCGAGGTTTCTTCCTCCTGCACTTAGGGAGTTTTTCCTTGCCACTGTTGCCATTGGTTTGCTCACGGGGGCGTGGACCTAGATCTTTCTGTAAAGCTGCTTTGTGGCAACACCTGTTGTAAAAAGCGCTATACAGGTAAGCTTTGACTGAAAGAGAAAGAAGTTGTGGAGGGATTGAGAGATGGGGTGAGAGAGAGAAAGCAGACTGAAGTATTGTTGATTACACAATCATTCAGATATTGATAGAGATTGAGTACAGTATAAAAATCAAAGACCACCATTCATTTCATTTTCATTCAAAATGGCTAATAAGTGATATTTCTTATGAGATTAGATATAAAATAATCCTTTTGCATTAGAAAAGGAAAAGAAAACTGGAGTTCCACAAATTATATGATATACAGAAAACGTGACCCCTAACAACCATACGAGACCTGGTGGACGACCAAAGCTGTCCTGATCAGATAAACAGAACTCAAAGCTTTCATCTTTGAGAGAGAGGAGAAAGTCAAGCTCCACTCTTGCTTCAGATCTGAAAAAATCCACAGGTGTTTTATTTGCACTGTGATAAGACAGATTAACACTATGAGTCTGACATGTGTAGCTGTCAAGAAGTTGTTACTGAGAAAAGTAAAAAAAAAGATTAAAAAAGGAAGAAAACTTGCAAAACAAACAGAGAAGCTGCTGGTGTTCTCAGAACAATGGACTGACCACCCCAGAGGCCAGATCTCAGCATCACTGATCGTGTTTGGGATTACGTGAGAAGCAGAAACCACAACCAACTTCTAAGACTGAACTTTTGGGGGTGCAGAAAATTATCCCCGCAGATTTCTTTGAGAAACTGAAAGTCAGCCTTTGGAAAGAATGGAAGCTGTAATAAGGCTAAAGAGTAAACACAATAAATATGGAAAAGAATTATATTTCATTGTTGAGACTTCTGTCTTATTAGCGCTTCTTATATGTTTTCTGCTTTTTCCCTAAATGAATAACTTATCACTACTGTCGGAACAAAACCTTGTCTCTATGTTGGCCTGTTGTGTGTAATGATTAATGGACCAAAAATTGTCTGGTTCCATTGACTTACACTAAAAGAAAAGTATGTGTTTTCTTTCTCCTGCGATATACTTGTTGGGAAATTTGAACGGACAACGAATAATAAATGGATAAATTAATAAAATAAATATATAATAATAAATAAAATATATAAAATAAATACTAATAAATGAAATGTGGCCTTTGACTTTTGCACAGTACTGTATACATGATCAAATATGTCAAGCAGCCAAGTTAGAGTAAAAGTGGAAGGAAGACAGTGGAAGAGGAAGAGTGAAAGACAAAGCATGTGTGGACATGGATGTGTGAGACGGTGGAGTTGTTCCCCTCCCCTATATATTACTAGCCTCAATCAGGTCATAATCACACTCCAGCAGGAGAAGAGTGAGCCTTAACTACTTCACACAGTAATCACACTAACACACACTCAGCAGGAGAGACTACGGTGAAATGAACTCGACACACAGACCAGAGATGTGGCTGAGAAGATCAGACTTGTTCTTCTGTCACAGAGGGATGGAATCAATGAACAAGTGAAAGAGGATGAGGTTGGTTTATACAGCTGTGCTTATTCTTCTCCTCTGCCCCTCCCCAAAGTTGACCTTTAACCCCTGCCCCACAATATAAATAAGTTGATCTCTGTATGAATTTCCTTGCAAAAAAGAACACTCCCCCAATTTATCTTTCATACAGAGCAGAGGTCTCTAACAGGCGGACCGCGGTCCGAATCTGGACCCAGACACTGTCTAATGCGGACCTGGAAGTATAACTGATAAACTATGGAGAATTATTCAATTTCGACCGGGTGGTCCTATTTTAATCGGCGTAACTTTTCTAGCCTTTAAGGTAGCTTTACCTTAAAGCTTTACCAGGAGACCAATCGCATGCACTGTAAATATCACACGGCAATCGGATCTGTGCATCACGATGAGCCCTGAGACCCGAGTGAGGGATGCACACACAGGCGAGGGACGAGGTGAGAAACAGCAGTCGAAGAAAGTGAGTCAGAGGGACGTTATTTAACATGACGTGCTCTAAAAAGAGAAAACTGACAACAAATGTTGTTGAAATATTACTGAACTGGACTTTATTTGATTTGACACTCAGTTGTTGACTGTATAAGATGTTGAAATACCTACTAGGCTACTTCAGTATACAGTATATGGCACTGAATCATGATGCAAGTTGGACATTACAATGTTCTGGACCTTTGCTTAGGGAACTTTTCTCTAACTGGACCTTACTGAATTTTAATTAAATACCCCAATATAGAGCCTTTTTTTGAAAATGGAAAATGTTGAACTTCGGTCATTATAACGCTCTAATTTCTATGTGCATCTTGTTTAAAGTTAATTTGTGGCACGTCTGTCCCTTGTAATGTGTTTGAGCCAAACAGCTGTATTATGAAGTGAGGTCTAAACAGCCTTATCTGGCAGAAGGCCAATAATTCTGATTATGCTAAGAAGTGAAAACGAGTACTAATAAAAGAAAAACACTCTATGACTAAAACTGCTACGAACCGATACTGTATCTTCAACACATCATTGCCCTCCTTAGATATTTTTTTGCATTCAGGCATCACACAGCATACAGTGTATAGGTGTGTCCTCTTATTCTGTTGTTAGCTTGTGTGTGTGTACGTGTGTGAGTGCATTTGCTCAATGTCTGCAGCTAACTAATTAACTCTGTGCTGAACGCTGCTCTGGAGCGAACGAGAAGTTTTGATTTACTGTGTCGGAATCCCAGAAGAACGAGTGAGAGTGGCAGAGGAGGGAAAGTAACGAGGGATGAGGATGAGGAGAGGAACGCCCTCCTCAGGGGAGCGAGCCGTGCTTTCCGTCCTGATCCACCACAGCTGGCCAGGAATTCCCGCCATATGGAACAAAAAAGCCTTCCACATGGAGAGCATTTGCAAAAGCACAGCGAGAAAAAAAATCACAAAGCAAAACCGCTTCTCTCCATTCTAACTGCAACCTGCCACAGGGTCAATATTGCTCAAGATCATAATCACAATATAGGATATGATATCATAAAATACGACAACATAAACATTTTGCAAATTCTCTTTACATCATATTTATTTATTTTAATTCTATGTAAAGATTTCTACTTACCTATTTTTACCTACACTTTGTTCTACCTGCTTAATTTTCTTAACATGTCTTTGTAAAGTTGATGTGCTTTGTATGCTGCTGACACGATCACGGATTAATCAAAAATCAATGCATTATATTAACAAAACTTTGTACAGGCCTACAAACACATTCAGCATGGTTTGATGTGAAAGGCGCCATTCTAGAGAAACTTTCTAAGAACTGTTCTCATAAGTGATGACAGCAACTAGACATTTGAAAAGTTTAACACCTTTTAAAGTTACCTTACATAAAGTTATTACACATAATTGTTATCAATATGCTGTCTGATACCTGAGACATCCAAAAATAGATAAAGTTCAGGCCTATTTTTCAAAAGCAATTGAGTAGATTTAAATGTTGTAATATAAAAGTACTTTTAAAGAAAACTGGATTTATTAGTATTTTACTAAAATCAACATTGCATTTAAAATCTCAGAAGACTGTAGGTTCACTTGTTGTTTTGGAGACATTACAAACACTAGTTCCTGTCACTACCAGTGTAAAGAAATCCAAGCTAGTACATTTCTCTACAGTGCATATGAATCCACTTCTAAAAGACTGTCAGCCACTGTGTGTCAGCCACTGAATTCAACAGAAACTGGTGGAATTCCGCGGAATTCCCCTTTAAAATCAATTACACACATTAGCCTCTCTGTAGTGTATTGTGTAACGCTTTATTTGTATGAAGTGACTGTATCAGATCGAAAGGTTTGGCCTTTACAAATAAATCTGGCTGGCCAAACATAGTGAATAGAGCTCAGACGGCCACTCCCTCCTGAGCTAGAGAGAGAGAACACACTCCAAGAGTGAGCTCATGCTTAGTGTGACTCAAAACGCAAGCACACACTCTTACACATAGAGCCATGCAGTAAGCATGTCCTAAGACATGACATAAGCCATAGAGTTTCACACATTTCACATATACACACATGAACACACACACACACACACACACACACATGCATACACATGTACACACTCACACACTCAGCCGGATTGGTGCCAGTTTATAAGGAAAACCGTGACTGTTAAGACATGTAAGCCTCAGTAGGGTGTGCACATCCAGTACTATTAAAATTTGTTACATAAATCAAGCAAAATATTTATTATAAAAAGTAGACTAAATCCATCTACTAGTAGGTTGTCGTTTTTATTGTGGCTTATAATGGTTTCTCTCTTGTCTATTGTGTACTGTGCATTGGGCACAGTGAGCTACATATCTAATTTAGCTAAAAACATATGTACCATTCAGCCTTTCCAACTTTAATCAGTGCGTCACATTACCCACTGTCCACTGTCCTATTTTCTGCAGGAATGAGTCCAGTGCAATCATATGACATCATCACAGCGAGACAATGGAGATCTACTAGTAGAGGGACTTTGCCTTTTTGTTTGTATGTTTTTTTATAATAAATAAAACATTTTCATTTGACTCATCAGAGTCTGTGATGAGTCTAGAGTTTCTTGGTGTGAGTCTGTCGAGTCTTGAGTTTCTGAGTGTGAGTCTGTCGAGTCTTGAGTTTCTGAGTGTGAGTCTGTGTCGAGTCTTGAGTTTCTGAGTGTGAGTCTGTGTCGAGTCTTGAGTTTCTGAGTGTGAGTCTGTGTCGAGTCCTGAGTTTCTGAGTGTGAGTCTGTGTTGAGTCTTGAGTTTCTGAGTGTGAGTCTGTCGAGTCTTGAGTTTCTGAGTGTGAGTCTGTGTCGAGTCCTGAGTTTCTGAGTGTGAGTCTGTGTCGAGTCTTGAGTTTCTGAGTGTGAGTCTGTGTTGAGTCTTGAGTTTCTGAGTGTGAGTCTGTCGAGTCTTGAGTTTCTGAGTGTGAGTCTGTGTCGAGTCTTGAGTTTCTGAGTGTGAGTCTGTGTCGAGTCTTGAGTTTCTGAGTGTGAGTCTGTGTCGAGTCTTGAGTTTCTGAGTGTGAGTCTGTGTCGAGTCCTGAGTTTCTGAGTGTGAGTCTGTGTCGAGTCCTGAGTTTCTGAGTGTGAGTCTGTGTCGAGTCTTGAGTTTCTGAGTGTGAGTCTGTGTCGAGTCTTGAGTTTCTGAGTGTGAGTCTGTGTTGAGTCCTGAGTTTCTGAGTGTGAGTCTGTGTCGAGTCTTGAGTTTCTGAGTGTGAGTCTGTGTCGAGTCCTGAGTTTCTGAGTGTGAGTCTGTGTCGAGTCCTGAGTTCATAAGTGCGAGTCCATGTGGAGTCTTGAGTTTATAAGTGTGAGTCTGTGTGGAGTCTTGAGTTTCTGAATGCAAGTCCAAGTCAAGTCTTGAGTTTCTGAGTGCGAGTCTGTGTCGAGTCCTGAGTTCATAAGTGCGAGTCCATGTGGAGTCTTGAGTTTATAAGTGTGAGTCTGTGTGGAGTCTTGAGTTTTTGAATGCAAGTCCAAGTCAAGTCTTGAGTTTCTGAGTGCCAGTCTGAGTCGAGTCTTGGGTTTCTGACTGCCAGTCCGAAGCAAGTCTTGAGGTTCTGAGTCCAAATCAAGTCTTGAGTTTCAGTCTTAGTCAAGTCTCGAGTGCAAGTCCATGTCGAATTTTGAGTTTATGAGTGTGAGTCCGTGTCAAGTCTAAAGCTTCTGAGTGCGAGTTTCTGAGTGCGAGTCTGAGTCAAGTCTCGAGTTTCTGAGTGTGAGTCCAAGTCAAGTCTCGCGTTCCTAAGTGCGAGTCCGAATCGAGTCTCGAGCTTCTGAGTGCGAGTCCGAATCGAGTCTCGAGTTTCTGAGTGCAAGTCTGTGCCGAGTCTTTAGTTCCTGAGTGTTAGACTGAGTCAAGTTGTGAGTTTCTGAGTGTCATCATATATTAATGGTAGTGGACATGTACGCTGTTTTAAGTCTTTCAAAACCAAACAGTTCAGGTTACCTTTGAAATAAGAGAGTATAATATGATTTAAGCACAGCATGTGTTATGACTATTTATGTGTGTATGTATGAATGATGGGGTGAGTGAGACGGAAATGTTGTGGGCTGTAAGGTCGTAGTGCCTTTAGTGAAAAAATGAATGCGCACACACACACACACACACACACACACACACACACACACGTGTACACGCCCACAGAGAGCAAAGAGAGATGGAAATAAGCACTCCTCCCAAAAAACACACAGGAGGCACGCTGCTCTTTTCAAATCTCCCCTACTACAAAGTCCACTGTTCCAATTCATCTAACACTAAGTACAATTTCTGATTGTAAAATACACAACTTACATATTTTTAAAAGCCAGACATTTTAACTATGAATCCTGTCCTCTGCAGCACACCGGTGTCACCGTTCTGTGTCCTGACCTTCCAGTGAAGAGACCTGTCATTTCTACAACTGCCTCTTACATTTTAAAGGAAAAAAGCTGTAAACATATTTGCATCCGGTTTAACATCACTTGACATCCAGTGCAAAACTGATGGATTTATACCAGTCTATGGCAGAACAAATCCAAAATAATAAAATACTCATATTCTGAATGCATCCACTAGCCACTCAAACCAATTCTGTAAAAACTGCTAAGTACTCAATATATAGTTACCAGGAAAGTCTGTTTTACTTACAGGTCTGGTTCCCTTAGACTGCCTGAAGTTCATCCACTTGGGCATGATACAGCTAATAACTCCGATCCAACCAACCAGCCTGAGACTGGCAAAAATATTCCCTCTATGATTGGCTGCCTGCTGGGTAAAGAGTCTAGCCCCACCTCTAACTCAAAGCTGGGGTTAGTGGCTACATGCTACCAGGCCAGTGGAGTGCTGGATTAAATTTCCACAACTGAAGACAGCCTGTTCTGAGGTCTAAAGGCTGACTGCAGCCCTGCCCAACTCAGAGAGAGGGGGAGAGACCGAGTTGAGTCCTGTGACTGGGGATTGGAGATGTTACTCAATCACATGAGGAAAAACTGAAGTCAAGCAACATATGTGGGTGTGTATGGTATGATTAGGCAACTAGAGTATGTACATTCATTCAGTCTACCCAACATAACACATCAGACACCAACACATACACACTGACAACCATAAAACTATGAGAAATTCATGTTTGTCCAATTAAACGAGTGACGAAACTGGAGTCCAAAGGAAGATTTAGAATTAGAAAACATACAGAGTAGACAGGGCTAGGACTAGGATCTAAACTAGGATCTAAATTTTAGTGAGGTCAATTTTGCAGAAATGTGACCTACATCTCACAGTAAATAAACTAACTGCCAAACGTGACACCAACTGTTTCTCCTTTTCTTCTTTTTTTAACCAAATCATTACTCCTTTCTACCTATCCATACCTGTTAGTTTACCATTTGTTCCTTCTCCACCCCTCTATTTTTCCATGAACTGCTGTAACTGTTCCTCAAACTGATTCGACTCCAGTCATCCTGTTTAAGTTTATTTAATTGATCAAAAAACTATTTATTTATATGTGTATTTTGAAAAACGTAGCTGAATATATGTTGAAAGCTACAATAAATGAAGTTCACTCAAATTGATTTTATTTAATTTACCTCTCTCTCCTTTGCCCTTTGTGCCTTTGTGTCCTCACTGATTACTGTAAAAATGCATATTAAGTATACGTTATAAAAGGCTGTCTGTGCCAAACCCCAGACAACGGGAAAGGCAGATACTCATACAGCTAATGAGACAAAATACAGCCTAACATACCTGTTGATTTCTTAATAACGTTAGCTACATGATGCTATACCATCAATACGTTGGTTAACAGTGAACTTCATGCTGGCTGTAGTATGTTATGTGTAGGTAACACAATACAGCTTTAATTTCTCATCTAATCGCTAATATTGCTGACGTCGGAGCATGCAGCCTTAACTAAGCAGCTACTAGAACTAAACTAAAGCATGCTGATTTAGCCAGCAACATTACGAGCTATCCAAACAAAAAAAAATATAATACAGGGTTTGTATTTTACAATCTTAATGTGTTAATAGTGCTCATAAACTCTTAGCTGAATACCTGAACATCTACACTGTTAGAAATAAAGGTTCTGTGCAGGTACATTTTTTGTTTATCAAGGTACAAACAATGTAAATGTACCATCAAAGGTAAAACAGTGGTTTTAAGGTCAAATTATGTACCTTAAATACGTTTTTCCCAGGTAAAAAGGACATATTACTAGCTTTTTATAACATTTATAATGTTTTAAAAGAAAGCAATAAAATAAAAGCCTGGAGACGAGACGGGGTGTGTGGAGTCAGTACAACTTAGAAAATATCATTTTAATGCATTATGTTACAGTTATGCTCCCTAACTAAAGGTACTGAGATGTACCACTGAGGGAACCACTACAGTGACATAAGGGGTACTGCCCCAGCGACAGTTTACCACCTTTTTTCTGAAAGTGTATGACACCATGGCTGCAGCCCTGGGCAGACTACCACGTTATCATAACGGCACTGTTTCTACATTTAATCTCATGAATAGAGAAAAGTGAAAAAAAAAATCCTTCTGAAACTACGAGGTCCGGACCTCGGTGTCCTCACAGCTAGTTACTTGCCAAAAATTATGATGCCTAGAAAATAACATACAATGTGCACAACTGGATTCCTACACACAAATCCAAAACTTCCTCATCTGCTAGTTTCAATATCTGTCAGTATTTTTGCTGCAGGAACTTGAGGTCAAAAGACTATGCTCCAGCTCAAAACAAGCTAATGACAAGAGCTGCAAAATGACCACATATTTTTTCATGATCATCAGTACAGGACATATTAAAAATGACCGAAAAAACCTAAATATTAAAATCATGTTTCTGACAGTATTTGGTGCTCTCTCTCTTTCATCACTGCTCTGATTTTATATCCAGTGTGTTTTACTGTCCTTCTGTTTTGTAATTTCAGGAACACACATTACTCCGCTTTAAACCTGCTTTCTTTACTGTGAAGCTTATTTCAATTCATCATTACAGCGACTGATAAATTATTATCGTGAGAAAGTTTACAAGTCACTTTATGCGAGTCTGATTCCAAGTCAGGTCTCGAGTCTTTGAGATTGAGTCAAGTCTTGTGTGTCTGATGTCGAAGTCTGAGTCAAATTCTGAGTCTCTGACGTGCAAATCCAAGTCTCAAGTCTCCGAGGCACAAGTCCGGGTCAGGTCTTGAATCTCTGACGTGCGAGTCCAAGACAAATGTTGTGTCTCTGACACACGAGTCAGAGAAAATTCATGAATCTGACATGTGAACCTGAGTCAAGTCTCTAGTCTCTGACGTGCGAGCCTGAGCCATATCTCCAACATGTGAGCTGAGTCAAGTCTCAAGTCTCTGATGTGCGAGCCTGAGCCAAATCTCCGACATGTGAGCCCGAGTCAAGTCTCGAGTCTCTGACGTGCAAACTCAAGTCAAATCTTCAATCTCTGATGTGTGTGCCCGAGTCGAATGTCAAATCCTGACGTGCAAGCCCAAGTTAACGCCTCGAATCTCTGACAAGTGAGTCCAAGTCTAGTCTCGAGTGTCTGACACGCGAGCCTGAGCCAAATCTCTGACATGTGAGCCCGAATCAAGTCTCGAGTCTCTGATGTGCGAGCCTGAGCCAAATCTCTGACATGTGAGCCCGAGTCAAGTCTCGAGTCTCTGACGTGCAAACCCAAGTCAAATCTTCAATCTCTGATGTGTGTGCCCGAGTCGAATGTCAAATCCTGACGTGCAAGCCCGAGTTATGCCTTGAATCTCTGAGAAGTGAGTCCAAGTCTGGTCTCAAATGTCTGAGGTGCAAGTCCGAGTCAAATCTTGAGTCTCTGATGTGTGACTCTGGGTCAAGTCCAGGTTAATTTAATGATTTTGTCCATTAAATTAAAGATTTTTCTAACCAAAATTTAAACTAAAGTTTAAAGTTTACACTAAAGTTTAAAGTTTACACTAAAGTTTAAAGTTTACACTAAAGTTTACACTTTTCTAAGGTTGCTTTCGACTTTCTGAAATGCCAAATCCAAAGCTAGTTTGAAAAATGTCTCTGCACAATGTGCTCTCAGAACTGTCTGGTGTGTTTTGGTTCCCAGATGCAAGGTGGACGTTGTCAGGGTAGCACAGAGACTTCAGCCCTCATTAGTTGGTCCATTACTGGTCCTGCCCGGTGTCTCTAAGCTGCAAACAACATGGCCATAGAAAGATAACAAACGGCTGCAAAGATAATTCTATTTAAAACAAAAACTGAGTAAAATCTCTCTATCTTGCTCGTGTCGATGCAGCCCCTAATCATAGCAGCCTACGTCATTTTGCGAAATTTCAGTTTGAATGGAAACTCGGCTAATGGCATCAGAATAAATGAGCATGCATGACAGTCATAAAACTGACAGGCAAAAATGGACCAACTAGGTCAGAAAGAAAAGGTTTTGGTCATACTTTTTTCTGGCTAAAAAATTCGCCAGTCATCAGTGTTGAATCCAATTCCAGTCGAGAGTCAATTAGGTTAGTCAGATTTGAGTTGTGAGTTGTCCGAGTCAGACTTGTCAATTAGCATGCAACTGAACTGACAGTAAAGGTTTTTATTGGGCATTTCAAGAAGTTAAATATAAATATACATAATATAATATTACTGCACAATGAGAAAAATAAAGCTGAACTTCTGACCAAGGGAACATCCAAGATCATGAGGTTGAGCTGATTCAGTCACTTGCTTGGGTGACTATTTGACCATTTGACCATTTGACCACTGCAGCAACCACAGAGTGGACTGGCACTTAAAACCAAATCTCTCTCTCTTTCTTTCTTTCTTTCTTTCAAACACACACACACACACACACACACACACACACACACACACACACTTCCACACCAGTTCCACAGAGTATGCAGTGCCATAAGCATCCAAATGCCCAGGAAAGTCATATTGGGTATTTTTTGTTCACAGTGCTACAGAGCTCACACAGCCACCCACACACTACACACATGCGCCAAAACCCAAAACCACAATGACATCTGTGCTCAAGTAGACACTGAGTGTTACAATAACTCCATAGAGACAGTTACGGAGCATGACAGAGAGAGAGATGTTGGTTTGCCGTGTAATGTAAATACAGTACTATGTAGACATCAGAGGTCACCCTTCATTTATTTAACTGATTTATTTTCAGCCAAAACTGTCATTGAGTACAAGTTGTTTATTTTTGGCACCAGGAAACAAAGACGAAAACATATTTAACAGAAAATTACACATAACCCCAGCAACTAAATAGAATATCATATTTTTCAGTATGTAATGTGTCCACACTCTACTATTATCTCAGCATCCATTCTTTTCAGGAGGCGTGCTTTCAGTTTTTAAAAGAAATCTGCAAGGTTACCTTTCACACCTCCAAAGTTCAGCCTTAAATTTTGGCTGCATGCTCTGCTTTACAAGATCCACATAATCCCAAACACAATGAACTATGTTGGGGTTGGGACTCTGGGGTGGTCAGTCCATTGTTCTGAGAACACCAGCAGCTGCTTTGTTTGTTTGCATTATTATTATTTTTTTTTATTTATTTTCCTTTTCTCAGTGAGGGCTTCTCACCAGCTATACATATCAGACCAATCGCGTTGAGTTGTCTCCTCAGAGTGGAAGGATGGACAGAAACAACTGTGTAATTTACCAGGTCTTGTATGGTTGTTAAGGGTCCCATCATCCCACTCTAATTTTCCTTTTGGAAAATAATTAAAAATTATTAACTTCAACTTAATGGATGTTTTCACTGGAAATTAAATAAGAGTGGTCTCTCACCTCTGTACAGTACTACAGCTAAAATGTACAGTTAAGTTTAACTTAAGAAAAGCTCCATTAGTTTGCACTGAAGTCCCTGTAGTTACTGAATGATACGCCTTAGTATGTAATAAGCCTGGATTGTTGAAGGGATAAAGTAAAAAATACTGTATATACTGTATACAGTGTGTGCGTGTGTGCGTGTGTGTTTACTGCTAACAGACTGATGTATCATGAACACTTCTGAATGCTTTGGCAACACTGTAACTTAAAATAGTCATGTCAGTAAAGCTTCTTTGAGTTAAGTTGGAAGACAGAGAGAAAATGAACTGGAATATGCAGTGGAGATTCTGTAAATTACACAGTGGAAGCTCACAGACAGAAAATGACCTCTGGTCAGCTGTTTCACGAAAGTAACTGACCTGAGACCAGCACCTGCTGAGTGTCTGTCTCACTGGCACTAAGTGGAATGGGGCAACAAACAACACACCGAAACCAGACGATAAAAAGACGTGAAGAAAGAGGAAAGAGAAACAGTGATTCATGCAGTCCACAAAAATAGTGTCACTTTTTATACAGTGCTGGGGACAAACACAAACCCTCACAATGCTGCATGCCAATCTGACAATTACACCAACCACTAAATATATATTGCCTGAAACAAAACATGAAAGGAGTAGCTCAGGAAAGCTCAGGCTGGCATTTTGACTCGGGACATATTAAATGTGCTCTATTTTAAGAAGCGTGTGGCCAGTAGGAGAAAAGAAGAAGCTTACTGTTTTAAATGCTGTGTTTTTGTAGGCAGAACTAAAGTATGAAAGCTTTGAATGTGACAAATTCTAAAGTTTAGAATATAGGCACACCCTAACATTGTGCACACTGCTGAACCAGTTACACACACCCACACACACACCCACATTCACACACGTTCCCAAACGCACGCCATGACAGGACAACAGGTCAGAATTTCCACAGAGGGAAGACATCCCTGGACACACACACACACACACACACCCAGACACTTCCTCTCCACTCCTACGCACAGCACTGATGACAAGTGCACTCAGACAGGTCTTTTATACTTACTTCAGGATCTCTAAAGAATTACTGAGTTATGAAGTTCTAATTCTATATTTCACTGAATATACAGTACCAGTCAGAAGGTTGGACATACCTCATTGAATGTATATTTCTCATAAACTTAAAAGAATGGTTTGGTGAAAAAACTTCCCACTTACCTCAGATGCTGTCAGTCAGCCAAGACATGTTTGGTGCCTAAGGTTTGTGTCTTTGGTTGAGTGCGGTAGCTACAAGGCTGTTGCTAAGAAACATTAAGAAGTCAATAGTCACCCAAATCTTTTCTGTAAATACATCCCAAGAAGTTCTCTCAACCCACATCCAGGCCTTCATTAAGGTCGTGCAGACCTGTCTGTGTGGTCTAGAGTAGAACGACTTACTGTGAGCTATAAAAACGAAAACAAATTCACAGTGCAGCCGAACGCTGGTGGAAGCCACTTTAGAGAACCAGCGCTGAGCCTTATTCATTTGCAGTGTTCATATGCTTGCATGACACTGTGCACGCAAAGGGGAGTCAGAATTCAGCAGAATTCAACACTGTTGTCTAAAATGGCTGCCTCTGCACTCAGCTATACAAAGACATTTTGTTCATTTTTATAGCTCAGTCATTTTTACTGTGTCCTAAATAATACTGACAAGTCTGCACAGCCTTACTGAAGACCTGAATGAGGTTAGAGTGGGTTGAGAGAAGTTTAGGGGATGAATTCACAGAAAAGATTTGGGTGACTATTGACTTCTAGTGTTGTAATGTTAGCCTTGAGGCTCCAACGCTAAACCTTTTGCCAAGCCAATTTTGATCTAAAGTCTTACCCTTAAACGCTTAAAATTTAATACTAAAGTTCAAGCTTAGGTATGTACTTTATGTTTTTAAGGTTTATAAATTAAAAAAAATCTAAAACAGAAGATAGCTGGAGTTGTTTAATGCTTTTGGCCACTGTATAATCCCATATTTGTTATTTCGTAGTTTTATTGTCTTCAGTATTATTCTAAGATGTGAAAAACAGGTAAAATAAGGAAATTTCGGTTAACCTAACCAGTGACCTTCGACACTGATTTTCAGACGAGAACAGGGTAGTATGTGTCACAGTGAAGATGGCTGACGCGATGCGTAGTGTGGTGAAGACCATGCTAATACCTTGTCGCTGTCCACCGTGTTTTGGGATGTTCGTGATGCAATGGAGATCGTGTCCGGCTGGCTGCTGGCATCACCCTGACTGTCTGCATCTTCAGTGTTGTCCCTGAATAATGACACGTAATTTGTGGTTTTATGCACCAAAAACAGTCATAATTCATTTTAATATGACAATTTTTCAACATTTCTTTACCCCTTAGAATTAAACAGCCAGTTTTCATTACTGGGCCTTTAAGACTAACATGTAAATAAGCTCTATTCTGATTGGCTGCCCTGTATTGTGCGTTATTCATAAACTGAAAACACTCCTTATAACTTTAGGGTGATTGGGCAGGCTGAATAAGCAGGTATATGTAAATGTATTGGTCTTTGTGAAATCACAAAAACAGTGAATTCAATATGGGCTGTTTTTGCAGCTTAGTTCCCACGTATGGACTGTATGGACTGGGGAGTCAATGGTATGTCCTGAAACTTTACATCTAACTCTCATTTTAAAAAAATGAGAGGAAAAGTTGATTTTGTATAGTACTTTATATTATTAGTCATATTATTCTATTATTATATACAATGAAAACATTTACAATTGAGATGTAATTATTATGGACTATAATAAAACTACTCAGTATTTCCAGCATTTTGGAATCAACAAGTATGTAATGATGTATTATTACAGGGCAAGCATATTAGAATTATTTTACATATTTATATGCAACCATTGATTCAAATATACTGAAAATATCGATTCCAGCCTTTAGAACAGGTTATGAATTGTATGAAATGTATGAAAGGAAAGAATCACAGAGAGAAAGATAACAGCAAGGGAAAGAAAGAAACAATATAAAGAAGAAAAGGGATGCTATGAAATTAAGATCTGGCCACAGATAGGGATAGTGTAGTGCACCTCTTGCTGACGCTGCGCTGCCTGGCTGGGGTTTTGGGCAAGTGAATTGGCTCTTTTAGCGCCCCCTTCAGATGCACTGTCCTCTCCTGGATTACCTCCCGAATTTTCCGGATCCACTCCTGCTTCACTTCCATACTGGATGCCTGCAGAATGCAGAAAAATGAGCATGCATGTGAGCAGTGCAGAGCACAGCTCATGTGACCAGGGAAACATAAAGACAGCACATGAATAGTTGCCAAAATTCGAGGATACTTCACTTTTCAAAAAATGTTGTTAATAAATGATCATGTTTAATTCACTGGTTTGCAATATCTTAAAGTTAAAGACCAGATTTATTTTGAGAAAAAACTATATAACTATATTACATGTGCACATACTGATGACAGTAACTACAAGTACAGGGAAGAAACCATTAAATGCTGCACACACTTTCTTCACACAGTTTTTCCAGGCATTCCAGACTATTCATCAACTTTGTTTGTAATGTATACTTTCATTTTTTTTGTTTGATCCACAAAATAAACCTGGTTAGAATTTAATATGCTTTATTATCACAAAATGAAAGAAATCACACTTATTGGTATTAAAAAACATTTGAAAAGGCAAGAATCCCAAAAAGTTTGCTTTTTGGGTTATTTGGGTTATTCTCATAAACATGGGACCCAACTTCAGAAAAAAATGACTAAATTTATTGTTTCTTTTTTTTATTAAAACTGATTTTAAATTGATTTTTAGTAACATTTCTAATTTAAATTACTACATTTTCTATCTATAGATAGAAAATTTGAAACCCTTTCTTTTCACAATCTGTATACTGTTGTTACACTAAGTATGTTAAAGCAAGTTTACAAGAAAGACACTAAAGTAAAGAGATTCAATTTTTTCCAAGTAAAAAAAAATATCGTAAATATTGGTAATGAGAAACAAATATGTGGGCATATTGGCATAAAGAGAAATAGGGTACAAAAAAGTTAAAATAGGAAAATGAACTCCAAATACTATTTGCAATACCATATAGAGCTCCTGTTGATCTAGTAAATTACATGAATATTTTTATTTGTGTGGTGCTAATGACAAATATTTATAGACATGTTTGAGGTGGTTTCATAAGAATATATGGCATATGTACATATTCAATTAAGAGCAAGTACCAGTCTTACTTTAAGGATGGTTTTGCTGTCTGATGTGGGGGTGCGTCCAGCCCACAGAGCAAATTTGCAGGGGTCTCCCTCAATGTGTTCCGTCACTCCCAACTCTGAAGTCTGTAAAATACAGAATTGATAACAAAGGCAGTGTTAAATTATGAAGGATATGGTTAAAACTAGGAATATATTGGGAATTCAAATAAATGGTACCACCCTTAACAATTAGTATATCATTAGTATAATATTAGTAAAGCTTTCCTGCAGATGACAGTCTGTTCTAATGTTACTACACTGTAGCTTCAGTGGGCCCCTCTGGACTCTGCACTGGACCAGCATACAAATTCAATGCAATTCCAGTTGATTTGGTTTGATTTGAATTAGCTTTCATTAATAGATAATACCATTCGCAGACATGCAGGCAATGTATGCAGGCATTCGTTATGCAATAAATTTCACTCATACGTTCAATTTACTTTGTGCATTCAATTTCAAATCTATGTGTGACCTTTCCTGTTTTTTCAATGTCACAACAATGATAAAAACACAGCAAAATGTAAACAATGATTTCTTGCCATAGAACAACACTACATTCACAACAACTTTTCATCAAATTCAAATCACAACAAAATATCTCTTTTTCTATTTACAAAACAAATGTAGCATTGACTAAAAGTTTACACTCCATCTTTTCCATTGAATTTCTCTGCTTATTTTAATGATACATTTATAATAAACATAACAAATAATTACACTATGCTTTGGTTATGACTGGTGATAACTGAGACTTCTAGGGGTTCACCAACAAAAAAGAGAGAACCACTTGTTTGTCATACCAGTAGTTTGCTCTTATAGACGTATTTTGTGCGACCCGACGAGTCCTTCATCTCTTTGCTGAAGACGAGGGAAATCTCGAAGAGAAAGAGGTGGCGGTCTCGGCCTTTCCGGATCAGGGATTTGGGATCCCACACTTGGAACGTGTCCTGTAAGATCAGTTCCCCCTGAACAGCCAGGTTTTCATCAAAACCTACAAGCACAGTAAAAGTTTGGCACTTCTGAACCAGAACTCTGCAATTCAAAACTTGAATCAGATACTAAGACTTTATCTGGACAAGACGGGACACGTTTTCTCAGCTAGTAACGTTCAATTCCACACGTCCAAAATGAGGCTGACTAAGACAGCTGTGACCCTCCATACACATTAGATCAAGTGAAACTGCTTATATATGAATGTTTTTGGTCTGTTGTTTGCAAGACAATGATTAACATACAATATAGATATACAGTACTGGACAAAGGTTTGGACACACCTACACAGAAAGTTTTCCTTATTTTTGCTGCTTCCCACATTTAAGAATAATAGTAAAGATACACTACACAGACAAAAGTATTTGGACACCTACACATTACACCTACAGGAGCTTTTTTGAATCCATCCCATTCTAAATCCATAGGCATTAATATGGATTTGGTCCTCTCTTTGCAGCTACAACAGCTTCCACTCTTCTGGGAAGCTTTCAACAAGATTTTGGAGAGTGTCTGTGGGAATTTTTACTCATTCATCCAGAAGAGCATTTAATAGGTCAGACACTGATGTTGGACGAGGCGGCCTGGCTCGCAGTCTCCGTTTTAGTTCATCCCAAAGGTGTTTGATGGGGTTGCGGTCAGGGCTCTGTGAGGGCCAGTCAAATTCTTCCACACCAAACTCACCCAGCCAGGCCTTTATAGACCTTGCTTTGTGCAGTGGGGCTCAGTCATGCTGGAACAGAAAGGGTTCCTCCCCAAACTGTTCCCACAAAGTTGGAAGCATAGAATTGTCCAGAATGTCTTGGTGCTGAAGCATTAAGATTTCCCTTCACTGGAACTAAGGGTTCTAGGCCAACCCCTGAAAAACAACCCCATAGAATCATCCCTCCTCCACCAAACTTTACAGCTGGCACAGTGCAGTCAGGCAGGACACGTTCTTTGAATCATTTTTGAACTCTAGTTTTGGAAGCTCCTGGACTTTCCCATTCCTTATACTGACCCTCCTCAGAAATATCTCCCTTAGCCATTTTAGAGGCACATGAGAAAGAAATCTGCAAAGCAGCAAAGTGTGGTTGGGTAGTTGGTGTGAATGTTAGTGCCGTTTTGAAGGAGAACAGAATGTCAGTGTCTTCTTTGGGAACAGAGTACATTGGGAGGACACAGCTGTAACTTTCAGGTTTTAAAATAAGAAGGATGGAACCGTTAAAATGGCAATAGGGTGCAAAAAAGTGAAAAGTGGACAAATTAAATACTGATAGATTTGATCTTATACTTTGTGGAGGTACTTATACATGTGGGGGGCTTTTCTTCAAATTTCTGATGATTTTCTTTACTACTTTTTTTTCTGACACTGAAAAATGAATAAATTGTACTGTATGTGTGTCAGGCATTCAAACATAAGCCTTTAGATTAAAATGTCAATATATATGTGGTGATGCTGCAGTTTGTGCTTACCCTCCAGCATGCTCACATGCATGGCATCGTTGGCTCGCTTAGGCACACTCAGCATCACCTCCAGACCTTCCTTTATCTCTCCTTTCCCCTCTTCACAGCATGTCAACAACTCCTATCACACACATACACAAATACATGCAAATACATCACAAAAACACTCAGAACTTTGCATGTAAAAAGTGAAAAATCAAAGGTAGCCCCAGTGTAGTCCATCAGCCGAGACAGGCTTGCAAGTTTGCTTCTCTGGTTTTGCACTGGAGCTATGAGCTTGTCCAAAAATGTCCAAATGTACAGACAACCTTCAGGCTTTAAGATACTACTGCTGAGACCTGTACAATGTACACAGAACTATTTATGAACTTCTATTACTTGTTAGCTACATTAGTCTTGTAGCTCCAGTGCAACTTCTTTAATTTTGCAATTCCAAATATGTTTTGATCAACCAAATACCACATATTTCGTATGTATTATTGACGTTTCCCCCAGGTCTCCCCGCCCCCCACATCTCTCCTGCACCTTTAGCAGCAGTTGGTACTTGGTGATCCTCTGTACAGGTTTGATGAGGTAGGAGGAGATAGAGTTGGCCAGCCCGTGTCTTCTCTGGATCTCCTACAGAATACACACATTCCAGACACCACGAGAGCTCATTAGCATTTAAACAGCAGACCACTCTTTCATGACCAATTCAAATAAGGAGAAACCAAGTAACAGCTTCACCTAAAACTAGGAAAAATAATCTTGAGACAGCCACAAATTATTTTAAGTAAACCAACAGATTAATATAAAAAAAAAAAATAAGAAGATAAATAGTAACATAACAGTAAAGTTTTAAATGACTCATACTGCTGGACTTGATGAGGGAATGCATGTTTAGAAGTATTTGTGCTAAAATACTTCAAACAGGCACACAGCAATATTCTTGCAAAATTATTTAGTTTTGCTACAATAAAACTGTGGCATTCCAGCCATGTTTCAACTGCCAACCAGGTTTTTTCTGTGCTGTTTAAGCCCTTAACATTTCAGCCTTATTACATAGAAAGGCTTATTATTCAGTAGCTACAGGAACTTCAATGCAAACTAATGGAGCTATTCTTATAGAAGTGTGTAATTATACTTTGGGCCTTCCATGGCTTGTTAAGGGGTTAATCTCTTGAACTTTAAGCTTATTCTTCAACTATGAATCTAAAAATATTCAATAACTACTAGACATTATTCACTAACTACTATGAAACTAATATGTAAGTTATGTAGCTGAAGAATTGAAGTATGTGCCTACATAACTAGTTAGCCTTATTACAATGACTAAGGCTTATTTTAGCAAGACGTCTATATAACTGCTATAATTACAGCTTAAGTACCATAAGCTGGTCCAGAATCAGCCCTAGTGCTTAAGTCCAACTTCAGAATGCACTGAGTGGATCACTGGAAGCTCTCTGCTGCCATCTAACTGTGTACTAGACCCTCACACCAGCAGTGACATGGGAGAAAAAAGCATGAGGTAACTCACGTCAAAGAAGCGCCCAGCTTGGCCTTGGATGAGCTGGCTGGAGTCCGGCTTGTTTTTGCAGTAGGTAACGTACATGTGGAACTTATCAGCCTGTGAAACACAGAGGCAATAACACTGTAAGTCTTCGGATTCCAAATTCACAATCTAATTTAATATGTGGCAGCTAACTATAACCTCAGTGTGTGTAGTCATCGTAATCATTGTGAACATCCTAGGTATGTTAGATTAAACAGCACTGCGGACACTGAGGCTCAATGAGGCACAATGGTTACTGCACATTACCAGGCAGGGCTGTAATAGAGGTAGACAGATAGGCTATTCTAAGCAAATGGATAGGTTATTATACGTAGATGGATATTTGGATGATGGCTTCTTACCCATGTGACAAAACAATGCCCCACATCCTCAGGCAGCTGCTCATAATTCTCCAGCTCTTTCAGGAAAATACTAGAAACAACAACAGTGACAATTTGCCTGTTTACAGCAGAGCAATATAGCAGAATAATGCCAGTAAAAGACTGTACAAGCAATAAAATGTGTTCACATCATCATGAACTCTTAGAAGTCACAGTTACTGGCAACGAAAACATAAGCATGGAATTTTATTCTTTCAATCAAAACCACATTTGAGTTTGTAAGAAGAGGAAACTTGAATTTGATAGTTATTTGTTTTGTTTTGTTTTGTGAAAGAAAAATATATATTCTTCACATTTTTGCCATGTTTTTGTTACTATTTGAACTTAAAACAAGCAGAAAAAAATCAGTACAGATTATAGAATGTAAAATCAAATGTAAACATAATACATTATAACTATTTATTGTGTTATGTACTCATATAATTACAATTTAGCAATTATGAAAGATGTATGTATAGTAAAATAGCATAATAACTTCAGATATCTAAAGGATAAATAAAGAGCCAATTTGAAGGATGTGTGCAGTACTTGTTATGAAAATCGTAGATTTCCTGAATATTCCCAAAGATGACATGCTCCTTGTTGGCGATTCCCTGTGGAATCTCATCCATCCCGCTTGTCATCTCCCACAGGAATGTCTGCAAAGAGAGGGAACACTAGTGGCTAGTTTTAGCATAGCATTTAGACTAATCCAGGCAATGAAACAGCTTTCAGTAAACAATGTATGTGTAATTTAGTCCTAAAGGAGTCTACCATCAATTCATATGCTGGAATAGTAATCAAAGGGAACTGTGATCCATTCATTTAACACCGCTTACAGTCGTATGCTAAAGTGTGGGTCCTCGGTCAAATTGGACAGTGGAATGTGGTCAAATGTTTTGTTGATTTTCTAAGTGAAAATAAGTTAATATATTCTCTACAGGAAAAAAACAAACAATTTTCTGCAAATTTTAGTGCATACATTCTACTTATTTACTAAGTTATAACTTATTGAAAAACATTTTATATATTTTTTTTAAATAACTTAAATTCAGTAAACACTTGATTGTGCATTAAAATGTACATACATCATTTAATTTCTATTTAATTAAGTAATTGAAATTAATTATTTAATTGACATTTTAATGACACATTCTAAATCTACTGTGAAGTAAAACAGCAATCATAACTTTGGACTTAACTAATCTAATTAACTCTGTCTCTAGATAAAATCCATGAAATTGATTAGGCTGGAGTGTTTAATATTTTGAGGGCACTCCAACATTCGAAAGACTGAAACGCACCTCCAAACACTCCTGCAGGTCCCTCACGTACGCCCTCTCTGTCTGCAGCAGCTCGGCCATGATGTATCTGCAAGAACAGAGAAACCTTAGTTGAACATCACAAAAAGGACTGCAGTCTGAAATATTGATCACAGAGAGAGCACATGAAAAAACACAGTGCTAGGAATGATGGGATAATGAGCCGGACTGATAGAACTTTTAAGCAACGGAAGAAAACTCTGTGCAGACGAGTTCAGAACTGAGTTTCATTATTACATTATTTGTCGGCTGCTTTACTCACTCTTTTTTCCTGGCCGATTTCTTTTTCTCCTCGTTGACCTCGTGGTTGGGGTCATTGAGGTTGACCTCTGGGTCAGTGTGGGTAAGGCTGGCAGGAATAATGTCCAACTCCAAATCTTTATTGTCCTGTCAGAGACAATAGAATAGTGCAGTGATACATGCCTTCAAAACTTCAGTGAACACAATGTTTAATTTACGCTAAGCAGACTAGATTAGTGATGTCAACTCAAATGAGCCACAATAAAGGAGAAAGGCACAGACCTTGAAAACAGAGAGTGAAGGATCAAAGACAAAGAAGAGAAGAATTCTGTCCTGATAGATTTACAGAAATTCTGGTAACAATTTACTGAAAGACTCTACACGACACCTATGTAAACCTTTCATGACAGCTATTATAGACCGACAGTGGGACCCAAAACCACCACTGTTAAAGATGCTTTTATTTTGCATTCCTTTCTAATTTGATATAAAGTTCTGCATTACAAATGATATTATCAGCATAACAGTTTGAGTGACAAGTAGACTCTTTGAATATCTGCATGAACTTCTGAATTTATCAGTATTTGGTTTGTCCCCCTTAATGACAGTGTACGCTCAAGATGGCACGGAGGGGCTTGGGCAAAAGCCTCTAATCAGTAGATCAGATCCACACCAGAGTTGTCTGAACAAAAGCTTTCACACGGTCAATTTCACAAATTTGCTTCAATTTGAAGTGACCCAGAAGTGCAGAATTACTAATATTTCTTCATAATTTTGTCATAAACCTTCTTTGTTTTAACTTTTTCAATATTCTAAAACCTTCTGCTTTTTATTTCCAGGTTTAAATGAAAATAATACCAGATTTTCAGGGTGCTCTGAGATTTTTGGACTCCACTATATCTAAACATTTCTGAATACTTATTCCAATAGGTGTCATCTGCTCTGACATTAACTTGTCATAATATCTATGTCAGATGACTTTTTTTTACATTGGGTTGTGTTTTTACACTTTTTGGGGTGAAATGCTGTAGACTTGTAGCTCAGTGCGTGTCATAGTCACATGATACTAATAATATGCAGCTTGCCACGTCAGGCTGGTTGGACAAAAATGAGCCCTTTTTATGATTTATAAGATCTAAGGTATGTCATGTCATCAGCATTATATCACTGTAATATACACTGAGCTCAAAGTCATATCATGTCATATCATTTCACCCAAGGCACCTGTCAACTTGTAATGAGCCTCTATAAATGTGGTAGCACTTTACTGTAGGGTGGGGTTCATATGACTACATGACACCTACATAAGCCTGCAATGGCCACTGACAAAACCCTACATAACTGTTTATAAGTGCTTATTCCAACAGGCGTCATCTGTCATAAAGGCTACTTTAGCTAACTTTGATGAAAATTGGCAAACGTAACCTTTATAGTGAATGACGCCTAATGGAATAAGCATTTATAAACATTTATATAGGGTTATGTCAGCTGTCATGACAAGCTTATGTACGTGTCATGTAACCTTATGAACAGCACCCTACAGTAAAGTGTTACCATAAATGTTTAGGTAGGTTCACATCAGTTGTCATGATGAGCTTATGTAGATGTCATACGGCCTTATAAACGCTGCCAAATGATAAAGATTACTAAAATTCTTCACTCAATAATTTTAATGTCTCAGTGAACTAGCATGATTCATTTCCATTTAACCTATTACCTTTCCTGCATTACAAGCCACATTTGTGTTATTTGGTGAAGTATGCTTTTACTAGAAAGCTCCTTGCATTACGATGAGTTGCCCACCTCAGAGCACAGTCCTAGCGCTCGGTCCAGGCTTGAGCGGTACTGGCCCATGCGCAGTGAGAAATCCCGGTAGCGCCGATCCACGGTGGACACCCATCTCTTCAGCTCAGTCACATGTACATGGCCTTTCTCCACCAAGCTACCAGCAAGCTGAATCAACAGCTTCACCTTCTCCTGGGTTTGCTGGAGTAGAAATCCAAGGTGGCATTACAAAGTGATTGGAAGACCCAAGTTGCCATGATGTTACTGTGTACCTAACATAACTACAGTTTTCATTTTTGTTTTCCAATGAACTTTTTTTTTAGTTGCAAAGCACCTCATGGACCTAGCTTGTAACTCACACATACACACTCACGTTTAGCAGGCTCAAGATTTTCCACAAGGGGGCACTGCAAAAAGTTAAGAAGCATTTGTGTGCATCACTGAAAGGGAGGAAACTGTCAGGAACTGCAACCAACGGGATCTCACAAATGCATGCATGCTTTGTGTAAAACACCAAAGTAAAGTGACAAAAATTATACTAAACATTTATAAGTACACAAACTCAGAGGCAAGCGATGTTGCTACCATTGCATTGCAACAGCTGTTTACTGATATGGAAATATTCACATGATCAGAGTAACAACAGCTCATACAGGTTATGGAGATCACCAAACGGAGCAATCAGCATGGGTGTAGTGGTCAAACTCACACCCCGGAGGGCCATAGCTCTGCAGAGATTAGTGTTTATCTTCTAATGCTGTTCATTAGCTATCATGAAGGTCTTTTTCATTAGCTAATGAGTTGAATTAGGTGTGTTTAATGAGGCAGAATGCTAAGCTCTGCAGTGCTGTGGCTTGACTCCCTGATTTAAAACAATGGTCACATGAGTCATTGTTAACTGATTGTAATTCTTTGCTGCATTCATTCTGTGCACTTTGTGGGTATGAACGGAAATAAACAACAGAAGTACCATACATTTCCTACAAACGCACTGTTAATGTATATTAATGAAATCAGTCATCCACCAATAAGAATACAATGTTGGTGTAACTGTTCTTGACAGCATTGCTGCCGTACCTTTGCAGAGACACGGAATTCCTCGTACTCTTTCAGTAGTTCCTGAGTTTTCTCTGTGGTTTCGCCCGGAGATGTGTGTGTGGATAAATACTGCTCACCAGTCTCCTGCAACCAGTCCAGAGCCTGATAGAAAGAGCAAATGAGACACAGAGAGAGAAGAAAAACAGAATAAATATTATCTTGTTATTGACCTTTTACTTGCTTGTTTACTATTATTTTAAATGACCTCTTCATGGACCAAAAAGTATACTTTCCCTCCATTAGTGACTAACAAACATCAAAACAAGTTATTACTTACAAGATTTTAGTTCTGTCAAACTCTTTAGCACACATCAAACTAGACGTCGGCACGGGACTGTTTGTCCCGCTTCTGCCTGCTCCCACAGAAAATCTGAATCATTTGTCCCGCTCCCACCCGCAACCGTAATGTTTTGTCCCGCTCCCGCCCGCGCAGTTCCGTTAAGGCGATTAGTCTATTCACAAATATATTATCTGCTGAAATAACACAGCAGTCATGGTCATCAAGGTTCCTGTGAAGTAACTTCACCATACAGCATTTACTCCCTGTAAACACAAAGCAGGAATTAAACCACAGAACAGTTATTTTTGTGTTTTGTTGGGCAGCTGTAGCCGTCGGACTGAAGGCTCCGCCGTCTCTGTAAGCTACGAGAATTTGTTTGCTGTTCAAATCATTGGTTGTTTCGCAGCTCTTTAGAATGACTTCATTCATTTGAACTGTTTTACTGTTATCATTTTATATTGTTTATAAATGATTTAGTGATTGCTCCACTTTATACAGGCTATTGATTAATTTGCGGGATTTCGGCCCGCTCCCACCTACAGTGGGCTGGTTTCCCGCCCACACTAAAAATTAGTCCCTTGCTGCAAGATGTTGTGGTGGATCCTGCGAGAATCTGCGTGAGTGCAGACCTTTACATTACACCCATTACTGTCACAATAAATCAGCCACTACATTTAGAAAGTCTCTTTAGTTCAGCAAAAATTCCTCACCTGCTTTGCATGGCGTTCAAACAGCACATACTGCTGGCACTGGTCCAAGCGCCTTTTCTTCAGGGTCCAGACATGCAGTACACGGTTCTCTCTCTGGAGCAGCTCGCTCAGGATGGCTATCACAGCAAACACATAAACATATTAAAACATTAGTACAGAGAAAAGGAGAAAGGTTATTGTGGTTTGAATTCGATGAAATGTTATTGTTGTATGATCATGTTGTGTGGAGCGAAAAGTTATCCTTCACATTTTTACCATGTTTTAGTCATTTTTTGACATTAAAACAAATAGAAAAAGATTGAAAGTGCCTGACAAAAACCTGCCAATACATAATTCATAATGTGACTAAATTTATTAGTATTTAATTATATATAAATAATTATTGAATGTAATTCAAATGTCTAGAAAAGCAGTAAAAACAGACTCCTATGGGTAAAAGACAAGTGTATGTGTATTATACAACATTTCTGGTCATTATTTAGACTGACCTTTGACCTGTGTTTCAGGAGCGCGGTTGTGGCTGGTGACCCCTGGCATGCTGACATTATTGCGGTGGATGTACTTCAGAAAGACCTCGGCGTTCCGTCTGGCTAGAGTGCAGGCCTGAACAGAAAACGACACAGTCTTCAGAGAACGGAGAACCCACCTTAACCTGATCTTCTGTCTACTTGCTTTTACATGTGAAGCACTTCTTGGCTTATAACTAACTGACTTATGTTTAGCAGGCTGAAGATTCTACACAGGGAGCTATTTGCCCTCAAATAGCATCACTGAAATGGATATAACAGGTATTAAACCCACACCAGCAGGGTCTCATGAATACGTAGTCAAAAACTAGTGTATGAAATAAAAGCCCCAAATTATAAGCTTCATATCAGTTGCACTGTATGTCCTTGTTCAGTTACAGGTCTCCCTGTCATAGGTTTGCAAGTGACAACAATATGAATTATATCATATTAACTTATCTCATTATCTGGTTCTAGAGAAAAAGTCTACCCTGAACTTCTTGCTTTATTGCCATATATTTGTATGTTCATATGAGCTCATATTTTTAATGTGTTGTACAAACATTTACTGGATGCAGTGATTTTACATGTAGTAATGTAGCAATGTAGCAATGTAGCATGAAACAGAAATCATAATGCATTTTCCTTCAGTACCACGACTATGAGAAAACAGAATTTTTCCTTTAAATGATACAACATGATGAATCACGCTTCATATGACAAGGGACTAACAAGGTACAGTACTACAGCCAGAGACCCCCTTTTATTTATTTCATTTCCAGTCAAAATGGCCATTAATTGAAAAACAGGAGTTTCCAAAACTGGTAGTCTATAAAATTATTACAAGATACTGAGAAAATGGGACTAAAAAACAACTGGCCAAGATCTGAGAGACAGCAGAAAAACCAGCTCCACTCCTAATTCTGTCCATCCTTCCACTGTGAGAAGTCAACTCAACACTATGAGTCTGAAAAGATGTGTAGCTGTCAAGAAGCTCTTACTGACAAAAGGAAATTGACAAAAAAGAACAATGGACTGACCACTCCAAAGTCCAGATTTCAACATGTGATGTGAATTTGAATTTTGTTAGAATATGAAAATGCAACTAACTTCTGAGACTGAACTTTGGAGGTGTGGAAAAAATATCCCTGCAGAAAAGAACGGAAGGTGTAACAAAGGCCGGACGCATAAAATACAGAAAAAAAAAAATTATAATACTAATAGTTAAATAATAATATTTTTTATTTATATAGCACTTTTCATGCAGGTGGCAGCTGAAAGTGCTTTACAGACAGGTGATAAAGCTTAACAGTAATCCAAGCAATTAAAAGTATTAATCAAATTAAAAGATACATACAAAGAGACGTAGAGTATTAATTAAACACAAAGTTAAAAGATACATTTTTAGATGCTTCTTAAAAGTGAGCACTGAGCTTGACTGTCTAATAAAACGTGAATTGAGCTCCACAGTTTACAAGCAGAATAACTGAACAAGCCCTCTTCATGTTTCCTGTATTTTACAGAGGATATTTATGGGTCAGTATCTGCAGATCTAAGATCACATGCTGGAACATAAACAGACAGACACTCTTTACGGTCATTTAGAGCCTTAAAAACTAGCAGCAGAACTTTAAAATCTATCCTGAACGATACAGGCAGCCAGTGCAGTTTGTTAAAACGGGAGGAATGTGATCTCTCTGTTTTGTTTTTGTTAGGATGCATACTGATGCATTTTGTATAAGCTGTACAAAAAAACTGATATTATATTTATAAATATATGTTTTCAGCATTTTTCCTGGCACTGAAAAATGCACACAGTACTGTAAACAGGTTGACCCTAAACTGTAGAGGTGTTTGCAGAGTCTTAGCCTGAGGCAGCTGTATCTGAGCACTCTGTTACCACGAGCATGAGAGTAAATGAGTGTGTGTGTTTAACCTTGAGGAAGGCCTCTTTCTGCTCCAGGTGTTTGTTGATGAGGGGAGCCACGTGGTCCGAGTCAGCCGCAGAGCCGAGCTTGTCGTGCGCTCCACACCAGTCCTCCTCCCTCCTGTACTCTTGCTCCAGACTCTCCAGCACATTACACACCTGAGCAGGTTGCACGCACAGAGCCGAAGAAAGCAGGTCAGAATAATGTAGTCGTATTATCATGCAGATTAAACGAATGCTTAACATTTTTCGTGCACACATTCATGTAAACGATGCACATATTTCCCAGCTCTTCCAAACTGACTCATGACAAAATCTATTAAAGGAGCATTATAACAAAAAAAAATCAAATCTACACTATTTTCCTTTTACCCAAAGTGTAGCCGATCAGCCATCACTTTGACTATAACAGTATGTATGACATACTCTTATCATTATGAATCAACAAAAACAACACTAAAGTCCACTGCACAGCTTAAAACTGAAGTAGCAGCCGTCTTACCGTCTGAATTCTGTCCAAATTTTTGTGCAGTTCATTGATAACACTAATCAAAAAAGTATAGTTACTTCTAATACTTGTTAGCTACAACAGCCAAAATTAAAGATGCAAACTTCAGACACTAAGGCCCAGTAACATTCCTCCCTCGCCCCCACCACTTAGCCTTTAGCCCTCCGTTTTGCACGTTCACACCTAGGAGTAGGGTGTCCCGATTTTTGTTGAGATGGAGAGGCTCCAAACAGACTGTTATGAGAAAACAAGAAAAAACACCAAGATGGCTGCGCAAGCAACCAAAGAAACCCACAAATATGAGTACTTTCTCAGTTAAAAAATGACTGTATTAACAAAGTTCAGTGTCGTTTCAGTGTATTATGGTCCTTTTCTTCATAACAAGCATAAAAAATCGCTAATAGTATGCTAATGTCTCGTTATCTATGGCTACATTCGCCGTTCCACCTTAAATAGTCCAGCAGTTCTGACGCCTGAAGCGCCAGAATGTAACTGCTGCTCTATTTAAGGTGGAACAGGACAATTCGAACAAGAAGCTGGCTGACAGATGACTTCAGCTTCATATCACTGAAGAATTGGCGGCGGGCGATAATAAATAATTATTGCATGTACACTCTTTGAAGACATATGTTGCCCTACATGTAACTAAAGCCCAGCAGTGAGGTTGCTTTACCCTTTACCCTCCTCTGCTGTCACTGCAGACTGGCAGTGTTCCCTACAGAGCAGCGCTACTAGCCTGTTAATGAAGTAATGTTCTTTTTTATTTGAGGGTCCCATTTCTTAGGGGAAGATTTCAACCACTACCCGTTGTAACTCGGGTGATGATAGGGGTGAAAATAAGAAATGGGATTGGGCCTAAATCTTGGCTGATTATCACATTTAGGACAACGAGAAAAAGTGTGCATTTTATTGTCTCCTCTCCTTTCATGTGAAACTTCACTAAACACAGTCTTTTTTGCAATCCTCCTTCATTCCACCAGAGGGCAACACTGTTACAAAGACGCCCTACACGACCCACCTGTTCCGAAGTCTTATAGAAGGCCACTGAGGCGTTGACCAGCTTGAGCCTATCCTCCATCTTCAGCATGAGGGTCTGCCAATGAAGGGCCACTGTCTCAGCACAGGCACGCACGGCGTCCGGGTCATAGTGTCCAGCCTGCAGCATCATCTCCGCCCTTTGCTGCAGCTGCAGGGCACTCTGATGGGTCCGCTGTAGGGAGTCCGCATGGAGCAGAGACTGGAGATCAACAGAACATGGGTTAGTATTTAGTCAGCATTTACCACATCAAACAAGTTTACGGTCCCTGGTAAAACTGTCGTTTTATGTATGTGGTGAACTAAATCTGAAACAAAACCTTTTCATAAGTTATCATGTTCTAGTGTTGATTTAAGGTAACATGCTTCCAAAATGTTCTACTTCTTTTAATCAGAATTGTATTACAGATTTCGCTCATATCTTTGCATTTATGTCTTGTTCTAAATGTCCTTTATGTACCTTGTAGTAGTTTAAAATTTGCCTATTTACATAAAATCCTGCTTTTTCTGCATGTTTGCTGCTATTATGAATCAATAGACTGAAGTTAAAAATATATATATACTTCTTCTATTTTATTGTTCTTTTTTAATTACTATTTTAATTTTATTACCACCTGCTCTCATAATTTGTTCCACAGAGTATAAAGTAATATGTTTGGTCATTTTCAGGTTCTTTTTTAAATGGTCTGAAATTTAAAAGCCTACACAAACAATGAAATCCTTGAAAACACACTGCATCACATCCCCTTTATGCGTACTAGTAAGAGTTTCATCTTCTGATCTCTGGTTGTTTGGGTGATCTGAGCTGGAAGCCGCACTGCCCTTCAGAGAGCCAATTAAAGGCGCAATCTGTGAAACGTCCTCTTCAAGGCCAATTCAATTACTGATAAAGCGCTACTCCACTTTTTTAAGAGAGCATGCTTTATGAATGGAGCGCGCAACTTCCTTGTTTAACTACACAACAGAGAGCCTCATTCTGAGGATGGCTCGGCACTCTGGGAAGTGTGACAACAATTTTAACCCTAAGAGTTTCGGTACCACTTAATTATTGGTCTTTGCATCGTTAGTGCTTTTTTGGCCTTATACGAGTCGATCCATCTGTCTTCTGCGCTCAGAGGGGAAATGAACAGCCATTTTCTGACCTACTGCCAGTCTGGAAGCAAACAGAAAACTGAATTTATTTTGATTAAATGATGAACCTGTAGCACTGCAGCATTTCAACCCTGATTGAATCGGTGCTGTGTGGCAAAGAGAAACGTTTGGCGTGTGCTCAGAGTTGCTCTTAAGCACCCTCACATCTGATTTAAACAAGCTGTCCTTAGTTCTAAATTATACGTGGCAATTTACCAAATTAAACCCAGTTGCCGTCTGAGCTCCTCATATATTTGCTGAGTGATGAAGCAGCAGAAAGTTAAGGCTGCACTGTAAAGTTCTTCTAGATAAAAACTTTACAGGTAACACTTTGATGTGCGTAAGTGTTTCCACAGGACCTAAACGGTATTAATAACATCAGACATATCAGAAAAGTACACGGCAAACAATGCTGTGGAAATTAACATCATATCAAACCTCTCAGAGTGAGAGAGCTGATTTAACATCATTCATGTCTTTCAGTGACTGGGGTTAGGGAAATGGGGGTGTACCCTAAAGCAAAGTAAATATTTATAAATGTTTAATATATCTTTAAATTCATGCCTCAGGTCACTAGTGATCTGTGAACTCCCCCTCAACCTTGCATATTTTTGGCAGCCACTTCCCCAATATCCCTTAGCCTTTCTGCTGAAGAAGCTGCCCTACAGGTTCTATTTTGAGTTTTGATTCAATTTTTTTCTTTGTTCTTTTTTAAGTACAAAATAATGTGTAAACGGTAAGCCAATTCACCATTTAACAAGTTAAAAAATTCTAAAAAATCTAATATTAACACATCAAAATTCACATTTTATTAGTAATAATTGTATTTTAGCAGGTTATTTCTCAGTTCGCATTAGTAAGAATTGATTGTTTTTTCAAATCATTTTAATTAGAGGATCAATTTTTAACTAGTATAAACAAAATTTTAACATGTTCACTTATCAAAAATAAAAATTACATTTTGATAAAGCAAAATTATATTTATTACATATATAATTAGCAATTGATTTCTAAACAGTGAAATTTGGCTTTTTTAATTGTAAAATTGTGGATGTTAAAATAAACCTTCCTGATCCAACACGCAAAGCTGTTAATGAAGTTTTCACTACAAATAAAACATGTATCAATATGTCAAAATAAAAACTTTTTTACACGCTAGAATTCTGTTTACTTTAGCTTGACATTAAACACAAAACGTACTCCTGTAAGAAAGAAGGGAACAGCTCTATCAGTGGCCAACCAAGGCCATTAAAGCTAGGCCTTCAGTTTGGACTATAAATGTCAAAAAACATTCAAAAACCTGGAAAAAGAATAATGCTAATTTCTCCTTATGTCCCTATGGCATTCAAGTAGCATGTTAGCTACTTGCTAACAGCAATTTACATTAATTGGGCTGTTGTAGATTAACCATAGACTGTAAAAGAGATATTAACATATATAGCAGATCAGTAAAGAGCTCTATCATAGAGATGCTGCTGCTCTTTTCTATTCCTAACATCCGACTGAAATGCGTTGGACAGACATTGTAAAATGCACCGTACTTGCAGTCAGTGATGTATCTTGGACTTCCAGAAGGCCTGGAGTGATGTTTTTTCTCTCAGAACTGGTACTGCCTATTGCTAATCAAATGTGATTGGTTGATTACCCTGAGGTGGTTAATCTAATGTCTGAGGCCTTCAGTTCAGCTCCTGCAGTCCTAACAAATGGGAGAGCTTGCTTGGCTGTATTCACCCAGATGCCATGAAGAAAAAACATCTGGACTGGCTAATTTTATTCCGGCCGTTTGATGAATTTAACCCTTTTGTTTCCAACCAAAACTGTGCTGTTACCTCGATGGCGAGCTGAAACTGCTCATGCTCTCTCTGCAGCTGCTCTGCTTCAGACAGAGATCCAGCATTCACCGTACTGGCCGTCAGCATAGACTCACCATTACGGATCCAGCCCAGCACCTGGACACAAGACACACTCATTACAGCACATACACATACACATATGCATCACTAACTTTATACATACAAGGTGCGACAACAGTAAAGGTGTGTTTAATAGAGTGGACAGTGATTGTTTAAAAACTCCAGCAGTACTGCTGTGTCTGATCCACTCATACCAGCGCAACACACACTCGTCAACACGTCACCACCATTTGAGTATCACTGCAGTGCTGAGAATGATCACCACCCAAGTAATACCTGCTCTGTGGTGGTCCTGTGGGGTCCTGACCTTGATAAACAGGGTAATGGGAGGCTAGTAAAGTGTGCAGAGAAACAGATGGACTACAGTCTGTAATTGTAGAACTACAAAATTCACCTACACGGTAATTAGACTTGATAAAATAAACGAGTGTAGACACAAGATAGGTGTACCTAATAAAGTAGCAAGTGAGTGTATAGATGTGTTTTACACACACATGCACACTGTATTCACTCCCAACTGAAAACCCTACATCTAATCTGTGCCCAGCAGCCTGATAATGAATGGTGAAGTAACACTGCATTGGACTCTGTCAGAGTTCATAAACACTCGCTGGCTTTTTAATAGGGTAGAATAAGCTGGGTCTCCTCTAGTTAGTCTTCCTAGCTAAAGCCTGAGGAGACAGACAGAACAATGCTTTGCAAACTGATTAGCTTCTGTGCTATGCAGGACGGCAAACTGTAGCCCACGCAGTATAAGAGAGAGTGTGTGAGAAAGACCGAGAGAGAGAGACAGAGGACAGGGATGTGGAGAGAGAGAGTGAAAAGGGATGTACAGACAGAGAGAGGAGGAGAGAGAGAACAGGGAGGTAAAGAGAGAGAAGAGACAAAGAGAAAACAAGGATGTAGAAAGAGAGGAAGAATGAAAGTGAGAGAGAGAGAGAGAGAGAAAACAGGTAAGTTAATATTGAAAGAATGGAGGTAAAGATAAGAGACAGAACAGGGGAGTTGAAGCAGACAGAGAGAAAACAGAAGGAGGTACAGAGAGAGAAAACAATGGGGTAGGGAGAGGGAGGGAGAGAGAGAGAGAGAGGGAGAGAGAGAGAGAGAGAGGGAGAGAGAGAGAGGGAGAGAGAGAGAGAGAGCATATGGAGGTAGAACCATAGATGGAGAGGAAACTGGGTGGTAGAGACAGAAAACAATGAAGAAGAGAGAGGTAGGGAGAGAAAGAGAGAGAGAGAGAGAGAGAGAGAGAGAGAGAGAGAGAGAGAAAGAGAAAGAGAGAGAGAACAGGGAGGTAGAAAGAGAGTAAGTGGGGTGGTAGAGAGAGCAAAAAAGAGAACAGAGAGAAAGAGAGAGATAGGGAGAGAGGGAGAAAGAGAACACAGGAAGTTAGAGAGAGAGAACAAGGAAAAAGAAGCGTTGGTAGAGAGAGAGAAAACTGGGAGGAAGAGACAGAAAACAACGAGGAAGAGAGAGAGAGACAAAGAGAGAGAAAGAGAGGGAGAGAGAGAGAGAGAGAGAGAGAGAGAGAGAGAGAGAGAGGAGAACTGCCAAAGAACAAAACCATCAGCTGGCGTTTACACTCAGTGTTAATGGCATCAGTCTGAAGCTCAAACAGCAGTGAGTTTCAAGCAGTGAGTCTTTAATCTTCTGATGCATGAGTTTTAAAAAAAAGAACAACAGCTGTGCTAGAAAAAACATGAGAGTGGAAACTAAACTATCAGCAAAATAGGCCAGGTGTGAAATGAGGTGCATTGTATAGTGTGCTCCACAAATTGTGAAATACACACACGGACCTGTTTGACCTCGGCCTGTAGGTGGCGCAGCTGTAAACACTGCTCGAGGCGTTTGTGTGTGTGCTCAGCGCTCAGCTCCAGCTCGTGCTGTTTCTCATGCAGAAACTCCAGAAGCTCCTGGACCTGAGCAGCCAAGTCCACATCCTTCTCTCCACTCAGCTCCATACCTGCATCACACAAACACAAACAGGGACATATGTTTATCACAGTGTTTGGAAATACAACATGCAATAAGAAACCAGTTCGATCTTCTGAGTGGTGCAGCCGTCTAAGCGTTGGTCCTGTCATCAGGAAACCAAGAGCTTGACCTCTGGTGATGCTACAGCCGTCCATGGCCAGGAGTCCAAGAGAGCATGATTGGCCTCGCTCTGTGGGTGGGTAGGATTGATCACTCAACATGATGCTAGTCAGTGCAAGCGTCTGTTAGCTAATGTACCAGAACTGGCGGTTGGAGTTTTCCTCTGAGCGCGTTCGGCTGTCCAGTGATGCTGCGTGAGCGGCAGTTCGAAAAGATGTGGTGGCGCTTCACAGGCCTCGGAGGAAGCCTGTGCTAGCTGTTGCCGTCTTAGCGCTGGTAGTATCATGTGATTGGGGGAGTCCTAGCTGGTGGATGTAATTGGAGAGGACTAAATTGGGTAGGAAATTGGGGAAAGAAAACTGTTCAGTGCAGTCCATAAGTAACTGGACAGTGGCAATTTTTCTGTTTAGCTTCTGTAGTCCAGCACATCTTCGCAGAGAAGTATGAACTGTTTTCACAGTAGGGGGTTCTCACTACTCCCACACCTTAATCTTAGCTAATCCGAGTTCCCCTGTAACATTTATGGGGAAAAATATGTAATTTGATTATTTTAATTAAAAATATTCAAGTCGATTATCCATTCCATTATGGCCACAAGGGGGCCTACAGAAATAATTAAAGTTCAGACTGTCAGCTGTAGGCAATGTTCACACCTGTTATTGCCGTCCATCTCAAGTGACCTGACCGAAACAGGGCAGTGAGATGTAAAGTCACCTAGTATGTCCATGCGTCTCGAATGCGTCTCCAGTGACCACTTATGGTTCGATTACGTGACTGAAGGAGGGATTCCGTGCTCATTAACTACATCAGTATCTCGCTGTGTCTGCTGTCAGACAAACTGTCCCATGAGTCTTTGCTCATGTAAATGATGTTACAAACATTTAGATCGCATGGAGCACTAACACAACATGTAAACAAACTGGAGCGAAGACAAAGAGAGACGCTATGCAGCTGCTGTGATGACACAGTAGATTAAGGTGGTCCTCTAATGCTGTCGGGGACGCATCAAGGCACTTTAGCACTACAAATGTTATGTAGTCATAGGACTCAGTGACCACTTCTGAAGGTGGCGTGAGTTACTCGATCATAATGCATCTCCAAAACGGACTGGACACTGTTCACACCTGTACTTCTTTCTGTCCGCTTGAGATTGGACCACCCAAGGCATATGTTAATGCCAAGTGTGAACAGAGTATGTCATCAATATCTTGTGCTTACTATAGGATTTTCTCACATTTCAGGTTAGCAAATGTAATTGGACAGCTGTTTCTTGGACAGCTTGGTCAGTGCATAATTAGTTCATATACAAGAGAGCTAAAAAAAAGACCTCAAAAGAGTTCACTCAAGATTTAGAGCTGTCTCTCAACTTGAGAAGCAAAAGAAGTCTCAATGTCAGCAAAAGGCAGAACATATTGAGAAAGACACATGACTGAAAATGATAACCAAAGTATTACATGTATCAAAATCAAGTGTTTGGTACATTGTTAAAACCAAAACTGGTGAGTTTAGCTGCAGAAAACAACCTAGATTAATTATTACGTGTACAAAAGCCTTTTAACTCCAATCCAAGCAAACATCTCAAAACAAATTGTATAATGGACACACCTGGAACTACGCAAGCGAGTTTTTCACAGCCAAGTCACCTGGGGCCGTATTATAGAGACTTCCTAGCTTTTTGTCTTCACTTAAGATCTGACAGGTCAGGATCAGATTTTTCACAGATTTGTTATTACAGAAGCAAATCTTATCTTGATTTAGGAATCTTATCTTACAGCATCTTATCTCAAGTTGACAATCAACGTACACCTACCTTGTGTCTACACTCGTTTATTTTATCAAGTCTACTTACCATATAGGTGAATTTTGTAGTTCTATAATTTCATGTCTGTTACCTAGCAACCAACCATAAGCACACAGCTGAAACGCAAACACGTAAACAAAGTAATTAAGCTAGTTAGCCAGGCAGCTAGCTACCGTTACTGACATACAAAAAAGGTAAAACAAAACTAAAGCGCCATAAACTGAAAGTTAAGAATATTGTGACAGCTCTTCGTGCTGTTTTCAGAGCGCCGCCACTCCACAGTTTCAGTTTCATTTCCCAAACACTTTAGCCGAGTGCGCTTATGTTATTTCTCCTAATAAAGTGACACACGTTCAGCTCTGACTCTTCATTTTTCACCACCATCACTGTAATATTTTATCTGACAAACTTTCATTAACATTAACACATGAAGGTAATAAGAGGGGGCGGTGGAGATTGTGTGTCTGCAGCAGCCAGGGTTTTTAAAACACTGTTAAAAAAACCCTCACAAGTCAAACCTCAGTGTATATAAATGTACCGTCTTTATGCTAGTTATAGTGAACTATGCTGCCTGACACTGCACAAAACAATAGAAACAGACAGTTAAAACAGAAGTTAAGACAGTTCTGGGGTTTATCTTAAAGTTAGGACAGAATTTAGGAAAGTTTGTCTAGTTAGGATGTTTCTGTAATATTGTTTTTCTATTGGGAGTTAGGATAAGATCATGATCTTCTGTAACAGCATCTGTCCTAAATTCAGTCCTAACTAAAGTTGTCACACAGAAGTTGTGACGAAGCAGATAAGACTTAAGAAGTTTCTGTAATACGGCTCCTGATCCGAATTGTACTAATCATGTAACTCACTGAGGACAGACTAGACCTAAAAGCCTTCAAAACAAGACATCATGCAGTCATTGATTACAAAAGATTCCAGTACTAAACATGACAACTTTATTACAGATTATGTTAATTTGACCAAATACTCATGGTGCTGTGGAATGGACTATGAATACAGACTGTGATTCTGATGGTTAACCCAACATAGATTTAATCATCCTCAAATTATAGCTGTGATTCTGCACTTCAACTCTTAAATCAGTTTTCATTTCATACCTAATGTTCTAGTACAACCAGAATGAATTATTTGTATGTACAGAGTGCACTAAACACTCCATTAGCCAACAATAAAGAACTTAAAGAGAACACTTTAACCTACAAATTAAAGATGGATGGACGAATAGATATATTCAACTCACACGATTCCTAATTGGCTAATCTCATGTGTTGGAATGCAGAGCAATCCAGCAGGGGGTGCTGTGCTGTGAGCACTGATAATAGCTGAGAGTAGCCAAGTGTCCTGACTGGCCGTCCAGCCTGCTCCATGTCATCTCTGTAAGTGATCGTTATAGGATGTGAGAAGCAGGAGAGAGAACACAGCACCCAGGTGAGCTCTCATGCAGAGAGAAGGTTTAGTCACCACAGAGTGACCCAACTTCCCAGTGGAGCACTAAACACACACAATGTTGTCTTACATTCCATCATGAGGACTTCCTTAGGTTTCTATGGATTTTTGAATTACTCTAGCCAAGTAATACTACACCGACACCTAAACCTACCCTTAACCCTAACCGCAGTATCCAAAAGGCAATTTTTTTGCACTAGTTTTCCCAAAAAAATGTAATTTGTGGTAAAAACAACACATGCACAAGTGAGGACCAGTAAAATGTCATGTTGTCTTAACAATGTGAGGACATGTAGTCCTCACAAGGATAGCAAGACGAGCACACATACCACATGTGTATAAAATGTGAACCATAGCAAGACGTGTGTGTGTGTGCAACTGTGTGTGGTCCAGATATTTGTAGCAGTGTGTGTGTGTGTGTGTGTGTGTGTGTGTGTGTGTGTGTGTGTGCGTATGTGTGTCTGTGTCTGCTGAAGCAGAAAAGGGCATTTTAACCCGCCTCCACTAACCCTCATTTCACCCCATTCATCCCCCCACAGCTACCTGCCTATGGGCAGCAGGATGCAGTCTCCATGGCAACCGCACACTGGGCAACGGGAGGCGGTTCCCATGGGAACGTTATATGTGCATGACAGGGGTGGCCTCTGCGGTAGCCTGCGCATCCTCACGGCAACCCAACTGTGAACGATGGAGCGTGTCCACGGCAACCCGGTGGTGACTAGCGAGGGGCCTGTCGTCATGGCAACCTTGGTATAGAGAATGTTAAGGGGGGGGTGTGTTTCCATAGCAACCCCACCCCTGCACACAGTAAGAGAGAGAATTTTTTTTCACTCCCATTTCTCTCTCTCATTCTCTCTGCTATTACTTCGATACATGTCACTCTTTCTTGTACTCCACCTACTCAGACTCTCCCTCGCTCTCTCGCTCTATCTGTTTCTCGCAATTGACCTCCCCCAACCCCTCGTTTCACGCCTATCTTCTTAGGAGGTTCCCAAACACCCCCAGTATTGCTGGCCAAACTGGAGGGATGTACCTGGAACTCAAGGAAACCCTGAGTAGATGCAGCATTGAATCATTCAGGATCTTTGTCCTCTTTACTCTTTGAAGTACTCTTTGATTTCTCTTTGAAGCTGTAGTTATTGCTAACAATAACAAATGGATGTTGTAATGTTATATCATTACCCAGTTGTGCATCATTGGAACATAAATACCGTAGGATAATGTAGTGGTTAACATTATTGCTCTCTAATTGCTCTGTAACATGATTACATTAAAGACGCACTCTGGACAAGAACGCCAGCCAAATACACAAGTGTAAACGTAAATAAGCAGATAAACTCTGTTGAAAGTGTTTTTAAAACTGTCAATCAATACCACATTTGTGTTTATTAGTAGAATATGATGAAATGTTGTGCAGCAAACATCCTTTATATTTTTGCCATTTTGTCATTATTCAGTATTGAAATAAACATAAATGTAGCCACAAGCAGCTACTTGCAGGGTCCAAGCTGGCTTCGCAATTAGGCCCAACATGGCTATTTTGGCTAATACCCTCTTGTGATTGACCAGTTCTAATGTTTTCAAATTCCTGCAGAACTCTAATTAGGCATGTTTTTATAGATCTCCTAGAACAGAGGTATTTATTAAAATTCAATAAGGTCCAGGTAAAGAAAATTTCCTCAAGCAAAGGTCCAGAACATCATAATGTCCAACTTGCATTATGACTCAGTGCCCTATACTGTTTACTGAAGTAGCCTAGTAGTTATGTCAACATCTTATTTAGTCAGCAACTGAATGTCAAATCAAATGAAGTACAATTCAGTAATATTTCAGCAACATCAGTTTTCTCTTTTTAGAGCACGTCATGTGAAATAATCTGACTCACTTTCTTCTCCGACTGCTGTGTCTCGCCTCGTCTCTCCCCTGTGTGTGCGTCACTCACTGTCGCAGTGCTCATCATAATGCACAGATCTGATTGGCTGAGTAGCGTCACGTGCGATATTTACAATGCATGTGATTGGTCTGTGAGTTTCCCGGGTGGCTAAAGTGATAGCGTAAAGGCTAGAAAGGTAAGGCCGATCAGAATAGGACCACCCGGTCGAAATTAAAGAATTCTTCACAGTTTATCAGTTACAGGTCCAGGTCCGCATAGGACAGTCTATCGTATCATAGCCTACAGTATCTATAGGCTTTAGCCATTTAGAGCAAATTATTACCTTGATGAACTGTTTTGGTATCTTTGGCTGCCCTTTATTTTAAAAAGCTATTTTTTGAATAGCGTGACAGACTTTAAATGAAAATCTATTGCTTGTTTGGTGTGCTTATTGATAATAATCAGTTTATAATGTTTTGAATTTGATTCATGAGTCAGTTTGAAGGGGTGCAAATGAACTGAAATTTTGGCTGCCACTTACTGTAAAATGCAAATAGACTTTATCTTTGATATTTTCATAGTAAGACAGACTTTAAACCATGATGTCATGTTTTTTAGGTGTACTTATGGATAATGGCCATTTTATAATGTGCTGAATTTGACGTACAGTTTGGTCTGCATGATTCATTTTAGTAAACAAGAAGAAGAGAAAGAAAAAGAAGAAAAATTCAAACAATTAAAATAGGTTTTTTAGCACTTTGTAAGTTGCAGATAACGGAGTCGTAAAAACTCCACCCAGACAGAATGAATAACATGTTGCAGATGCACGTTGTTAAAAACGCAATATTTTTTGATAATTATTTACTTACAGACTCTTTTTGTTTCAAAACCAGTATTGAGATGATTGGGTATAAACTGTAGTGTCTTTTTCAAACATTTGTAGGAAAATGATAGAAATGGTCCTTGAGGCTCTTTTTGTATACCATAAGAAGTGTAGATTAACACTTCACTGTATCAGGCTGATTGGGGCTGAGCTTGTGTGCCTGAGTAGCAGGAGGGACTACTACCTATTGACCATGTTTCATGTCTGTATGACTTACAGTTTGGTCTGCACGATTCGTTTTAGTAACAAAGACGAAGAAAAAGAAGAAGAAGAAGAAGAAGAAGAAGAAGAAGAAAAATTCTAACAACTGCAATAGGGTTCCAGCACATTGTGCTTGGACCCCTAATAAGTAATTAATCCTGTACTTAGTAAAGCAAAACACTTGTAAATAAAAAAAACAGTTACTCTAGACTTCAAAGAGTAAAACCACTCATTTCTTCTATGTACCATCCTCCTTTCTGACCCACCCTCTCCTGATCTACCTAATGACTGTGCTTTGACTTTTATCAGAAAGGACAATGTCTGAGCAATGTTACTCAGGACTACAGCTCACTGCAAATTAAGAACTAGATGGTAGATGACAGGAACTAGTGAAACACATTACAGTACAGACCCAGAACTCAGGCATTAAAAGAATAAGGATAATAAGGAATGGCCAGAACAGCAGCATGGCTGCTCAGGGACTGGTGCTGAGTTTACTAACAGGGATTATAACAAATGTACATTTTGCACTTTCTAGTATGATGCGTTCTTGCCTGCTCAAATCCACTGACATTGCAGTATCCAAAACTGGCTGTCCACTTGCAGCAGTATCCTAATTAGGGCTTTAAGGGCTAGTCCTGTCACTCAAAGGAGTTTCCCATCATATTCTACTCCAGAGAATTTCAAGGACAGAAGAAAGACTTTGGAAACAACAGCAACTCTTATAATGACTGGGATATACAACTTTCACAGCTTTCTATTATATATTATCCAAGCCATCAAATGCTTTCCATAGAAGTTAAAGTTTTCATTCACTGTCTGCTTCTGTGTGTGTGTGTGTGTGTGTGTGTACATATCTCCTTTGTTTTGTTTATAATATACAGCGTTTAATGCAGAAATCACTTTATAAACAGCCTTTGCTTATTTGGTTACAGCTTGGATAATGCTAATTTCCACTAACACCTCTAAGGGAACTGTGCCAATTCTGCCAAAAGTGTGGATTCTAAACATTCAGTCAGTTTGTGTTTGTAAATAGAAGATGGCCCTGAAACAAATATAAAAAATCAGTAACTCTTAGTATAAATAAATCAAATGAAAATGTAATTTATTAGGTAACTATGTTATTAATTATGTAATTACATACATAATTAAACTGAAGGCTTATTATTCTGTTACTAATCTTCAGTGTATTTATTCAGTGGTTGCTATAAATATATATATTCAGCAACTATAAAACTAGCTATAACCAGCTACAAAATGAATATAGTGAACTGAACTGTGGGCATATTTAGTGTCTCTTTAATTGCAATGGGTAAAATAGTATAGAACACAGAAACAACACTTAATGTGTAAGTGCTCTCACCTGAAGCCTGCACCTCCATGATGTACTGGTGCAGGTCCTGACCCTGCTGGATGACCTCGTAGGTCATATTGTTCATGGCCAGCTTGCGTTCAGTGTGGCGATGGAGCCTCTGCTCGGCTAATGAGAGATCCTCGGTGTTATAGTCAGACGCCTGCCTCAGCAAATCCTGCTTCCAAGCGTCCAGTTCACCTGTTACCTGAGGGACAGCAGACAGGACAGAAAAGATTAATTGTAGTAATTCATGGACTCTCACACACACACACACCTGTACAAACGTACTAATCTGGACACACCTGTGCATCCACACACACACACTCACACACACAAATACAGACACAGTCAGGACACAATGGGTCAAAAACTGAAAAAAGCTGACAATAAACAAACACAGTTTCCACAAAATATGCTTACTCAAATTACTACTGTATGCAGGGTACAATATGTGACATGAAATTCAAAGTCCTAGACAAGTGAAAATGGTTGGTCATCCAAGGCAATAAATTACATCCTTTTTCAGTTATACTCTGCAGTTTGGCATTATTATTTGTGAATTTCTCTGTCATCTCCATAACTGCGGCTACAGATTGTGTTAGTGTGCTAGTGAGGACCCTTCATTCTGCTTCTGTAGTTTTGCTGTATTTTGCATATTGTCGCTGTCCAAAGAAAAAACAAGTATCTCCAAAATATCAAATCAAAATATACATTTACACTTACGGCATTTGGCAGACGCTCTTACCCAGAGCGACTTACAATCTGATCATTTTTACAGATGGGGGATTGAACCCCAGTCTACAGCGTAGAAGGCAGAGGTGTTACCCACTACATTATACCAACCACCAGTTCCAATCACACTGTCACATCATAATTAAACAGGTGCGAAGGTGAGTGAAAATCTTAGGTGCGTAGCCCCCTTGTAGAACTTAAATACAAAAAATATAAGAAAAATGAAAAATATATGTAGTAACTTTACAGGATAAGGCAAAAACACTCTCACCTTTCAATGTAAGTTAAAATAAAGAGGTTTTATTCCAAGTGATTTTAGAGCATTTTTTATTGGTCGATTCATCATGAAATTTTCCCAGAATGTAAAGTACAGCTTGCGTGTTGAAATGATTTAGATGAAAATCGACAAAAATGGAGATACATGTTTTTTGTTGGACAGCAACAGTATTGAGCGGGATGTGTTTTTAAGTCTTATCAAACCTGTAGTGAAGAAGTTCTCGATTGTAAATCACATCTAATGTCCCTTGTAGAAGCAGTGATAAAGCTCCACACATACAAGACTTTTACTGCTGATCTGCTGCTGCGCAGTTTGAACGTGTCTGCACTGACCGCTGCAGGAGTGCGAAGAAACAGCAAACAGCATTTTTTATCACTATTTCTCATTTTTGTTACCATTAATTATTTGTAAAGTCTTTAATTTTTAAACTTTGTTGAAGGATATTTATACTTAATCATGGGATTTTTAAAATGTTCTTCCATTTTCTGTGGCCAAAATTTTGGTGGATCCATAAACCCAGCAGAGACACATATTCCCTAGCAACAAACATGCCGAGCAGCAAATTATGCAACTATTGTCTATCAGCTATCACGCAGAGCACACTTCCACAAACACACACAAAACAGTCACACATATAATGGACCAAAAATAAATAAACAAAGACTGGACTGGCAAACACATCTGTTCAAATACAGTGATGCTAGATAAGCATTTTGGGCTCTGGCTACCAAACTCAGAAAATATGCACACACAAATGCATACACACACACACACACACACACACACAAATTCATAACCCATTGTTCTCCACCAGCCCACCACAGACACCATTACACTTGAACACACACACACAAAAAAAACATGAACCTTCCCGCGCTACCAGCCCACCACAGACACCATTACACTTGAACACACACACACAAAAAAAACATGAACCTTCCCGTGCCACCAGCCCACCACATCCCACTGTTTTGACCACAAACACACAGACACATACACACACACACACACACACACACCTCCAGGGCGTATTGCTCGAAGATGCGCAGTTGGAGGAAGATGTCTAGCTTGATCCTGCGCTCGTGGAACAGTTCTTCCATATGGGCCTGCGCCTCGTCCAGCTGCTGCAGCACGCTCTCTATGTGAGCTACTGAGCTGGCGTGGGGCAGCCTGTTACTCGCCAACGCTGAGTCCCTGTACACACATATACACACAACCACATACACACCCACAAACATACACAACACACACCAATTAACAGACATCATAATTCTAGACTTTGAATAATTCAGAACCCTATTTATTTCCTATCGGTTCATGCTTTTAAAACTCCCTTTACTTGTGACTCACCTGCAGCTGGTCTAAAATGCAGCTAAGCTTTTGACTGGCTCTAAAAAAAGCAACAGCATCTGTCCTGTTCTGGCCTCCCTCCACTGGTTATAAGACAGACACAGAATAGAGTTTAAGCCACATTTCTGGCCTACTTTGTCTGTTTTCCATCTCCAGAGTTTTGAGCTCCTCTAACCAGTTGCTCTTAACTATTCCACAGTCTCGGCTGAGATTCAAGACAACCAGCCTTTTTCTGTAGCAGCCCCCAAACTATGGAACAGCTTAAGATCATCCCTAAACAGGCAGTTTTAATCCAATTTACAAGCTTATTTATTCTCCCAGGCATTTATGTCTTTTTAAGCTCCACTAAATTGAGTGGATTTGCTGTTCTGTCTTGTCATCTTTGATTTTACACTTTACTGTTTTATAGTTTTATTCACTCACGAATTTATTATTTATTTATTATTAAATAAATATAATTTCATTATATTTACTTTAACTTCCCCCAAACCCCACCAATTAAAACGGCATACCTAAATCATTACATACTTGCCTTTAATCACGTTATGTAATCTCCATCCGACTTGTTGCTTTTTCAGTGGTTTCTAACATTGTATGAAACACTGTTATCTACAAAAATGGACAAAAGTATGTTGTATGTAAAGCATGCCTGACCAAAACAGCTCTGACCTGACGAAGCCTTTTGTGTATCTTTTTATCAATTTTTATAGATAAGAGATTGACCTATAGCAGGACGTCTGCGATCCACAACTTCGATGTGATCATTTTTTCTACCTCAGTTAATGAGATGGCTGATGTTGTTTGGCAGCTACTGAGTGCTGAATGTGTGGCTGAAGACAAGAAAGTTGCAAACAGAGTTCTGGCCTAATTTGACAGGTTTAGGTACATATTTGTTATGTTTACTCTCCAAGTGACGGAGTAAACTGCTGGGTTTAAGGCTTCATTTGAAAGGACCTGTGAGTGTACAGCACAGAGTGGTAGTTACTCGCTTTCAGTTTTCACACGCTGCTGTATTTTCTTCGTTTCAGTTATGCTTGGTTTTCTCGATTTTCTCAGTCTGAGATAAGGTGGCTACTACACCCGTAGGTGGCTGAGCCTCAGGATCTTTGCTTTTGAAAGACCCTTCTAACCCCTTAAATGGCCAGGGGCCACCCAAGGTTTTATTACACACTTCCTAAGAATAGCGTAACCAGTTTGCAATGTCCCTGTAGTTGCTTAAAAAAAGCATTAATATGTAATATGTAGTATTAAAAGTTTTATTTTTGCAAACAATCAACATTATCTGTCATATTTAGCGCTGTTTGATTCCCAGCCAGGCAACCAGGGTCCTTTCTGAGTGGAGTTTGCATGTTCTCCCCGTCTTTGTGTGGGTTTCCTTCCACAGTCCAAAGACATGTAGTCAGGCCTACTGGACATGCTAAATTGCCCCAGGTATGAGTGTGTGTGAATGTGTCTGTCTGTCTGTCTGTCTGTCCTGCCTTCCACCCAATGACCGCTGGGATAGGCTCCAAAACCCCTCCGTGACCCAGAAGGATAAGTGGCTTAGAAAATGTGTGTGTAAATGTCTATATTGTAATGATTGTTTTGGCGCACTGGTTGAAAACCACTGTTATATAGTGTCAGAAACCAATTAAACACTTCTGTTTGAGGTTAATAGTTACTTAGCAACTCAAAACTTTGCTAATTGGTGGGACATAAGCTTCCATTACTTGTTAGCTATAATAGCCTCATAGTTTTAGTGCAAAACTAAAAAAGAAACTTGACAAGGGGGGAAATCGGGTAATTAATGATAAGCTGTAAAGACAACATGTTGGTGACTGACAAGCTGAGAAACTTAAGCAGTTATGGGTTCAACAAGAGCTAAACGCTTGTGATTCGGTAAACATGATGAGTATTGAGGTGTTAATAAGCTGACTGAAGCTGTTGAGTTGCTAATCTCACCGTAAGTGCTGGATGAGCTCCTCTCCCTCTTTAATGACATTGAGTGTGGCGTCCAGTGTGCTGCTCTGCTGCTGCTGGAACTGCCTGATCAGCTCTTGCACTGAGTCCACTGTCTCTGAACACACAGGCTCCACCAGACTCTTCTGCAGCTCCTCCATCCATGACCACAGCTACACAGAGAGAGAGAGAGAGGGACATTACAGACACACATAATGGAGGTGTAAACCTCTGATTTAACAGTGCAATATGATTATGATTCGTTTGGAAATTATGCAATGTATAATGAAATCTGATTTCATACAGATCATGAAGCTTTTCAATACAAAAAACAGCCCAAGCATTGGCCAAAAACAAGCACATACTTATTATTATATTCTATGAAATCTATGGATCTAACATTCCCATCATCACCTTCAGATTGATGCATCAGGACGCAGAAATACACTTTTACATCCCCTATACATTCACAATCAGTTCACACGGAGTACCAGTCAAAAGTTTGGACACACTCACTCAAAGAACGGGTTCCCTTATTTTCACCATTTCCCATGTTTTACTGTAATGAGTAGTAAGCTATGAAATAACACATAAGGAATTAATACAATCACTACAACACATACACAATTACTATAAACAGACAAATACAACCTTCTGCCAAATAGGAATATCTAGACCAAATCTACTTCACAAAACGCCTGGCCAGCTCAAACATATTAATGAGGACAGACATTCCACAAATTAGCAAATATCAACGTTTAGCAGCTAAAGCAAGTCAGTAACTTCAAATGTGTAATATTTCCTCAAATATTCACTTATTTAAGACTGTCACGATTCCCGGTTCTCATTCAGACGCTCATTCTGTTATGGACTCCACTTCCCAGAATCCTTTCATCTGTCATGTGACTCCATCAGCCAATCACAAGCCACCCAGCAGATCCCAGTCACCTAAATATTGATTACCATCACCAGTGTTTCATTGTATATAAGCCTGTCTGTTTGCACCATGTCTTTGCGCAGTATTGCCCCTGATCTGTCAGTGTGTACTGATCCGTTTTCTGTCTGACTGCTGCCCTGTTTATGACCTTGCTTTGTTTTCTCGTGACTGATTCTCGGATTTGTCCTTTTGGCTAAGTCTACCTGTTTGTTTGCTTTTTGGTTAAGATCCTCGCTTGTTTTTCTGACTCAGTTATTGTCTTTGTATTGTGTTTTGTTGATCTGGTGCTGCTCAGTCTGGTGTTAATCCTGTTACTTTGGTTCATTCTCCTTTTAATAAACCTTACGGTTTATGTTCTACCAGTGATTTAATTCTAGATGTAACCCTGTGCTATCCTCCCTAAACAAATCTACAATACCAGTCAAATGTTTGGACACACACATTCATAATGTGTTTACCTTATTTTCACTCATTTCCACATTTTAGGATAATAGTGAAGACATCAAAACTAAGAAATGACACATGACCAAATAAAAACTATGGTATATTACAGATTTTTCAAAGCATCCCCTGCCCCATTTTTCTTAATCCAGTTTTACACACTCTTGGCCACCTGGGGTGTTTTTCCAACAGATCTCAAGAAGTTCCACATATGCTGAGACAACCTGCTGGTTGTTGACAACTACATCTTTGGAAGCATTTCAGAAAATATTTTTTCAGAATGTTTTTTCTTGCTGTTGTGAAGAACTTCATGCACAGCTATTAACTACTATCTTTCTTTTCAAATCAAATTTAAAGCAATTAAGCATAAAGTACCTGATCAAATACAATCACGAAAAAATGCAACCGTGTTATTTAGACACCGAAGTTTGCAAACACTCAGCACCAATCAAGAACCCCAGCACCACTTCTCTTCCAAGTTCTAGTGTCTTTACTAAGTTGTACACCATGATTCTAGTTATTATTTTTCTTCATTCAAATACAGTAAAAAACATTGTCAGAATACTGAATCATGAGCCCAGTATTGCAAATCAAACTGTGGGCTTAGTGTATCAATACACTCCTCTATACACACCTTCTTCACAGAACTTTGCACAGAAAAACACAGACAAACAGACACACACACACACACACACACACCTGCTCCAGCATAGCAACAGCTACTAATCCTTACAGACAAAATCGCAAACAAGAAAAATCAGCAGTTTCTGCTGTTGCCCTGGTAACACAGAGTATCTCGGAGTGTGTGAGAGCATGTGCAGGATTACAGGGGCAGTAACTCCGCTTACTGTTCAGCGGAGATGCGATTATTGTTTGCAGGATCAGAACATTTACAACCACCAAATACGTAAAGCAGATCAAACACAGCGGCTGTGCAGGATAACACAGACATCCTTCTTTAGAATCACTGCAGCAGTAAACATACTGCTGCTCAAAACCACTGTGGTCAAAACCACCAGCTCCAATAAGGATATCATTGATATCAAAACAAATGGTAACTTTACAGGAGAAGATAGAAACATTCTCAAGATCTAATTTAAGTTAATGTAATGTAGAAAATAATAAGTTACGTTTTTTTATCCATTTGTTATGAAATTGTACACAATGTAAAGAGCCGAATTTTCAAATCGGGTTAAAAAAAAACACATGGATATACAGGTTTCATTACGACAGCGATGATTTAAGCATCAGTTCATTTCATAACATGACAAATTTCATAATAAATTATAAGGATGCACTGAAATTTCGGTTGCTAAAAATATTCAGCCAAAAATGTCAAAAAAAAAAAACCCAAAAAAATGGCACTTCTGGTTTACAGCTGAAAGAGAAATATGGTCAAAAGTCTTGACATAAAAACAAAACCAAATTTTTAATAAGCCTAAAACAAAGTATTAAAATCTAAGACTTTACACATAACTGGAACGGTGGAGAACATGAGAAACGGTCAGTTAAAAGGTTTGTTCCCTTCGCTCTCTTCTTCGCTGGTGAGCGGAGATGTGTTTAAACAGTTAGACCTCTATTCATGTTGGGTACCGAAAGGAGGAATTATATAATAATACATAATAATAATGATAATATAATAATAATGTTGGCTGACCAACTGTTCTATGTTGTGAAGTACACTGGATTTCGTGGGACTGAAGCCGGCACTAAAATAATTTTAGCAAGTTTATTTTTGACTGAAAATGTTTTTATTTCTTAAAATATTAATTTAATCATTTACAGTTTTTGGCAGAGTATTTTGATTTTGGTTTCGGCCAAGGATTTCCATTTCAGTGCATCACTAGCAAATTGTATTGTTGTATAAATATCTGTTTGTGTGTGCACACATAGGTAGACTTTGATACACTCACTGGTATTAAGTTGTAAATATTTTTTCTTCGTTCTTTTTCACTAGCAAACTCACTCTCTAAGCAATGCCTCGAGCAGTTAGTTCTAGTCATACAAGACCAGACTTCTATGTATGTGAATGGGGGGAGACTTCCAAGAATGAAAGCAAGCTAACATTTCCAAAAACTTTCATTTTTTAAATCTTGGGTAAAATCTGTCAATTTGTGGTCTTTGATTCAAATAAAAAATGCATTTTTCAGGTTGTTCCAGCTAATATATATATATATATATATATATATATATATATATATATATATATATATATATTTATATATATATATATATAAATATATATATATATATATATATATATGCGTATCTCCAAAACAAGGAGGAGCTAAGGTCTGACATCAATCTTCTCTATGGTGGTTGCAATGGCCACTGCTCTGATAATGTCTCTGTCACAAGGACTTTAGTAACATAAGTCAAAAACCAGTCAGGACTGCAGCAAAGACTGCTGTATCTTAAATCTGTGCTTGCGAAGAAAGAATGTGACAGGCTAAGCTTTCTCCCGGCTGCACCTTTTGCTAACTAGGTGACTGGCTTATAACTGAAAGACAAACTTCCTATAATACAGATGTCCATTGCAAAAATGTTAGGATTGCATGTGAAATGCATATAAAACAGAAAGCAGTGATTTGTTAATCCACTTTGAACTGTATTCAAACAAAAATAGAACAGGAAGAAGATATCTATTCTTTTCTCTTATCGTCTTCTTTGGAGTAATTGGTGTTTTTTGTAAATATATCGCTGTTGTCGGAAAAAAACCTTGTATCTCTGAAATGATAACTTTACAGGAGAAGGAAAAAACACACTTTACTTTTAATGTAAGTCAATGGAACCAGACGTTTTTCTGAATCATTTTGGGCCGTTTCTTTTGGTCCAATCTTCATCTACAAACAATGTAAAAGGCAACAGGCATTTTCAAACTATGTCAAAACCCAAAAAACGACAAAAATGGAGATACAATTTAAGACTGGGTACATTGTGAAATGTTCAAACAACATCTAAAACAGGTGATTCAATCATGCTTGGGTATAAAAGGAGCACCTACAAAAGACCTAGTCCTTTAGGACCAAAGACGGATAGAGGGTTGCCAATTTACCAAAATATGGGCCAGTGAATAATCCTACAGTTTAAAAATAAGGTTTGTTAAGTATTTCTGTGTGTAATCTCAAAAGAATCCGGAGAAATATTTGCACGTAAAGGAAAAGACTAAAAACTATTCAAGAACGCCTGTGACGATCAATCACTCAAAGCAGAAGTCGTATGTGAACAACATCAAGAAAACAACCAAGTCCTCTGGGCTTGAAGGGAAATGCAATGATGCACCGTGGAAACATGTATTGTGGTCTGATGAATCAGCCTTCCAGGCTGTCTATGGAAATAATGGACGTTGTATTCCCCGGGCCAAAGAAAAAGAGAACCATCCTGTCACCAGCATAAAGTTTAAAAGCCAGGGTCTGTCATAGTATGGGGTAACTTATACATATGTGAAGGCATTTCAACACTGAAACACTGATATGCTGCCTTCTAGATGTTTTTCTCAGGGATGCTTAATTTAACATGTCCCAAGATTTTTGGAACTGAGCTTTGTACAATCACTATGTGTTGGAAGCAATCCAATTCATATTTCAGCCAGTGAACTGTCACCTCCTCTGATAGTGCCGCTGGTTTAATGAACCACACACCAATTACTTCATCACAATCAAGCCTCCAAACCCATGCAGCCTCACAGCGTGTGCTTTACCTCTTTGGTGTGTGTGTGAAAGGAAACAGAGAGATCCAGCAGCAGCTTCCTCTGCTCCACTCGGCGTACAAACTCCTGAACTCTGACCTCCAAATGATGAGCAGCAGCATAGATCTCTTCAGGGTCACACTCTCCAGTCTGAGCCAATTGCTCCGCCGCCTCCAACAGCTTATCAGCATTAGTGTACGTGTTCTAGAGGAAGAGTGAGGGAGGGGAAGTAAGTGAAAAAGGAAAAGGAAAGAAAAATAAAATCATTTGTATGATTACACTGCAAATTTGACCAGCCCCCGTTTAAACATTCACAAACACACGCTATTATTCTCTCTCTCTCTCTCTCTCTCTCTCTCTCTCAGATACACACATGCATGTTTGCTTCTGTGTGTAGTCAAAAATATACTTATTCCCTCTGCACTATATATATATATATATATACATATATATATACGTGTATATATTGCTGCTGTTGGGACAAAACCTCATATCTCCAAAAAGGTAACTTTACAGGAAAAGTTATAATGTTCTTAACTTTTAATGTAAATAAATGGATAAATATTTTTTCCAAGTAATTTTGGACCATTTCTGCTGGTCCATTCATCATGAAATTTTGACACAACATAAAGGGCAACTGGCCTTTTCAAAGTATGTCAAAAAATGAAAAAGTGCATAATGCAAAAATGGAGATACAAGGTTTATTTCCAACTGCAGCGATATATATATATATATATATATATATAGAGAGAGAGAGAGAGAGAGAGAGAAAGAGAGATGTGTGTGTGTGTATCGCTGTTGTTGGAACAAAACCTCGTACGTCCATTTTTGTCTTCAGTTTTTAACATAATTTGTAAATGTCTGTTGTCCTTTACATTGTCTATAAATTTCATGGGGAATGGACAAAAAGATTTGTAAAAAATTCTGGTTCCATTGACTTACATTAAAAGTAAAGTATGTTACAGATATTGTCGCTGTCGGAACAAAACCTTGTAAATTGCAGCTGTTGTTTACGTTGTCCCCACGACCCAGAAGGATGAGCGGTTTCAGAAAATGTGTGTGTGTGTGTGTGTGTGTGTGTTTACATTGTGTCAGAAATGTTCCAAAACAACTTAGGATAACATTGATTCACATGGAAGTTAAGAACACTTTTTCTTCTCCTGTACAGCAGGTTTTTTGGAAATATAAGGTTTTGTTCCAACAGTAATGATGTGTAAGTACCTACAGGCACTAATCACTTTAACTAAGCCAAACTCTGAACCTAACCCTCGGTAAAAAAGGAAACGAAATGATTCTGCCCCTTCATTTAAGAACAAAACATCTTTTCTTAAAAGCACTTTATGAACAGACCTGTCACCTTCATAAAATTTTAGCTGAAGATTAACTGCCATAAAAAGAAAGCGATTAACAATTTGTCTTTTTTTCTCACTGTACATGACACGCAAGCCTAAAGTGGTCAAACTGGCTGATTAGCTGTCTTGCTTCACAGCTGTCACACTCAGTAGCTATCACTTGATGATGGACACAGCTCGAGCTCATCATGCACTTTTCGTACCTGTGCCACCTCCTGGAAGTCATCGTGGCGTTTCTGTAAGGCTCGTGCCCGATGTACAGACTTCCCTACTCCAGTGTGTTTACTGAGAAAAGCCTCTCCATGGTTCTGGATCCAGTCCAGCACCTGTACACAGACACACAGACACGCACAAACGGAATTCAAATCCAGAATTACATCTGACTAATCCTGCAGAAAGCTGTAACGCTCCAATCCTATTTGTTTGTCTTGTCCATTTTCAAACTCGAATAGATTCAGAAGCATCAAATTCCACGGCTTTAGGCTTTCAGCAAATGAGACATAACAGAGATGTGAAGAAATAATTCAGATTTAACATGCAAACATCTTTTTGACTTCCCTGTCGTCTCTTCACAGGACTGAGAGACACATTTTAACCCTTAGAAGTCCAGAGATATTACTGTCATTTTGCTATGTTGCTTAAATATAATAACAATGATATAGTTAATTACACAGCGAGTTCAATAATGAATAATATTTACAGTTGATGTAAAAGGCCCATGTCCGAATATATTTTTGCATGTTATCATTATCCATATGTCCATTTAATGGAGTTTGTGGTGTATACCAAAAAGTTCCAATCCGCACTTCTAATTATTGTTTTCTGTTTTTTTTTGTAAAGATTAATTACTCTAGTAGCAGTGGAGCTGTGAATGCCACACACAGTTTACCATCCAAGGCCATTTCAAGAACAATAGGCCTCATTCATCAATATCTTCCTGAGTAAATTCATTCTTAAAGAAGGTCGTAAGAAAAAGTCTGTCAGATTCAGGGCGTGTTCTGAAACTGCAGAACTGTTCAGACCTTTGTGCTCTTGAGTGTGTGTGATTTCTGTTCTTACCCAAGAACAAATCCCAATTAAGAAAACACTGGTGAGTGTCAGAATCTCTAGAGTAAGTGAGTTTTAAGAAGACATTTCTTCTTAAGAACGGCTGGTGAATTCCTGTTTATCATCTATATTAGGTACAGTACATGTGGCATTAATGTCGGATATAACATCATCCAACAGGCTTAAAAATGAAATTATCTTTACACGTGGGAATCCTAGTGTCTTGTTAACTACAGACTGCATAAAATAAATCAATGAACGGCTGACGATTTTTAAACCAGCAGTAAATGAGTTCTTACCACCACTGGCTGTTTTTACATGCAAAGATTTTTGCCAATCCATTTAAATAAATTCCGATTGCAGATTAACTTAAGTTTTTTATGCTCACTCTACTCAACAATCTGAAGAAAATCTGTTTACATTCACACTACAAATAATCTGATCCAAAATGACGCTCTTGCGTAGAGTAACACTTAGTGTAGACGTTACCATGACAACGAGCATCATGTGAGTCCAGTCAGAGAGAGATGAGCAGCAGTGAGCAGTGCTTGTGTTTTAATAGCGTTAAAATGATGTCAGACTCAGGAAAACGTGCTTCACATGTTCTTATTAAAGAAGGCCGAGAGGAAGACGTCGTGTTCTGAGACACATAAGCTGGACGTCCGTCCCACCGCTGTCTTTTAAATATCAGAGCATAAACTTCGTCTCCTCTGCAGACCAGTTTCTGCTCCACCATGTTGAACGTTATAAACACTATGACGTGACGCACCTGTGCAGAACGTACTTAAACTTTCCGATTGGGAATGTAATCAGATAGAGGCATTTACACAGTTATTATTCTTCTATTTACCAGATTATTTACAGGATTACCCACCTCGTTCAATCAGATAGAAATTTAATTCCGAATGACCTCAACTGGACTAGACTTCTCCAACTGAGTTTACGTGGACGTGTTCTATTCCAATTGAGCTGTTAGTCATATTATTAACGGATTATTAGGCTGCATGTAAACGTGGCTACTGAAAGCTGTTACTGAAGTAACATGGTTCCCTGTCACCAGCCTTACATGGGAATAACTACAAAGTCTAAGGTTTTAATGGCTTTAAAGTGGAGGTGTAATGATACACCAAGCCCATTATGTTATCCATAATTCACAATTGAATTTAGAATATTTTGAACAAAATTTGAATGAAGAAAAATGATGACTATAATCATGTTCCTGCTGAGAGGCAGGATGAGAGCTGGAGTGGTTGTTTGGTGCTGATTGTGCAAATATCGGTGCACCTAAATTAAATGTGATAATAAATGTGACACATGATAAACAGAGTATCTATTCACCACAATACGTTGCCACTAGCGTTGGAACTATAACAATGATATCCATAATCAATGAATCGGTTCATTGTGTCAGACATGTAGGGCCATAATGCATGTTCACCAGTCATCAAGCAGCAGTAAACATGCGTGTGATGTCAACGTTTTTTAAAAGCATTCGTCCTCATGAAAACAAATAAAAAGTTTTAAAACCTCCACCCTGGAGAGCATGTTCAGTGACCTAAAACACCAAAACACAGAGAATAATTTAGCCATGTAGTTTATCTGAAAATGCAGATCATCTCTTCAGCCAACAGTGTGGATTTTGTTAAACCAAAACACAATGTTTTTCACTTTTGACAACAGTTTTATTGTGGTTTCCTCATCATGCATTTGCTGCTGCAAATCTTTTCTCTAGATCCTCATGCATGACAGTCACGCTGCCCCCAAAGGCGAGCTCAGTTCTACATATTTTACAGGAAACATCTTTTTAGATGATGTTCAAATGAAGCGTTGTTTTTTTATGTTTTGAGTCGTGCAAAATGCTGTAGTCTCCACCATCTGTATATTCCTGTCTCTGACTTTACATCTATAAGGTGGACTGACAAGGTAGGAGTGTCTAATAGAGTGGACAGTGAGTGGACACAGTGTTTAAAAACTCCAGCAGCACTGCTGTGTCTGATCCACTCGTACCAGCACAACACACCACCACCACATCAGTGTTACTGCAGTGCTGAGAATGATCCACCACCCAAATAGTACCTGCTCTGTGAGGGTCCATGGGGGTCCTGACCACTGAAGAACAGGGTAAAAGGGGGCTAACAAAGTATGCAGAGAAACAGATGGACTACAGTCTGTAACTGTATAACTAGAAAGTGCACCTATATAGTAAGTGGAGCTGATAAAATGGACAATGAGCGTAGAAACAAGGAGGTGGTCATAATGTTTTGCCTGATCGGTGTATGTTTTCTGCTTCATTCAAGTGATATAAAAGGGAAGCGCAGATGTCATAATGACAATTAATTGCTAAGAAACTTCACTGTCAACAATTTTTATTATCGACGTTATCAATAACGTTAATTAGCTCTTGCAGCCCTAACTGTCACAAGTCCACGACATGCATTGTCACATTTTTGCACTGTGATGTCACGATGCGTACTTTGCAGTATGGTGTCTGAGCTCTATCTATTGAGCCAATGTGTAAAAGAATAATTCTAACAGTATTCAACATCTAATCAATCACTCTGGCCCTTTACTGATGTTTTTATGTGTGGGAAACTGTAGTACAATTAGCTTTGGGCCCCACATAGCAGGTGAAAAGTGCTACTGCTGTCAACCTTACTGAGATCTACAAAAGTGTCTGAACGAGAAGCATTCAGTGTGTAATAATAGGCCTCGGTTCACAGGAAGCTCAGTGTATTGTCCAGAGTGTATTCAGTGGAGTCCAAGCATAATACTCAAACCCCCAAAGAGGACGGAGAGCAATTTCACTCTGCACCGTGACTCACTTTCTCTCACGCTCAGAGTCACACACATTCACACTCACACATGCATGCACCTGTCCCTCTGCACACATGCATGTTCAGTACTGCACAAGAGTCAGAGACTCTTTTGTTTATTCAAGTTCCAATCAAAACAGTCATGAAGTACAGTTAATTCATTTTTAAGAAATCTGTCAATGTTAGAAAAAAACAGCAAAGAAATATTTAACTTTTTTACTTAACAGAAAATTACACAGGGTATCCAGCACTGGACAATATAAAATCGGTCAGTATTTATTTTGCCCAATCTTTATTTTTATACACCCTGCTGTTTCTTTAATTCTTCTATCTTTACAATCTTAAAATCAGATTTACAGCTGGTTAAAGCTGTAAAAGCTGTTCCCAAAGCTATCTTGGCGAATGAGGTGTAGAGGAGACTGGATGTTGGATAATCCACTTGCATAAGGAAGGTGAAAGAACTTCGGCGAAAAAGCAGGAGAAAATGGGACTCCTAACAAAACGATCACCATTAGAAGTACTTGAGGCTTTCAAATTCAAAGGCAACTCAAAGCCACGGGTCTGAAAGGATGTGTAGTCATTAAGAAGCTGTTACAGAGAAAATGAAATAGATAAAAGTCTTTTGAGGTGCGTTTGGGATTACTTTGATTGTGAGAAGCAAAAAATGCAACTAACTTCTAAGACAGAACTTTGGAGGGGTGTTGAAACTTATCCCTGTAGATTTTTTTGAAAAACTGAAAGCAAGTCTCTCGAAGAAGTAATGAAGGCAACTTGTGGACAAACTAAATCCTGAAAACTCTGATATTATATCTAGCTGTTGAGGCTCCTTTGTAATTTTTGGTTTAATATAAGTTTAATGCCTTTTTTCTCACGCTGAAAATAATATATACTTATAATATAGAATAAATGAAGGGTGGTCTCTGTCTTTCGCGCAGTATTGAACTGTATGGGAATGCACACAGATAAACACAAGGCATGTCCCAATATAAAAAATAAATAAATAAATTTCATCATTCCATCACCATAATTACCTAATCTTTTATTATGGTTTAAAATTTCATATTTTATTTAGAAAAAAACCTCTACATATATTGACAAATATTGGCATCCCTGGTAATCATGCAAAAATGAGCTGTAATTTTTTTTTCTTAATTTTGAATTACTTATCCTTTGATCTCATTTAAAATATTAGCAAAAATATAAACTTTATTTAAGGTATAATGATTGAAAGGTAAAACTAAATCATGTGATGAAATAAAAAGTTTCCTAAATTAAAATTCTTAAGAGTGAAATCTAACTGAAGTATATTCCTTTTTATATTTTATGTTTTTAAGTTCACCTGAGTGGTTAGGAACATTTAAATGGCCTTTACTTCCTGATTCACTGGGGAATATATAAGAGATGAAACACAGGCCAAATTCCCTCATCCATCACTATGAGAAGGACCAGAGAATACAGCAATTATGTGTGACAAAAGGTTGTTGAGCTACAAAAATCTGGAAATGGCTACAAGAAAATAGCTAAAGAGTTGAAAATGCCCATTTCCACTATCAGAGCAATAATTAAGAAGCTTAAAACAACTGGAGATGTTGAGAATCTGCCGGGAAGAGAACACATGTCTGTACTGACCCCACGCACAGTGAGGAGGATGGTTTGAGTGGACAACAAATCACAGATCACAGATGGGGAATTGCAGAAATGAGTTAGGTCTTGGGGTCAGAACGTCTCCCAAACTACAATGAAACACCACCTATATATCCACAAGTTGTTTGTTTGCCAGAAGGAGGCCTCTGCTGTCAAGGACCAACAACCTTAAGCTCCTACAGGTTACTGGAACTTTCAGTAGGATGGATAAGACCAAAATAGAGATTTTTGGCAACAAACACCAGAGGTGAGTTTGGCATGGACACAAAGACAGCCATGCAGAAAAGTCATCCCCACTGTGAGGCATGGTGGTGGATCTGTGATGCCGTGTGGCTGTTGTTCTTCCAAAGACACTGGACATTTTTTAGATACATGGTATCACTGACTCCATCAAGTACCAGCCGAAATAAAATCAAAAGCTGACTGCCTCAGTCAGGGAGCTTAAACTGGGCCATAGTTTGCATGTTCCCACAGGGCACTGCAGGCTTTACCTTGAGCCGTGAGGGTGCTCAGACCAAAAGCACACTAAAACAGCCATACAATCATCACAATGTGACATTGTAGTAGCAGCTTGTGAATCATCTGGGGTCAAAGTGTAAACTGACTGACTAAAATGCAGGGCAGTTTCCAAAACTGTCCACAATAACAATATTGCTCAATGAATATCGAGGTGCACCTTGTCACCGAATACTGGCACATGCCTAACACACACCTGCATGCTCTTGTTTTCTTGCATGAAGCAGCTAATATTCTGTAAAACAGGTGAAGAGCTGACTCCTGCGGTCTGTGTAATAGACTGCTCTGCAAATATTCTCAGCTGCTAAATGTTCTGTGGGTGTGTGTGTGTGTACACAGAAAATACCACAGTGTTGAATTAACACCTAAAGTACGAAATTAACACCTACAGAGTTCATTTAAGTCCAGCTGGACAAAAGCAAACACTGTAATGTTGCGTTTACATGTTGAAAAAATGCTCCGTGCCTCATAGCAGATTTGCTATAAACAGAGCTTGCCTGCCACTGGCTCCCTATGGCATAAGTGAGCCCCCTCACTGTAGGAGTCAAGCTTTCAGGCCTGTACTGTTCTCTTTATGCACTCGCTCACTTTTGTCCACAGTTCTGCAGACCAGTGTTTATGGTTTTGCACCACAGAACTATTAAATATGCTTTTGCCTTTTTAATAACTGATTTATGCACAGCAGATTTACTATAGGATCACTCTATATACTATATTTACTATAGTATCGCTCTCTATGTAGTTCTTGCGGACACATCACCTACTGTACTGACATGCCCAGTCACGTAAGGAACAGTCACTTTTCTGTTTTTCTGTACGTATGACATGAGCATCAAGCACATGAGCATCACGCAGAGCATCACGTTTATTAAATTTTTCCTTTCAAGCACAATTCCAACCCTATTTACTGACGACTTTTCTATAGATCAGGGGTGCCTGTACTTTTGTGGCTTGAGATCTACATTTTCCAGTGGACAGGTCATCATGATCTACCTTAAAAAAAAAGGCTGGCCTCATCCTTTTTAAAAGCTTTGAGACTTTTTTTAATGCACTTTAGTGGCCTATATTAATATTCAGCATTACAGGGCAAACCACTGAAAAATCGCACTAACTTTATTCTGATAATTTGCACTGAACAGTGTCAGCCAGGTTTGCGGAGTCTGGACCACTTTTTTCTTCCTGAGTTCACTTTCAGCTGGGAATTTGTCATCAAAGTTTCTGTGTATAGTCCAAAAGTGCCTCTCAACATTCCCCTTCCTTGGAAGTGCGATAGCTGCTTGGCAAATCAAGCAGATGCACTTGGAGTTTGACGCTGTGAAACTCTGTGCCAGGTCTCGCACTCATTTTCTAAAAGAGTTGGTGTAGGTTACAAAACGACATCAACGACTGGTTGATCGCGATTGATGTACTGGGCACTGTCACTGTAGACTGTTTTTACATTTGGACCGGTTCAGCATCTGAACTGAACTCAGATCGCTGAATCATGGTTTTCTGTGCATGTCAGAACTCGACAAATGAACTCAGAGCCCTCTAAACAGCCCCAAAAACATACCGTAATCATACTCGAGGTGGTCTTAGTACAGTTCGTTTGTAGTTTGTTTTGTGGTCCGACTGATTTATGCATTTTGAAAAGAAAACAGCCCCAAGTTCAGTGTTTGTTTTGCTTTATGGTAAGGACCTCGAGGCTTACTGTACATAAACGACACATTTTCCAGCAGAGCGTGTGAGAGGAGCGGCAGACATTTCTGCTCCCCGCTCTGTAATCATGCTGCTCCAGCTCCGCTCCAGGTTTTCTATTTCCTGCTCCTCACTCGCTCCTCGCTCACACGACAGAGAAACCACTGCTCTATGGCTGCTCCATATGACACATTCTTAGGACATTTATTTTATACCTTGCATGTATAGACAAGACACGCTTTTATTTCATCAATTCTCTATTTTTTTACCATTATTAAATGATAAACAAGAAAACATTATGTGCTACACAGGCTTCTTTTGGAAGGTATAAGCTTGAAGCGATGGCTGCAAGCACATGCATCTGCTTTTAACACCATCCTCCTCATCATTTGTGCAGCAAAATGGACGAAACAAAACTAACTATATAACGTCTGTAGAACTTGAGAACAGTGAGAATTTCCAGTATGCAGTACGTCTCCGTAGCGCAGAGTGGAAAAAACAGACTGGTTCGCAGGACACACTGATTTCAGAGTAAGAGAAAACACTGACGGTCAGACTTTCTGAAAAGCTGCTCCACGCTCTGAGCAAAAATCACGATGCTCCCCTCCCACTCCTCCCCGCTCACATACTCTGTCTTCCAGCACTTCAGTAAGTGAAAACGGATTATCATAGTTCATATAAGGTACTACATGATAAAGCCTGACCGTGACCTCATGACAAAACAGCAGTGCTGACATGATAAAGCAATAATTTGCGAGAGCCGGTGTGATTATAACTTGTTAAAGGCTGATGCTAGGCTCACTCGCAATACAGAATTTTAAGCTGCTTTCACACTGAATGCTAAATGAATTGAAATTCACTGCTGCTCTTTTAAATGGGGTGCATGGTGAGAGATTTTGCTGCAAACATGCAGGGTCATTTTTCCACTTCTGCATGATGCCCATTGGCCAAGTATTGGCACAGCCTATAGGAGAGGAATAGGCGTGTCTGGTAGTTCCTCTCGCTACCCGAAAGGTTAGGTTTATCAGAAATCACCACCCACTTTTGTTAACAAACGGAGAGCACCGCATATACCATGAGTGGTGTGAAAGGGATAGTGTCAACAAAAACCGGTCTGAGATCTCATCAATGCTAAAAAAGAACCAGAAAGAAAACTGAATCCTCTACAAAGTTCACTTATATTGTGAAAAAGCACTGAGATTATTTGCAGCAGGTTGTCTTTGAGGTCCACTTTAACAGAACTGAATTTGGTTAATAAACAAGGAACTATATGTGAAAACACCCTTAGTCACTGTTCCTATTGATACACCAGCCAACTGAGCAGGTTTTCTGACTGAAGCCTATGCCATCTGTGCCCCAGTCAAGACTCAAAATTACTTGTTGCTGTTTTCCCACCTACTTCTTTTTCCAAAGTCCATACCAGAGTTTGGGTTTTTGAGACACTGTATGGTTTCATTTGGTTCGGTTGGTTTCATGTTGATGTAAGGCTAAAGTGCACCAAATTACACTTGTGGGTGTTCTGTGATTTGGCTGGGATGCCGGCACTCTGTTATTTTCACGGTTGCCTCCATTAGCGCCAAAAACTTTCTTTTTTATTTTAATTTTCATTAGTCTATCATGGTACAAATCGGGATCTATTACTCAAAATCGATCTTTTCCTATTACTATCCCTATTACTGTTAAAATATATAGTCTTATCCATCATGATGAATGAAGATTGCTGATGCCTGGCTCAACCTATCAAAAATATGATCCATGGTTCACCAGACAAAATTAAATGCTCTGCTATTATTTCATTTCTTATCTGTCATTATTAGCAGCAGTTCATACTTCAAGAAGAATGTGAGAGTCTGTAAAGAGTCAAAATTCATAACAGGGTGATTATGCAGACAGTACAGTGCTAATAGGCTGCTTGAAGAGGAGAAAGGCATGCTCATTCATATATGATTCATTACTGCTGTTTGCATCACCATACACACTTAATAGCGCAGGTACTTTAGATTGACGGTTCTCTTCAGAGAATGTATATATGACTTGTATATTGTTGATACTGTGTATGCTGTATATTGTGCATTGTCTGTAAATTATATGAACGTTGTCTATATTGTATATATAATACTAGAAAAGACAGCAATTACCGGAACCCAATTCCTTGCGTGGGCTAACATACTTGGCCAATAAATCTGATTCTGATTGTCTGGTATTAAATTCCCTCTGGGTTTCGGTCCCTTTATAAGCTACCCCAGTTTATTTCACTTCTGGTGGGAAGGCATTTTTATGATGGTCTGCACCGAGAGAGCGAGGGAATTTAATATCAGAGCATGCTTTTCTCTTTTTCTAGCAGGATAATCTGCTTTTTCTTGACTTTGGACCATTTTGACTGGAGTGTTCACACCTATCAAAATGGTCCAAAGTCAAGAAAAAGCAGATTATCCTGCTAGAAAAAGAGAAAAGCATCCGAAGTAAGGAAACATCTTTTATCTCCAGTAAACAAGGCAGGTGAGAGCACTTGAAGATCTCTTCCTCTTGCCATCTTGATCCAACATCGAGATCAACTAGGCCTGCTCAGCATTTTTATACATGCCACAGAGTAAGGTAGGATATTAACTGCTTAATTGTATCATGTATGCGAGTGGTGCAGAGTGGGGGCGGAGTGGGAGTGGAGAGGCGTGATTTTGCCCAGAGCACAGAGTGGCTTTACAGAAAGTCTGGGGGCACTGCTTTTCTCTCTCACTCTGAAATCATTCCAATATTGCTCCATTCCATGAGCCAGTCCTTGGCTGACTACCTCTGCATGACATGAGTGAAACAGCAGCGTGACTGCTGTAGCTCACACACAACAGCCATTCATATGCAGTGTTTTATATTATATTACATTATATAACTTATAAAATGAAGCGTGCAGTTTCTTGTCCATACGTTCAGAACATAAAATAAATATCATAATGATATGATGAATCATGTGGAGCGGACATGGAGCAGTTTTTCACGTGTGAGGAGCAGGAAATGAAAAACCTGGAGCGGAGCCGGAGAGGAGTGATTACAAGATACTTTGAGCGAGGAGCTGAAATGTCTGGCTCTCCACTCCACTCACACACTCTGTCATGTAGTACATCTGTCTGAAAGGGTCTGCACTCGTTATGTTCCTCTACCCATTTTTTCAGCTTTTTACTTTAATTTGTCACTTGTCTGGATACGTGAGTTTGAACTATGTGTGTGTCTTATGTAGCCCACCTGCTGCACGTCTTGTTGGAACACACACAGCTGCAGTCTCTGGTGAAGGCGGAGCTTGCGATGCTGCAGAAGGCCCTCCAGCCTGCGGTACTGATGCACCACCTCGTGAACTACGTCCAGCACTCCCCGTACCGCCTGGCTGTAATCAGCCCCCGCAGTCACTGACCCAGAGTCAGCTGGCTGCGGCCTCTGCAGCACGTCCAGCAGGGTCTTGCCCTTCTGACTGACCTGCAATCCAACACATACGCAGTTCCTAAGTTTCCGAAATGGGATGCATACACTGCAGAATCACTACTGCTCAAAAAGTCCTACATGCTGAAAATCATTTCTTGTAGGAGTTCCTCTGAATTTTAGAAGTTCTAGCCTGCAATAACAAAAACTTGAGTTATTTGTCACTTTTAGCTCATTGAAACAACGTTCAGTCTCTACCTTATTTGTGTTTTTTTTATAATTTGAATCTGATTAAAAGTTATTGCTTTGTCTACAGTCTTATTTTGCAGAAAGAAAAATTATCTTTACATTTTTGCCACGCTCTTAATTAAACTGAACAAAAAATAGGCAGAAAAAAGGTGGAAGCACAGACTCAGACCTGAGGATACAGAATGTACCATGAACATACCTAACCCTGTAAAAATTACGCATTTTAAATTCCTTTAAAATAATTATGCAATGTCAATCTAATGTGTTGCAAAATGATAATATATCTAGACTCTGGGTTAACACTGGTGTGATTTTATTTCATGTATTTCATATATTTCATATTTAATCAGTAGTGCTGGTCTCCGCAGCAACTACTGCAGCTTCTGTAACACTTGACTTTAGTGACTAAGCCCCCTCCTTATTTCAAGAAAGGTCGCTGGATTTGTGAAAGTTAGGCGTGGAGTCGAGCGTAAGGACAAATATCAACAGACGTTGTTGCCTCTCATGGAATAAATCGAATGTCTTTGGTGCCGAGTCATTTGACCACCATGCAAACATTTATAACATAGGGAGGGTTATGGTCAGGAGGTCAAATCATAGGCAGAAAGTCTCAATGTATTAATTAAGAAACGAGGAACCAGCAATACAAGGTCAAAACCATGGCAGCTAATAGATTATACAAAGAACAGTAACTAAGGAAACTAGGGAACACAGGGCACTTGGAAATCGGATGAAGCCTCAGAATCACAGAGGCAAAAACCCATCCAATCCTTCAAAATAACGAAAGAAAATCGAAGGGTGTGTCTGCAAAGTAAACAAGACAAACGTGAAAACAATGACTAGAGGAAAGGTGCCAGGAGTCAGGATAGTTTGGAGTCAGCACAGAGATGTTGTGACAACATGCATCAGGGGTCAAGCCCAGGTTAGCCACACTTACCTCGGTGTAAGCTGTTGTCACCTGCTCATAGAGATTCTGGTGGCTGTGGATGGCCAGCTCCAGCTCCTGCATGGCTGTGGGCAGCCCACCCTCACTGCATGACTTTGTCCAGCTCTCCACGCCCGACAGGAACTGTTGAAGTGGGACAAAAATGTGAAAACAAACAGTAAAACCAAGCAGACCAAAGTGTGATACACTCACTGTCTGTAATAGTTCAGCGTTTACTGGAAACTGAAATATTAGTCTGATCTGAGGTCAGTTTCACACTATTCATACCCTGGTTATTTCAGGATTTATGGAGTTGGGTCTACTGGACTGGGTCTACTTTTTCATATAACAGCACTTTCTTACCGAGGCTGCAGGAGGTACCACTCAAGGACAGATTTTGTCTGGGGGGCAAAATTAGCAAAGCTTTACCTTTACCTTAAATATTTATGATCATGATGGGTGTGAGAAAAAAGGAGGAAAATTCAGTGAGGAGGGCAGTATTTGACAGCTATGTTCTCATTAAAGAGAACCAAAGGAGAACACAACCAGACAGCGGTTCAGGAGCTCATACAAATTGGGAACATTAATCAAACGAGCCAAATAAGCCAAGTTAGCACATTTAGCCATGGGAGGTTATTAGATCAGCGGACTGAAAAAGAGGACCAAAATTGCTTTGGTTACTGTAATATGGACATACAAAATGGGAGTGTGTTTTCACGGATACAGTGAATTAGATATGCCACCCAATTCACTATGCTAGCTAGATAAATGATTACTGGGAAAAGAAAGCAACGAGGAATATCAATAGAAATGAAATATCATCTATTTGAAGCCCATAAGTGATAATAACAAGATAACATTAGGCCTAGGCAACAGGGGCAATGCAATCACATATGAGAAATGATTAATAAGTAAGCTGATAGCAATGCTTTAAAGATAACTGCTGTTTAGGAATGAATACTGAGAGAAAACTAGAGAGGACTCATTTAATTTTAAACAGCTTGTAAAATAATATGTACATATAATGTTTTGTTCCACTTTAATGTTAAAACAATGGATTATTTTGGTGCATTTATAAGCCTTTTAGGCTAAATTGTCCACTGTCTCTGCTGGGGGTGTCCCAGATGCAACATACTGTCTGAGGACATTCTTAGCATATACAGTCAAATGGAAAAGTCTGAAATTTTGTGGTGAAATTTTAAAATGTTAGTGCACAATTTCTATTTATTTGCAAAAAATAAAGCATAAAATGTGCCATAACTTTTGCTCAGGCTGCACTTTATGTTTTATTTCTTTTCAATATATTTCCCACAGACTTGCAGTTTGCACTATGCTAACTGGTGGGATGTAAGCACCCATTACTTTGTAGCTCTAAGTTAGAGCAAAACGAAAGAAGCAATCTCTGGATGCCAAACATGTCTTGGCTGTTCTGCTGCATTAAGAGTCCAGGGAAAAGTGTCAATTTGATTTTTCACCAAACTGTTCCTTTAAACTGTAGCAAACAGTGTTGAAAAAATGAGACTTTGGTCTTTGTATGGTCACTTCTTTAGTTGACAAATAAAAATGTATCTAAAAAAATGTTTTCTAATGTGTGTGTGTGTATATATATATATATACATATATGTATACTACCTGCTCAGCTTTCTGGTGGAAGACAGAGGACATGGCCAGGATGGCGCTGCGCTCCTCCAGGGCTGAGGCGAAGCTCTTCCAGTCCTGATCCAGCTGTGCTGATACCTGCTGGATCTGATCTGCTGCGTAGTGTCCCGCCTCACACAGCCGTGTGGCCACTGACACGATCCGCGTGATGTTCACATAGGCATTCTGAGCCAGGCAGAGAGGAAAGAAACATGGAAACACAGTTCATTAAACACTAGCTAGATACAGTACCAGCCAGTCTTCAACAGTGAAGGGCTCAAAGTCATTCTTGCACTGCCTTACAATGTCTTACAGTTATCAATCAGCTACAGCACTTCTGACAATCTAGCTCAAGTACGGAAAGTACACAGTTTTGTGTGAACAGATAAATACCTGACATAATCACCAAATAATGTAGCTAATTTTGACTTATCAAACAATCTAGATAACTCGCTCCCGAGTGGCGCAACCGTCTAAGCGTTGGCCCTATCATCAGGAGATCACGAGTGCGATCCCTGGTGATGCTACAGCCATCCGTAGCTGGGAGTCCAAGAGAGCAGAGTCCTAACTAGCGGGTGGAATTGGAAACGACTAAATTAGGGAGCAAACTGGGTAAAAATATAATTAAAAAAAAACAATCTAGCTAACTCTAACTCAGCATATGATCTAGCTAACTCTAACTCAGCATATGATCTAGCTAACTCATTAAATCATTAAACTATCTCTAACTCAGCAAATAATCTAGCTCTTTCTAACTCATCAAACAATCTAGCTAATTCCAGCTCGTGAAATGATCTAGCTGTAGTAATAACTCGAAACAATTCACTGCTGTCGTAAGAAAATTCAAAACTTCTGAAATGGAAATTTTAGGGTGAAGCAAAAACTGTTAAAACAACTTCAAAAATAACTTTTCATTGGTTGATTCATTATGGAATATTTAAAATGTTGTAAAAATCAAAAAATTAATAAAGGAAAAAAAGAGAAAAACAGAAAAAGAGAAAAAAATTCTTCTGATAGCCATTTGCGAATGCTCAAATTGCAAATGCTCAAATATGAGCGATAAAGTAAACACAGCTATAGATTACTAACTAGATTACTCTCCACACTCGCAAAGCGTAGATGTACTTTAAGAGATCCTACCATGGAGTTCATGGCGAAGTGGTCATGCTGCGTTTGCAGGTCAGTGGCGTGCTGGTAGCTCACTCCGATCTCTGTGTGAGTCTGCAGGAACAGCTCCTTATTGTGCCCTATCCACTCGAACATCTACAGGGAGTGAGACAGAGAGAGAGAGAGGTAGGGAAAAAGACAGCACACACAGTTAGCTGAGTCTAAAGTGCTTCCTGTTATGAGCAGTCATGAACATATAGTGATTAACGACCCTCACAGCCCAGAGATTACCAGGACGAACCAATGAGCACACGAGTTTCCGCATAAATATTTACTAGAGAGCGGACGTATTTGTTCAACAGAGGATGCACGGCAAGAAATAATTTAGTTCCTCATAGTCTGAATATAAACCTTACAACTCACTCCTGCTCTCTCTCTCTGTCTCCCACTTTCTCTTTCTCTGGCTTACTATACATCTCCATTGCTCGAGTCTCTCTTATTAACCCCTCTCCATCTCATTCTTTCACCAGTTTCTCACTGCTCCATTCCTCTCTCTCTCTTTCTTCATCCCCCTCTTCTCTGTTCATTTTTTTCTTCTTACCATCCTATTTTCCTTTGCACCACCTGTCAGACCCTCCTCTCTCTTTCTGTCTCTGTCTGCCTGTCTCTCGCTCTCTCATTATCTCCCTCTCCCTTTCTCCACTCCATCTTCTCTGTTCAGTTCATTTGTCTCCTTTTACCTTTTCTCCACCTGTCACACTCTCCTCTTTCTCTGTCTTTCTGTCTCTCTCCCTCTCTATTGATCTCTCTGCCTGTCTGTATCTCTCTCTCCCTGTCTGTCTCTCTTTCAGTCTTTCTTCTCTCTTCCTCCTTCTCCCTGTCTCTCTCTCTCTTCCCGTCTGTCTCTCTCAGGCCGCTTCCCAGTGGTGTTCTGGCGATATCAGAGCACAGATGGACTGTGCCAGCAGGGCTGTGGAGTGTGAGACTCCAGCTCAGTTTGGGCTTAAACGGCACACCGTCTCCCTCACACAACCCGCCTCATAGGAGAGCAAAGTGGAAACATCGTCATTACTGAATTGCAGACATACCTCAGCATTCCTCGCTTCATTAACTTACTATTTCATCACTCTGAACTGGCTCCTTAACTAAACATCAGTATTTCCCTGCTACACAATTATGACTTCCTATTTAACTTGTGATTTTACAGTCACCCAATTACTGTCCCATGGAGTTCTATTACATTATGCATCATTACTTCAAGCGTACATTAACTTAAAGAAGTAGTCTGGCAAAAACAACGTAGACAATTTTCCCATTACCTCAGATGTAGTCGATCAGCCAAGACACGTTTGGTGTCTGAAGTTTACTTCATTAGTTTTGCACTGGAGCTGTAAGGCTAAGGTAGCTAACAAGCAATGGAAGCTTTACACTCTTTTCCCAGAGACATCACTACACTGAGGATGACTAACACCAAACCATCACTTTAATACACTGATGCAAAGCTACTGCATCTTTAAAGCACCATTACATCACTGTGATCACATCATATCTCATCTCTACCCTTTTCTACACAAGCCTCTCCCTCTTTCTTTCACCTCTCCTTTTCAATCCTTTCATCCTTCGGTTCTCTCAGCTCCTTTTCATCTCTGCCTCCTGTTCTCACCTTCTCTGCATCCTGTTCGTAGAGGCGTAGCTGAAAGCACTGGTCCAGCTGCTGCTTGCGGTTGTGCCAGGCTTGCAGCAGGTGTTGGCGAGTGGCCTGCAGCTTGTCCAGCAGGGCAGCGACTCTGGGTACCAGGCTCTGGAAGTCAGGCCCCCCGGACAGCCTCCCATCTCCCCCGTCCCGGATCTTCTGCAGCAGTCTCTGGCCTTCGCGGTCCAGCTCATCCACCGGGGCCTTTGTGATGGTCTTCCTGAGCCGGGCGTGCTCCTCCAGCAACCTGCGTGCCTCCTCAGAGTCAGCGGGCGTTTCCTGGCGAGAGAGCATCTCCTGAAGCTCCTCTAGCCGGGAGAGGAGGTGCAGAGCACCACCTGTGAACTCCTCCAGGGACACGCGCAGCTCCGTCCACTCTACGTGATCGTACTCCAGGGTGCCCTCCAGGTCGGCTGTCAGCTGAGATGGGTCCACAAGCTTGGTCAGGCCCTCCACTGACACCATGCTGGTCTGAGACAAACATAAGCAAAGCTTATTATAATTACAGGGCAAATAATCTACAACTTTTTTTGTATTTCATTTTTTCCATGAACACCACAATGTTTTTCTGGTTTTATGTTAATTGTGTCTTGAAAGTGTCTAAGAAACTTTTTGGAATTACTCTATTTTATTTGCTTTTTTAAATAATTTCACTAGATTACTTTCCTGTTCTCATGTTCACTTAATAATACAGCACACTGTTGGCTCCCCTGTTACTGCATGAGCCCTACTGTTTACAAGCATGTACAACTAAGTGCTACTTCACAAAAACTCCTGGTATACTGCAACAACTTCTGGACATGTGCTTTAGCCAGGAACAACACAAATGCTCCAAATACTTCCGCAACAGTCTGTCTGCAGTAACAACACTCCTTACTATTTCAGTGTGAACTGGGTGGGCAAAACTGCTGCAGTTTGAATGAGTGCGCTTATATGAATGTGTCCCATACATGGACTGTATGGGCTGAACTTTATCACTATGTGTGTAGTACATAAAACTCTTTCACTAAAAAAAAACAAGAAAACATTGTTTTTCTATAATATGACATTTTATTAAAACTTGGGTGTAGCTACAGCTGACAGGAAACCAACAGCTGAATACATTCTTTTTTAATAAACGTATTGCTGTTGATATATTTCATAAACCTGTATGCTGGTGTGTTCTAACCATGCGCTGTGCAATCCAATTTTCAATGATTTATTTCATTCCGTGCATTTGACAGCAATCCCCTTCCCACGGATTGAGCTTTATGTGGCATATATTCTCCGAACTCACAATGTTTAAGCCAGACTTTTTTCTAAATTTGGAATGGTACAGATACACTTCATAAGTGATTATCAGTTCCTATTAGAATTCAGCTATTTTCACAATTACGAAGATTTAAAATATCTCACAGAAATGTCTTTAAAGTCAAATTTAATGTTTGTAATGTTAGCATAGCAAAATATGATATACAACTTAGTAAATTCTAGTCTCTTCATATAATATGAAAAGTGCAGGAGAACAAATATAGCTTTTTTGTTTACATATTTACACACCTCAAACGTGAATTTGGCACTGCCAAAGTTAGTCTTCTGCTTCTGCCAGAAGTTGTCTGGTTTGATAATAAGCGCCACACAGATCTCGGCTGGGAAAGCCTCCTGCAGGGTCTTCAGAAGCGGCTTGATCAGATCCCATTTAGAGCCACGCATATCAATGATGACAGTGAAGCCACGTTTGCTGACGTCCTCACTGAACAGAGAGAGAGAGAAGGAGAGAAAGAGAGAGACAGAGAGAGAGAGAGAGACCAAGATGCAGAAAGTGTACAGGTATGTCTATAAGTAAGTCCAAAGTTTCTTCAAAGTCTCTGAGCCCTTGGCCACAGGTGCAACTTCAAAGACTAGCAAACTTTCATCAACTTTGCTCTAATGTTTACCACTGTAACTCTTAAGTAGCCAACATAGTAAATGTTTATGCAAAGAAAGGTGTGTACCGATGCAGCTATGCAAGTGCTGAACCAGGATGACCCAGAATGACCAATAAACCTAAGAGATCATGTCATCGAAGTCTTTACATTTTACCTGCAATCCATGAATGCTTGCTCGCTGTGATCTGGGAAAACTACTTTGCAGCAGTGTCAACAATCCAGAAAGCTAAACTGAAACTGAGTATCGCAATTATAAACGGTAGAAATACCTAAATACCTAAATAAAAGCAGTAGGAAAGGACCAGCTGTAATTAACACCGAGAGCTGCTGGGCTGCTCCGCACCTTCAACAGAATATTCTTTTATTTTCTTCATTTAAATTTTTACACCGCTTCACACCATCCCACCCCAGCACCTGCTGCTTCACACTGTTCTAGGGAGCCAGTCTACACAGCTTGCTGTAAAATGTGGTTGACAAATCACACGGATAGCAACGATCAATGGTTCTCAATTCCAATCCAGTGACCCACTGCCTTTCAGTTCCAGGCACCCACTGCCCTGCACAATTTCAAGGGGTTGACACTGCCTTTTACCCAGCACCCCTGGACACAACATTTCATATTTTGGCCAGTGACCACTATAAATGCAAAGCCCGTCCTGCATGTGGCCACTTGCCTTGGAGATTTTTCTGCATTAATTTATGTTTCAACAAACCTTTTTTAGCAAAACTGATTTAGTAGGAATTCATTAACTGTAACCACTGCGATAGCTAATGTGATGATATGGTGCCCGTAATGGTTCCCCCTGCCAAGCTGGTCCGCCTGGTGTCACAGATGCTGCTCCATTGGGTGACATTTTCTAATATCACTCTGTGAAAAAAGGACTTAAATAAAATAAGGTGTTAAATATACTGCCGTTACACTGAGAGGCTAGCCCTGCAGTGTCTAGACAGTATGTAATGATATCACCTAGATCAGATGACATCAGGGTGGACCAGATTATTACAGTTTCTGATAAATATTTCCCTTTCCTGACTGTTTTTCTGGTTTGATTTGTAACTACAATGTATATGTGATATAAATGTACATGATATGAATCAATGTTATACTATATGCATAGTGCAGTGCTTAGTGGCCCAAATGGACAAGTACAAACCTTTCTATCTGTACACCCTTGCCCCTAGAATTTTGCCACAAATTAATATTTTTTTTTCCTACTTTTTCCCAATTTTCACCCCAATTTAGACATAACCAATTCCAACCACTAGTTAGGACTCCCTCAATCACATCCATCCTACCAGTGCTCGGAGGGTGAAAGCTAGCACAGGCCTGTGAAGCGGCACTCCCAGCCACGGATGGCTGTAGCATCGACAGGGATCGACCTTGCGATCTCCTGATGATAGGACCAACGCTTAAGGCCTCAGCATACTTTTTGCGGAAACGACATTCGCCTGGCTTCAGTGAACAATATGACGTAATTGTGGAGAAAACGAACAACCACAGACGTCGCGCGGAGGCTTTGTTCGCCTTGTTGCGCACATGGCAGCGGGGCGAACTCTGTGGACGAAGACCCTACACAACAAAGCCTCTGATTGGCAGTAAAAAAGAGGCGTGCCATGAAACAAATATTGACAACTTTGAGGAGCTTCAGCTTTGGCAGATACACTTATATTTCACTGTGAAACGCTCATGTGTTAAATAAACAATGAATACTTTCTAAATGTATGATGTTAAGGCTGTTATTTGCTAGTACTAACTAGTATTAAGCACCAAAACATATAGGTTATCTTATACTTAGGTTCTCAAGAGGACGAGGCTGAAGTTGGATTTCTATTCACCAGCTTCTTGTTCGAATTTTCCTGTTCCACCTTAAATGGTGGCAGGTATTCTGAACTCAAACGTCGCCATTGTGAAAGAATCGTTTTCCAGCAGTCATGAAACTTCCCATCCGCGACAGGCTACACGAAACTGCAGAAAGTATGTGAGCTTGTAAGCTCGCGAAGGCGCTTTCGGCTTCGCACAACCCTCGAGAATTTCGTTTCGCAAGAAGTCTGCTGAGGCCTTTAGACGGTTGCACTACTTGGGAACCCAAATTAGGAATCTGTGAGCAGAATTACAGAAATATGTTTATTGTGTTTACATCTAACAAACATGCTTCAGTAAAAAAAACAACCAAGTGTTGCTTTGGAAAATGATTTTTTAAAAAACTTTACACATATAAGAATACTGGTGTCATGTTACTGTTAGCTATCAAGAAACGTAAAAAGTAGTGGTTTTGTTAATAATGACAGATACTTCGGAATGAAAATTCAGCTCATGCAGACGTATATAAGGTCTGTACGATATGGACATGAAACACAATGTTCTATAAAGCTGTTTAACATCATAGTGACGATATGAGAAGCAATAAGTTACTATAAAACGGGGAGCTCTGGACGTGAGGCAGGTTTTTTTTTGGCTGTGTAAACAGAAATCTAACTATCCTCTCCTTTTAGCAAAGGAGCAAAACACTAAATTACGAAAGCACCAGTCACAACTGTTAAATAAAGAGAGATGAAATACTAAGAGCTGCTTACAGCAGAACTGCAAGCACAATTTTCGTTCACTGAAAGGCTGAGAAACTGTCAGCATTACCTCAACAGCTTTTTCAATAAAGATTTAAAAAACAAACAGATATAAATTTATTTTTATAAAGACACACAAGAATGAATAAATATTTTTATCTATGTATTTATTTTTTGTTTAGTTATTAAATAAATTTACTGTGACAGTGATCTGTTCTGCCATTGCAGCTCATTTATCGCGGGAACTCGTATCACGATAACGACAAGAATATGATTTATTGTGCAGCCCTGTTGTATATTAAAAACGAAAAAAAAAACCACAAAACAAACACAGCCATCTTTGCCAGCACACCATCAACTTAGCTATTGTGGTCATTACAGTTAATTAATTCCTACCATTCCTAGTCACTGCATTGGACCAATTAACTACAGAAATGACTTTAAAGTGCTTCTAATTGTAAATAAATCTCTGAATAGCCTTGGACCAAAATAAACTGCTGATCTGCTTGAAGTATATGAACCTAATAGGCCTCTTTGATTGCTAGGGACCGGTCAGCTAATACTGCCCAGAATCAGAGCCAAACAGGACGAGGCAACATTCAGTCATTATGCTGCCAACTGCTAGAATAAACTCCCAATGTAGCATCTTTAAGTCCAGATTAAAAACGTTCTTGTTTTCTTGTGCCTTTGTTTAGCACTGCACCTTATCTTAGTACTGTTTTTATTTCTTTTAATTCCTCATTTTATTGCCTGTTTTACTGTCTTTTATCTTTAGCACTTTCCTTTTACTTTTTGTACCTATCTTTGTGTTGCCTTACAAAATCTGCAATTCGATGCCATTCAAAAACTGATGCGATTCGTTCAGTTTCTAACCAAACAGATTTGTTAAAAGAAAAAAAAAAGGAAAGAATCTCCAAGGCAAGTGGCCACTCGGGCCACAGGCTCCGCATTTTTAGTGAAACGCTGTGGCCAGAGACACAAGGCAGTAGGCAATATCAACCCTTGAATTTAAGTGTAAAGCTGCACTGGATTTTGCTAACCTGGGCACAGTAGAGAGGTAGGTGACCAGTCTGCGCAGGTCCTCTTGCTTTATTCGGTCATGGTTGCTGCGGGCAGGGAAGGTGAGGATGGGTCCGCCTCTCTTGTCTCTCCCTCCTAAAAGAGAGACAGAAAGATTAGCATCAACCACTGAGCTGGAGAAAATGGGCAGAACGCTGAGGCTCAGAGGGGAGGGAGTCCTTCCATATCTAAAGTCACTCAGTGACCCAAATTATAGTAAAAATAAATGCTTTTCTGTACAAACTACAGGTATAATATACCTTCTACCTATCTTACCTGAACAGTTATCATCATAGCAGCTGTTGCAATATTGATATCACAGAAGGCTGGAATATGCAAATGAGGACTCTAATGACTGAAGTCATGATGTTATTGTTTGTCCATTTTCTCCTTTTTAAGCCTTAGTCATTTCTTCATGGACTTACTCTGCATAAAATGTATTTATAATCGGCACTACAGAGAGCAGCCGTCTGTCTGGGACCCACCTGAGACGAAGGCGACCTTTTCCCTCAGAACTGTTAGAACATCAGCCGCCTTTATACCGTCGTTCCTCAGAGACCCTGATGAGAGAGAGGGAACTGAGAGAAAGAGAGAGAAGGAGAGAGGGGGAGAGAGAGAGAGAGAGGGAAGACAAAAAAAGAGAGCAGGTGAGAGAGAGAGGGTGTGTCAGAGAGGGAAAGGAAAAGAGAGGAATATGTTTGTGTAAGAGAGAAAGAGTGAGAAATGTGTTTGAGAGAGAGAGAGAAGGAAAGAAGAAAGTAAATCAATTAGAGGGAGACTCGGACGATGCTGTTTGATGACCAAGTTCACATAATGAAACTGAAAGCATAATAGACACATAAAACCCTTTTCAAATATACACAACTCAGCACACATACTGGCTTTTCAGTGTGCAGTTAGACGAAAAGCAAATTTACACAATTATCTGCAAAATACTCAAAATGGCTTCCAGTTATTGCTCGTTTTTGTCCACAACCACAAAACCACAAAAGCATTTAAGATTACTCAATAAATCAACATTATTTGAGGCAGGTCTGTTATTATTAAGGCATGCAGTTCACGCAAAGCATCGAAGGTAATGTAGCTTCCACAGTATTCACTTGATATCTCAACTGTCATCACAGCCATATTACTGATACAAACCGGTCAGCTGACATGACGTGACAATACACGTTCTTGAAACTGGTGGCTTCTGCGTCCACTTCCATTCAATGCTGTCAACATTAGTGTTTTTGACTGAACTAACGTTATTTATTCATGCATTTAACGTTACTGTATTTCCATGCATTTCACAGACAGAAAAAGAGGTTAGTTTAGTTACATAACTGGAGATTAACAAACAGTTTATCTTAACATTACAACATCGGGAGCAAAGACCAACAGACTAACGTAGGTTAGCTAGTTAGTTAGCTTACGTCAGCTGTTGTCGATAGGGTAATGGCTAACTTGCTATCCAAATTCTTTATCACTCCTATTAACTTAGAACACTGTATTTCAAACACACACACACACACACACACACACACACACACACACACACATCCACTTATCCTTCTGGGTCACGGGGGAAGCTGGAGCCTATCCCAGCAGTCATTGGGTGGAAGGCATCCACCCTGGACAGGTCACCAGTCCATCACAGGGCAGACAGACAGACATACATTTGTATTTCGAACACCCAAATGAAAAAATGATTTATCGCAGGTTTTGACCTAACGTGACCTCAGTATGGAATTCTGCTGGTGAGGCTGAGTAAATCGCTGTCGTTGGAACATAAACTCGTATCTCCAGCATGGTAACTTTACAGGAGAAGGAAAAAACATACTTTACTTTTAATGTAAGTCAATGGAACCAGACATTTTTCCAAGTAATTCTGAGCCATTTCTTTTGGTCCATTCACCATGAAATTGACAAACCATGTAAAGAGTAACAGCCATTTTCAAATTATGTCAAAAACTGAAAAACGAAAATCGAGCAGCCAAAAGCACAAAGAACTAACATTAACCACTAGGTCTGACTCCACTTTGTTGGATTTCCATTAATTCGAAATTGCTTTTTACTTTTTGTTACTGTTTCTGATATACAGCCATGTCCATAACTATTTGGACAGTGATACAGTTTTTCTAATTTTGTAACTGTACACCACTACAATGGATTTGAAACGAGCCAGTCAAGATGTAATTAAAGTGTAGACTTTCAGCTTTAATTCAGGGTTTTAACAAAAATATTACCTGTTCAGAATTATTTCACACAGTCCCTCCATTTCCATAGGATCAACAGTAATCAGACAGCCTCATATAATTATAGATATAAGGTTTATTTTAATATATAGTGCCTTTCTTCTTTTTAAGGATGTACCAAATTGTTGATTTGGCCACTCCTAAAGTTTCTGCTGTCTCTCTTAAAGGTTTGTTTTGTTTTTTCAGCCTAATGATGCCCCCTTCACTTGCATCGACACCTCTGTGGGCTGCACATTGAGAGTTTCCATGAACAGCTATCGAATACATATTCAACACTTAGAATCAACTCTAGACCTTTTATCGCCTTAAGCTGTCATGAAATAATGAGGGAACAGGCCACACCTGGCCATGAAACTGCTATCAGCCAACTGTCCAATTACTTTTAAACCTGTGAAAATGGAGGGACTATGTAAAAAATGGCTATAATTCCTCAACAGTTAATGCAATATTTTTGTTAAACTCTTGCTTTAAAGCTGAAAGTCTACACTTCAGTCACATCTTGGCTGCTTCATTTCAAATCCATTGCGGGATACAGAGGCAAAATGACTAAAATTGTGCCACTGTCCAAATAGATATGGACCTGACTGTATATATAGACATACTGATAGATGTATATGACTTAATTATGTTATGTATATTTCCATTACATTTATACATTGCATTTTACAACAAAAAAATTAGACAAACTGCGTTAAGTGTTTTAATTTTAAAAAGGTATATGATGTGGTCATCTTAAGATATTTATCTGAAACATCCATATATATGCAATCAATGTAATCTGCAACTGGTATAATCCCAGCGACTGACAGCTGGCAACTGGGGCCAACGAGCAGGGAAAGCTCACACACACACACAGACACACACACACACAGGCGCACACAGTGCTGACATATATACGCACACACGCAGATGCAGCCAGACAGCAGACGCACACATAAAACCACCCAGACTGAACATACTGACCACACACACTTAGACTGGCTACATGTGCACAAACATGTCCACATGTCCATTTTGTTTTGCCCACAACACGCAACTGGCTCTCTTTCTTGTCCTGCCTTCTACATCCGTTTCAACCTCTCTGTGTCTCCTCTCACTGTCTCTCTCTCTCTCTCTCTCTCTCATTATCTATCTGCCTGTCTCTCGTCCTCTGCTCCGGCCTCCCTCCATTTCTTCAGTGCGGATTACATAAACTATTAAACCTGAATGAGGATGGCTGTTCGTGAACATGGCAGGTTAAATTTACTGTGAGAATCAGAGACTTTCCCCTGATCCCGCTAGAGGCTAGAGAGCATTTCACACACTTTACAACCAAATCACACACACACATACACACACACACACATACACACACACACACACACACACACACACACAACTGCAGAATTTAAACACAAGCTTCTCCATTTACCATGATGTCACGTACGATATCTCTTTATGCAGCCACTCTCTCCCTTCCTCTCTTTCTCTCTCTCTCACAATTGCTCTCTCACTCTCTGTCTCTTATTCTCTCTCTGCCTGTGTTTGTCTGCTCCTCTCTTCTTCTTCTGCCTCTCCCAGTCTCTCACTGAATCGTCAAAATGTTCACAATTAAACAAAAAAAAAAAAAACACGGTTTTAAAAGTTGTTCACAAAAAGAATACAAGGCATTATCCTGAATATAATTCAGGAAATAATTAGTTAATGAGCTAACATGTGAAACCTATGAAATAACAATAGTGTTTCTGTTGTAGCAAAATCCACAACATTATTAGGGTATGACCTAATAATTATTATCTCCCCAGGCCTGAACCTGCCCAAACTGGCATCTACTTGTAGCCAACATACGGCCTAGAGCAATGGCAGAGGAGCAGACCACCTGCAGTTGCCGGCCCATATATTTTTTATACCACTGATACACTCCAGCTAAATAAAATATGTAGTACCTTATGTACCTAAAGAGCACTATTAACCCTTTACTGCTCGGTGTTGCCATATGGCAACAATCACTCTTTTTTTTTGCCTGATCACAATATAAACTGGGGAACTGAAGGGTTTCTTAATAACATGGTACATTTTCATCTGATCATGTCTTGGTGCAGCCTGTAGGAGGTTTCAATGTCTTTTTCATAATTTTAGATAAAACGATCAAATCTAATTGTTGCCATATGGCAACAGCATGTGACAACAGCACTGCAATCTACAATGCATACAATGGGAGTAAATTTGTTGTTTGCATAGCAGTTTGTCACACACTGTTGCTATATGGCAGCAAAATACAAAGACCCTCGCAAATTTTTACCAAAAGTGTTTTATATTGCAATTAATTATGATATTTCTTAATCAGAAAGTTTCATGTGTATTTCATAATGCAGTATCTTTTATTCTCCACAAAGCTGTCAGTCACTTTAAACCTCCCCCTTTGGCACATTCCCAGCAGGCATGGTGTGATTTCAGCCCGTTTATTAACATACACAGTCACAACCACTTCCCCGAAATGGGTGGAGACATGAAGGCCAGCAAAAACAAAGGCAAAAAAAACCTACATTTGCAGAACCAAACTCCATAAACACCAACTTTACTGTGTTTGACTGAATAGAATTGTGAGGTGTTAATGTTAATAAGCTGATTTTTAAAACTGTCTTCATAGAATAGGCTGCAGAGAGGCTGTACTGTCACACCCATGTGCAACACCACCTGGTTTAGTTTCGGTGCTCAATATGGTACAAGTTAGCAAAGTTCCACACTTTGGTCAGTGTGCGGGATGTTATTTTGAATGAAACAGTTTTACTGATAATTGTCCTTAGATAGAGCCGTCTATAAGGGCTGTGTTTCACGTAGCATGTCAATTGGACCAAACACTTTCGAACAGTTTGAGCAAGTTAATTTAGAACCTTTATCCACACATGACGGTCTACTCAAACGTACAATGTGATTCAGCAAAGAATAAGATTTCTAAAACCACACAGGCTTTAGAAGACATTCAACTACAGCTCAACCAGCCACATAAAAGACTCCCAACAAGACGTAAAACATGAAACTTGAGCTTCTCGGTTCTCATTAGCATTGGATGTGATTCCTGCTGTCAATGTGCTACACAGAATGAGATTGAAAAAGACAGATGAGGAGAGGGGATCAAAACTATGAAACATACGTTACTTACAACTGTACAGAAGTGCTTTTCTGACATGTAACAAAACCTGCTCTTCTTCTCTGCAACAGTGTTAATTAATGTATCATAGCTAGTTGAAGTATTACAACAACAGTATTGCCAAATAGATTGCGAAATAGAGCTGCAATTGAAAATTACCAAAAAGTCTGTTAGCTTTATTATACCTGCCAAGGACAGACATAACAGAGCTTAACCAGCTGTATGGACTCTTTGACAACGCTGGTTTTTACACCAGCAACATCTGAGTCAACTGGAGTACACAGGTGAGAATTTTTGTTAAGTAGGCTCATTAGTTAAAAAGCAAGACTAGGCTCATTAGTTAAAAAGCAAGACTTTTCCCTGCCATAACAGGGTTATGGCAGGGAATTCACACCTTCTCCTCTGTAGAGCCTAGAGGCACAGCACTACTGCTAATAGGTCTCTCAGCAAGAATGAGGTGTGGAAAATTATTTAATTACTAATCTCAGCTGATCAGCTCTCATCCTACACTTCTGTTAGCATTTAACAACACTGAATGCTACAGAAACAGTCCAGTGAGCACAATGTCACAATATACTTTGCTGTGTACATCATGGGTATCGTCAGTTCGTGTAGAACACTACACAACCATGTCCACCACAACAAAGGCAGATTTGGATCAATTACAGAGAGCAAGTACACAACAACTAGTGTATAAAATGTATATTGCCCTCAGTTAACATGCAGGGAATGCTACAGATGCATTTGCAGCACGGACCGTAGCAGATGAAAGGACGAAGGCCGTTGGCAATACATGACAACACTATCCACTGCATACAAAGTGCTGGATCAATAATTCATCAAGATGCCATGCACCACTTTTACATGTTTTATGAATACGCCATCATATGTTGCAGGTTTTAATGACAGATGTAAAGTGACCGCTACAATACAGCAAGTTGAACTGGACGTTTAGAGTTTAGGTGCAGAAATTCAAATGCAGTCGTAATGTAAAAATAAAACAATGTGAGTTTGCAGCAGGAAACGTCTTCAAAATCAAATCTGTCATAAGAGGGAGAGAGACAGGATGTGAGACATCTAACACTTCCCATGTTACAGGATCAGGATACGCCCTCTCAAAAAAAGAAAAACAGAAAAAAGAAAGTTCACAAGCGCACCAGGAAATGGGCCGCTCTCCGTAATTACCAAATGAAACCAATCTTGTCCCAGCACTGCCAAATGGCTGAGTGAAGTGGAAGCCTGCCAAGGGTAGCTAGAGCAGCACTATGTCCAGCCAGCCCAGTACACTCTGCTCTCCTCTGAGACTGAGAACAATGGCTGGCATGGGGCTGGTTTTAGAGTTCTGTATGTATAGGTACTGACTATGTGGGCGGATCAAGGTCAGTAAGTGTGGCTTGATGTATCCCAGGTAACTGGGTGACAAAAAGTGTAGGTGATGATTTGTGTTTGCAGTGCCACTAAAAGGAAAGTTATTCATAAAACCTGACAAAATTGAAGATTTGCAGCTCTTTTTAACAATGCAGCATACTTTTGCCCATTTCTATAAATCACAGTGTCATACTGTCAAACCGCATAAGCAAGTCTATTTCAGATAACAATGGCTCACATTACAAGTCTCACTGCTCAAATCGGATTTTTTGCTCAAATCCGATCTCTCTGACAGGATGGTTCACACTCGTTTAGGTAAGTGATTCAAATCTGTCATTAATGTGAACGAACTGGCGTCCTGAAATGACCTGAAATGTGTACATCCTACTCAGTAACGTCACGTGAATGAATCATGTGCGTCATCAGCAAACAGACTAACGAGCAGAACGAGCTTCCCTGAGAAGATAATTAACTCTGATCAGCTTTCAGCTTCATTATTAGAGCGAGATGAAGGAGAAAAAGGTGAGATGAGCTGCTTTTCCACCTTTTACAGGCTTTAATTTCTGTTCTGCGCTGCTGCCATGGTAACGCTGAATGATGGCGCACGCGCAGTGAGGAAAAAAGCACATGAACTCCAATCTGAGCGTCACATTAAGGTCACATGGCCAAGAATCGGATACGTATCTGAGCTAAGACCACATATGAAAGTGGGTCAGGGTGGATTTGAAAAGATCAGATTTGCGTGTCCACACAGCCCTGAAAACATCAGATCTGAGTCACGTTAGGGCAAAAAATTAAAGCATCCTGCAACTTATTTGAAACTCACAACGCTGATAACACATCACATGATCATGTCATGACCTCCCTTCAAATGATTGATCTCACCGAATCAATAAAAAGAACAAAAAATTGTTTATCGATTGACTTCATGAGTACTAACATTTCTGTAACCAGGTGGCTTAACTAGCCCACTAACAATAACAGTTGTTCAAATCCTTAAAATCCCAGCTGTATTACATACTAACTTCAATGCAAACTGGTTGAGCTATTCTTATGTTATAGAAGTGTGTAATAAAACTGTGGGCCTCCCGACTGGACTTGACCATTTGAGGGGTGAAACAGCTTGTGCTAGTGTTTATTCTTCTTTAGCCTGCTGATATTGTGATTCACGTAGCTTTCTGAGCAACTTTGTTTTTAAATTGCTTTCTATAACTGTGAAGTTGCATGGAACGTTGCAGGCAACTCACAACATGCACCTAGTCACATACAAGTTTCGCCAGGCTTCGGGAGAGCTTCCAAAAGGTACTACAATAAGCACTGGCCCTATTGTTGGGTGATTGCAAGTATAATCACTGGTGATGCCTCAACTATCCATGGCTGACTGCCCAAGACCCCATTTCAGTACTTTTTTTTAAACCTGCCTTTGCCCATTTTGACTCTCTACTTCAATGTGTGTCACATGTACATTACACAAGAGGCCACTCAGAGCACAAGGGAAGAGGGGTAAGTGAGGACTGGATTTTTCAAATGGAACACAGTCGCCCTCGGCTAGGTTAGCCTCAGCGAGCCTGCAAATGCTGCAGTGTGAAACGTTTTTTAAGAGGTTTGAACATCTCCTGTGTGGTGCAATAGTCTAAGAGGCCCTATCATCAGGAGATTGATGTTTGATCCCCAATGATGCTACAGCCACCCGTGGCCACGAGTCCAAGAGAACACAACCAGCCTCACTCTCTCTGGGTGGGTAGGATGGCCCTCCCTCTCCCCTAATCATATATAGCCAGCACAGGCATCTGTTACCTGACAAAACAGAACTGGCGGTTAGAATTCTCCTCCAAGCGCATTCAGCAGTCCAATGAAGAGATGCAGTGGCTAGCTTCACATGACTCGGAGGAAGCTTGTGTTTGCCTTTGCCCCCCTAGCACTGGATGGTTTTGTGTGATTGGGGGAGTCCTAACTAGTGGGTATAATTGGATATGACTAAATTGGGGAAAACTTTGAACATAACATACAGAAAAATTGTGAATGACTGCTTTGTCTGACTCTACTCTTATTTATTTTCCCTTGATTTTACCAGACGGTCCCACTGAGATCAAAGAATCTCTTTTACAAGAGAAACCTGGGCAAGATGGCAGCTATACAAACTCACAACACATTAAAAAACATATGCATAGCATAAAAAACAACATAAAATATGACATGCACAGCATGATATATAAAACAGCTAACAGAGCTCAAAGGCCTCTCAAGAAAAACAGCCACATCTTACTCACCACATTCTTCACGATGCACTTACATTTTTCAGTGGATAAACAGATGTAGTTTAAACTCTGTTATAGATCCGTGGTGTACTACAGTTCTTTTTGTTATTATCTAAATAGACATTAGCATGCTAACTAATAAGCTAACAGGGGATGAGGGCTTGTTAAACTGGTATTGAAATGGGCAGCAAGAGAGCATAATCAGCCTTGCTGATGAATCTCCCTCTCCCACCTTTCAAAGGCACTAGCCAATGCGGGCACCTGTTCACTGACATAACAGAATTGTTCTTCTCCGAGAGTGAACTGTCCAATCATGTTCTGTTAGAAGCAGTTAGAAAAGATGGGTGGTGCCTCAGGCCTCTGAACTAGGCTTCATCCTCCCAGCTTGGGAGCATTGTGTGATATGGGAGGGCTAGACCAAGCAGGTAGAATAAGTCATTACTAAATTAATGAGTAAACTGGGTAAAAATAATCCAAAATATGCCCAATATAGCTGAACAACCAAGACGTGTTTGGTGCTTGCTATGATGCAAATGGCTAACGGCTAAAACACACACACACAAACACACACACACACACACACACACACACACACACACACACACACACACACAAACTGCTTATCCTTCTGAGTCACGGTCGAGAGCTGGAGCCCAGCTGTCATTGGGCGGAAGGCAGGATACACCCTGGACAGGTCGCCAGTCCATCGCAGGGCAGACAGACAGACATACACAATCACACACACATTCACACCTTAGCGTGTCCAATCATCCCGACTGCATGTCTTTGGACTGCGGGAGGAAACCGGAGTACCCGGAGGAAACCCATGCAGACACGGGGAGAACATGCAAACTCCACACAGAAATGACCCTGGTCGCTTGGCTGGGAATCGAACCCAGGCCCTTCTTGCTGTGAGGTGACAGCACTACACTAAAAACAAGTAAGCATAATTAGCATATTGCGAAATACAAGCCCAAATCATCTCTCACGTGCCTTAAACTGGATTAAGCTGTTAAGTAAATAAACCTCCTTATGGTTTCTGACACTACATTGTGTTCTTCATACAGAATTGATAAAAATCAAGATTTGCAGCTGTTTTCAACAATCCAAAATCCAGTTTTATAGATCACAGTATCATACAGGATCAGCAACCACATAATCAAGTCTATTTGAGATAACAATATTACATGGTTTAAGGCAAATGTGTGATGATAATCATGCAGTTAGCACAATACTAACTGGTGCGGTACAGTTTTTCATTACTTGCTTGCTGTGTTAGCCTCACTGCTCCACTGCAAAACTACAAAAACAGACACTGACCATGTCTTGACTGACTACATTTGGGGTAGGGGGTACAATTTTGTAAATCTTCTTTTTTTGATAATATATTCCTTTAATTCAAAGACTCCAGTAGGTCACGGTGAACTTATCTGTGCATGTGTAATGACAGCAGATAAAATAGTAAAGAAATACATAACACGATGGCTAAGAGAAAGGCGCAGAGCTATGTTAACATGTCAGGGAGTACCACAGATCTAATAAAACATCCCTCTGGGAACAGCCCACGCCACAATTACTCATGCTTCCTCACTTAAAGAAGCGCACGATTCAAAGCGTGATATGTGGCGTGAACAGCGCGCCTGCCGCTTGCTGATAATGTTTTTTAATAGGCAGTTGATTTCAGTCTGCGATATGGGTGGGAAGCGTGCCTCTAAGAACAACAATTTCTGGTACTTCAAGGTTAGTCTGCCTCGTGTATTTCCCTGCTTTATGTGCTTTTTCGTGTAAAACAAAAAGAAAGCAATGGTACCTGAATCAATAGCAGCCATTCTGCAATAACGCAGAGAACATAAACAGGCTGGCGATCATCATCCACCTCAAGAAACATCTCAGAGTAACGCGTTTCCCAACAACAGGCTGGTGGTGAATTGACATTGACTGCAAACGCCAGTGACTTATCCATCATGGACAATCCAAAAATACTTTTGAAATTGATTTCACTGTCTCCTGGGCGCAGTAATTACCCAACGTACCTGCACTGCCTACAAAGAACTCAAGTCCTGTCTGAGAATCTTGGCAACAGTTGCTACAGCAACCCTTCTAACCCTCGTCCGGGCCATTTGAGAGAGATCCCCTGCAGTGGCTGAAGTGGAGTCCTGCCTCCCTCGAGACAGCATTTCAAGTGCAATCATCTACTCTGCTGTAAAGAAATGCATGCAGGAGGTTATTCTTGTATTCCCCCTGTAAGGCCATATGGCCACTATGCCTACGGTGAAGCACTGCTTCAGCAAACGCTCGTAGATTTGCTTTGTAGTCTGGATGCTGAGGATGACACACTTTCAAAATGTGTATTAAATAAAAGAAGAGCAGTAGGCAACTACTGTACGGGCCCTGTGGGACGTTACAGTCATCTATTTAGAAGAGATAGCGGGGTGACTTCAGTCTACATACTGTATTTCAAAACCTGGGCTGTTCTGACAGCAAACTGTGCTGCATTCTGTCAGGTTAAACTTGATTCTGAAGCTTTAGTTTCGAAGCACTGCTGTGTGGTTACTTTGTCCTTTCAGGACCTAGTCTTCATTCTAATCGTCACAATTTCTGCGGCAGCGTCTAGATCTAATGCAGTTTCACTGTGGTACAGTGGACTGGGCCTAACGCAAAATTTGTTCCTATTTCAAGTCTTTTTTCTGCATTTGACATCAGTCGTCTGCATGATAACAGGCTCAACCTCAAATGACTTTATCATTAATTGTAAACAGCCTAATCTATTACTTTTTATCCAACATTGCATTTTGAATGTTTGTAGTGGTCTGCCACGAGTATTTGCCAAGTCTTTCTAGACTTTATCCCTGAACATAGCTTTTTATGTGCATGACGCTAATGATTATTTTTTGATTGGGCAAAAATAAAGAGTGGCTCAAAATGTGGCTTCTATTCTCAAGTTAATGTTTCAGTTTTTCAGAGCAATTAACACTATAAAAGAACATTTTTTAAAACATAGGATGTGCTTTAAATTGTCCCCGTCTAATGCGCTAGTCACACGTTTATATGGTAGCCCCAAGCTAACAAACTAGACCCTAGCTAACATGCAAGTCACAATATAATATGATGTAATGCAATACCAGAGCAGGTCTAGGGGAGCCTTACCACTTCCTATTTCTCTCATTATTTCCAAAACAAGACTGCAAAAAGCCAGAGGGCACCTGTGAGTGAGCCCTAAATGAATAGGGGTTGAATGGAGCTGGGTTGAAGAGGAAAAGTTACAGTAGTTTCCAACAACTTGTCCAGGACCCTCCTTTAATTTTGGAAAGCAGAAGGATGCATTTCACTAAAAAAGCAATGATAACCTATCAATATATTTTCTTTTCTAACTATAAACAGGTTTTGGGCAGTTTAACTTTTCAGATATTTGTTTGTTGGGTCGGTACTCAGTTTTTAATTTGGGGATTTGATATTCTTTGTGGGTTTTTTTTCCCTAATTGTAGGCTATCAATAAAAGTGAAGTGCAACATACTGCAACGTTTGCTGTTTTCAGGAGAAACTTCGACGACTCAGGGTTACAGTCCATGATGCAGCTTAATGGTAATGGGGTATAATGTAGTGGGTAACACCTCTGCCTTCTATGCTGTAGACTGGAGTTCAATCCCCACCTGGGTAAGCACCCTACACTATACCAGTAAGAGTCCTTGGGCAAGACTCCTAACACTACCTTCACCTACCTGTGTAAAATGATCAAACTGTAAGTCGCTCTGGATAATGGTATCAGCCAAATGCTGTAAACGTAATTTTAATTTGCTGAAAACAGCACCAAACACAGCGAAAAGAAACACCCCATATTAAGGCCCTTCAACACAAAAGTCCTTGTATGAATGAACCTAAAACAGTCCAACATAAACATTTCGTCTCTTTAAAAAAAAAACTGCAGCTGCAAATATTGCCTTGCTGTACTGGACCTTTACTAGGGCCATGATGTACGCCCTGCATACCCCAAGTTAAACCACCTTTGTGAAGCACTGGCTAACCTGTACATGCACTGCAATATTACCCCCTAGCCCGACGCTAAGAAAGGTTAGCGGGCCTGGTAGACTGAGAAAAGCTGCCACAACACTCTGTGAAGACTCCAAATCGCACTGTCTCTTGGAAACTGAGGCAAACCAGCCACAGATCCCCTCAAGAAAAAAAGTGAGTCAACCTCAACAAGCTTATCATAATACGCAAAACACATAAGTGAGAGACAATAACATTTTTCACACTTATACACATAAACAGCACCAAGCCTCGAGGCGACCACAGCGCTCAGGAAAAGAAATATGCCCTGTGCAGGATATTAGCTGGCTGACTCAATGTGCAGAAGCACTTTTAGAGTGCAGTCAGTGTCCGGCGAGCGCCAGACGCTGCGAGTTGTACAGTTGTGCCTCGCAAACAGATTACTGTCTGTGACACATTACCCCCCAACAGGCGGGCCGCAGGAAAAGCCCGTATAAAGCTAAGCAGCTTAGAAGTGATTCCAGCCATATTACACCGGGGACCTTTATGGTTTCCAGGCCAAATATCTGGCAGTCCCGGGCACTGTGGGTGATGGCCAAATTCAATTACTTTGACTTAAATCAACTCATTTCCCCGGTTGCATAATTGCAAAATGCAGCAAATAGAGTCTAAAGTGACAGATAAATATGAACTTGAATGCAAGAGAGAAGTAATGAGGTAATCCACGCACTCCCGAGAGCAGCACCTTGGGAAAGCCACTAAGAAATCAATCAAAATTTGCATATTAGTGACATGAATATTAAACTAGCGGCAGGAAAACACTACAGAGGTCAGGATGTGGAGTCTTCTTGACACACTTTACGAGACATAGCAATTCAGTACGCCCAAATGGTTTGTGCCTTTATTTATGGTCTCTTACTTTAACCAAAGACACAAAAAGCCCACCAACTCAAGGTTCTCCAACCAACATCAACAACTACATACACTGGGCTGGTGTGCCATACTCTCTAAAAAATAAAGGCGCTAAAAAGAGTTATGTGGTGTTACAATAGAAGCTTCTTTAAAGGGCCTAAAGGACCAAAATGAAAAATGTAACCATTCTACATCTGTTTTAAACATGTTTATTCGTGTCCTGAATTTATGCCACAGCAGACTCTAAAGTGAGATTTTCAAATTTAAAGAGCAGGAAAACCCACATCTGATGATGGATCTTGAAGATGGGAGGAACTTGGAAAAACGACACCTGCTTTGGGGCGGATTTTCATTGGTGAATGCAGATTGAAGTCAGAAAGCTAACTTTACCGCTAGGAAATCCAATATCTTGTTGCAGCCAAATGACTTTAGTAACTATCTTCAAATCCTCATTTCAGTGGGGAGAATGGATTTCTCAAGCGACAGAAATGACAATGTAAGAGTTACTTTAATGCTAGGTCATATTTATTAGTCTATAGATCAGTGACTAGGCTAGCTGCCAAAATTGGTTGAAACCACAGGGATTCTCAATGGCTGGATAATGTATGTGCTGTATATGCTGGGTATTGTACTGAGAAAACATTGGTAAACAGAAACATGCAAACGATATATAATTGTGAACTCTGTGAAACAGATGACCAGTTTTTCCTACAGCCGTATGTTCACCAAAGAAGCATTTAGTACCCTTGTACCACTGGAGTGTACCTAAGTGTGAGACTCTCGGAAGTTTTACCTCATTCACACAGCTCTAGAATGCTCTCACCCCATTCACACAGCTCTAGAATGCTCTCACCCCATTCACACAGCTCTAGAATGCTCTCACCCCATTCACACAGCTCTAGAATGGTCTCCCCACATTCACACTGTTCTAGAAAGTTCTCCCCCCATTCACACTTCATTTGGCATTTGGTTCTAATTCTAAAACTGACCAGCCAAACCGCCAACTTTAAGGCTAGGGCACAGCAATAAAAGAAACAACAGCATTTCAATATACTGTATGGAATCAGACAAAACTGTAATGTCTGTTGATTCTCAAAACGCTGCATTTTGGCTATGGAAGCAAAACTCTATACTGAACAGTTTTTGACTACTGTAGGACAGACACATTATTCTAAGCTCACAAAAGTCTTCACAAACGTACTTGTTTATCCAGCTATAGACCATAAAATTGAGTTGTGGAACCATACCACTCTCTGCCCGGCATTTACTCTCAAGTTAACCTTGTACATTTCAGTGGTCAAGCGAACACAACATTTTCACACATAAACAGAAGGTATGTTGCGCTACTGATTTATGAGGGAAAACCCCCAAAACGCAATTTGCAGTAAGACACTGGGTTTTGTTGAGAGAGCTCTATCATTTCCATTTGACAATGACAGTTACTATAGCATAAGCTTCTTTTCTATTTAGCCTCGTCTCTTCCCGTTTCAGGCTATTCTTTTTTGTAGGTTTTTCCTGCCATTTTGAAAGCCTGATTTGAGTGTTTTTGGCATCATCTTCATTTGAATTAAAACAAAATTACAAAATCTTATCGCAGACAGTGACCGGGCTAACACACTGAACATTTACACAGAGGGTCCCACTAGAGGGGTAACAGAATAACAGCTGGCACTGTATCTAAAACTACTCTTTATTTATAATTTAATGAACAAAGTGACCTGCCTTCCACCCACTGACCACTGGCATAGGCTCCAGCACCCCCTGCGACCCAGGAAGATAAGCGGCATAGATAATGTGTGTGTATATGTGTGTGTGTGTGTGTGTGTGTGTGTGTTAAATGTTTCAATTGAGAATCTTTCAGTAAGCGAAAACATCACAAAATAAAAAAGGTACAACTTTGTGGGCCCTGTTTCTTTGGGGCCCCGACAATTAGCCTAAACTTCACCCCCATTATGGCGCTCCTGCCACCTACCTTCAAGCAAAACGCTCAGCTAGCATAGACCCTCTCTTACAGGTTTTTACTCGTAAATACATCAGAGTGCAGGAGAAAAATGTGTTATGATTTCCAGTTCATTATGTCTTTAAAGACAACTGCAAACATGACAATGTTACTGTTCCAGAATGTTTGTTCAGTCTGCTCAGGCCTTTAGGATGTCAGTGTGTGTAGGAGAATGTTGGATCTGTGTTCAGGGACACAGGACAAAAACTTGTGTGGTACTCAGGTCTGTGATTTTCAGTGTTTACCAAACGAAAAAATTATGCGATTTATTATTATTTCAACCTCAGATTCTTTGGCCTTTGATCATTTTCTAATCATTGATCTTTTTAAAATAACACATTTTCAGTGTCTTCACACTGTTCACCCCCCATACATTTATATTACACATGTGGTGTTGGGTGAACCTGCTGGGAATAAAAGTGTGGAGGTGCTGTGTCCTTCACTCTGTTACTCTCCTACTTGGCCTGCTGTTAGTGTGTGTGTGTGTGTGTGTGTGTGTGTGTGTTTGTACATGTGTGCGTGTGTGTGAGGGTGGACAACAGGCTGCTGACTGGCTACAGCTGCTAAAGAAGAACGCTACGCTGGCCACTTGTGATATTTTAAACATCTGGCATTTTTACATAAATTGCTAAGGCTGTATTGATTTAACAAAAACAAAAAAATAGGGCGGGTCCACCAGACCACTGAGTAACATAATAACATCAAACCGCTGATGCTCATCCTGCTCTCTCATTCTGAACAAACTTTATGCAGATTAGCTCAGTGGTGACCAATGTTAACTGCACTCCCACTTCCCACCTCCTTGTCCGTGTGCACTGTGGGCTTTAGGCTTTAGGCCTAAACTAACTGATAATACAAGTAGGAACACAAACACACCCCCACACACTCCTTCTCTCACTGGACCCTGTGTGTGTGCATCAGTGTGTAAGGATGGGAGTGATTGAGGGTCCATCCATCCCCACACACTGACAGTGATCTCTCTCTCTCAGACAGCAGTCTTAGCCTCCTCTGCTCTCTGACAGCCTTTGGATTTCACTGGCCTGATCCGCCAACGCACATTCAGCACCCACAAAGCTGCTTTTCTGGAGGAAAAAAACAGTTAAAAGACCTTCTGAGCTGTTTAGTTATTCAACACTGTCTTATAATGAAATGACCTTTAGCCAGTAGGTATTCGACATGGTCCACTCCAATCTTTGGCCATGTCTCCAAACCGGCAAATTTTTTTTTGAAGTAATAAAGACATAAATAAAGACTTTGAAGTCTCTTTCTGGCAAAGCTGCTTCCAAATCAGGCCTGACATTTAGCATACAGTAACTAAGATCACACGCCCAGTATCTAATGCATGCCCAGCCCTGCGGTGCGTGCTGCGAGCATTGCCTATGCCTCATGCTGTGAACAGGCTAATCCAATGAATACCCACTGAGTATTATAGGCTTCATTTGATTTTTAATATGTTAGGCCTCACAGGTGGGTGATAGCAGGATGGGGGTGGCAGAGCTAAGGCCATGATGAGTGGGAGCTTCTCTGATACACATCAGAAGCATATCTGAGAAAACACACTGAGAGAGATCACAGAAAGTTTTATCAGATACTACACTCACCGGCCACTTTATTTGGGACACCTCATTTGTATCTACACTTATCCATTTTATCACGTCCACCATCTCGGCCCACTTTCTAGTTCTACAATTTCAGAGTAGTCCATCTATTTCTCTGCATAATTTGTTAGCCCCTATTACCACATTCACCAATGTTCAGGACCCCCACAGGACCACCACTGAGCAGGTCTTAAAGGTAGTGGATCATTCTCAGCACTGCAGTGACACTGACACTGTGGTGGTGTGTTAGAATGTATTGCACTGGTACAAGTGGATCAGACACATGAGTGCTGCTGGAGATTTTGAACACTGTGTACACCAGGAGTGCTCAATCCTGGTTCTGGAGATCTACCCCCACTGGAGACTGCAGATCCAACACACCGGGCTCTAATATTCAAATGCTCCTGAAGGCCTTCATTACCTGAATCAGGTGTGTTAGATTAGGGTTGGAGCTACATTCTGCAGGGTGGTAGATCGCCAGGAACAGGATTGGACACCCCTTGGAGTATACTTACTTTCCAGTCTATTAGAAACACCTTCCTTGGTTCATGTTGCAAATGTAAAGTTAGAGAAGACATCTTATCTGTTGCTGTACAGTTTGTAATAGACACGAAACCAAAAAGTTTGAATGGATTCAGTTTAACATATTAAAAAATGTATAATACATATGTTATACAATATAAAATGTGCCATAACTTTTGCACAGGCGACATATTAAGTTTTACTTTTTCCCCAATATGTTAAACTGAACAAATAAACAGTAAAGATGCATTAAAATGTGCAGAAATGTGTTGTCTGTAGAGGATGTGTTCACTTATTTTCACTTCCAAAATCAACTAAATGTCATTTGACCAGGGTTGCCCTAACTTTTGCACATGACTGTGTCGCTTTGACATTTAAATAACAGTATATAATAAGACAATACAACTGTATGAATGTCAGTGTTACTGTATAAGTGTGGTAAAACTCAGGTATGGATGTCTATGTTACTGTCTAAGGTTGGTAGACGTTATTGTATTAGTGTGGTGGAACTAGGAGTGGGCAATATGATGATATATTATCATTGTCGCGATCATTTTTGTTATCTTGATACACAACACAGTGTTTCCGCCATATATATTTTGCGAAATTATTGCTGCCGCTGCTTCAGAATTTTATGAAATGAAACTCTGCAGAGGGCTTTTAATTTGAAACGACTGTTACAGGAGGTGGACGAACATTGTGCGAACAGTCAGAGCCGAACTGAGCCAAAGTGCTGAATGAAGCGATCGTCAGTGGAGCTCAGACTCAAACAGTTTTAACATGCTGTTGTTAGTGAACTGGCTAACTTAGCCCACTGTGAGGAGGTTGGCTTGACCTTATTTTGCAAGGTTTCAAGTTCAGTTTTACATTTTGTGGATGTTTGGTGGTCTGAAATATGAATAAAGAGGGTCAAAAGGAACTGTGTATCTCTATTCTGTGCAAACCTGGCTACTTGCTTGCTGTAATGTGTTAACGCTAGTTAGATAGCCAACGAGGGTGAGCTACTGTTAAGGACAGTGTATCCTGTTTGTTTACAAGTTTATGGTGAGAAAATGTACATGTTAAATTAAAGATGTAAGACTGGGGCAAGTGCTGCATGAAAACATCCTAGAGTAAACACTACAATATGCTTTTATGATATGCTTAGAATATCACAGATATCATCAGTAATTTAAGAGCACTGACCAGCTGCATAATTAGTGCTATTTAATTAGATTTAGTGCAGAAAAGTGTGTACAATGCTGAATAATAATCATTGTATTCATAGTTTTTCATGGCAGATTTTAAATGCGACACTTCTAACGTATTTTGTCTGTGTGGCAAAATATCACGATACATATTGCATATTGCCAAAATGTCATTAAGTATTGTGATACACTGATTTTTCCACATCGCCCACTCCTATGTGGATCTCAGGTAAAGGTGTCTATATTAGAAGTATGAAAGTTCTATTGTTAGTTACTGTGTAGCCATAAGCTACACATCTTGATTCTGATGTGTAACTGCAGATATACAAAGTGCACCTATACACCAAGCGGACCCGATAAAATGAACAGCGAGTGTGGACACATGAGAGATATACATAATAAGTGTTTTTATTCATGTGGAAATGATTTACACATTTAAATAAATGCACTAATGAATCAGTGTTAATGAAATGTCTCACTTTATGTCATTGCAAACCTACACCTACACCTACTGCTCTTTATGGACTGGGCATCAATGTGCAGAGTGAGTCAGAAGACCTGACACATTTGTGTGCACATATGTACACATTACACACCTGCATCATTACATTACATACAGCCCAACAAACAGACACAGCTGGCTGGGGAAAACAACCTCTGCCAGCGTGCCACCCACTCCCACACTCCAACACACACCATCACCCACTCAATCCCACATGCAGACATATACATTAGCAGACGCAATAGGGAGGGGGGTCTGTGGCATAAAGAGCTTAGGGTGATTTTTCATCAAGAGAGATGGTTATGCATGCTGGCCTTTGCTGGGTGGGCTCAGAAGAAGTAGGCCACTGGTAAAGGTTACAGTTCAGAGGGTCTGCATGTAGTGGCCCAAACACTGGCACTGAACCACAGCAGGGCCTCGAACACTGGGCTTGGCTCGTCTTGTATACAGCATAACACTAATGGAGCAAGCCTACCTGTCCATGCGTGACCAAATGAGCTCAGACACGCAAAGTGTAACTCCAGACTGCAATTTATTCGACACTGCAGCCCTGGCGATCAACAGGCTTTTAGCGCGAGCGACGCGAACCAATGTCACGCTCGACAAAAGGCAGGCAGCCAGCCAGCCACTCCCGCAGCGCGAGCGCAGGCGCGAGCTGCTGTCGTGCACGGGCGTCCCGTCATTGTAGGAAGCAGCAGGTACTGACAACAGTAGTGCGCTCGCGCCCTATATTTCACGGAGGGGTCGTCCTTCACGTGCACAACCGAATGCACGCTCTAGAATTAGAACGCACGCTCTAGAAACAATGCATGTTCAGAATTAGAACGCACGCTCTAGAAACAGAATGCATGTCCAGAATTGGAATGCACGCTCTAGAAATGAGAATGCACGTTCACAGGCTCTAGAATGAGAATGCACGTTCTGGAGTAGATCTGCACGCTCTAGAATGTCAACGCACGGACCAAAAGCACGTTCAGCGTTCCAGAGCGTTTCGGCTGCACGCTCCCAAACGAGCAGCATCGGTGCACAGCATCGGCACGGGGAGGAACATGGCTGTACGATCACTTCTAGACATGGCTGTGCGCTCACTTCCAGCCAAGTAGTAATGTTAGGTTCGGCAGGCTGTGCGATTTACAGCATGGGTGTGCCATTTATCCGGGAGCCAAGCGCGCACACGCGATTCCACACACAGATCAGGTCTTTCTCCCGCTGTCACTCGCCATCAGCACGCGATACTGAGTGACCAGCGTCGGTGGGAAAACGCTCCGGTTCAGCGGCATCTGTCTCTACGCTGCCGCTGCAACAACAGCAGCAGCAGTAGCAGCGGTGTAGCGATCACTGCTCACACAAAAACTGGACAAAAGCGAGACTGTGCGCGTGCAGCCTAGCGTTACCTACCTGTCTTGAAAAACGGGTCCGTATCTGGATCGTTCGGTCCTTCATCAGCAGCCTCGGCAGAATTCATCTTTTTTGCTTCTTTCCTCTTTTTTCCTTTAAGAATATGTTCCAGCTGTTGATGGCACCCCCGTAGGCTTCCCCTAAGCCCGGCTCCCTAAGCCCCCCTCCCCAGCTTATGTGTGCAACCCCCTAAAGCGCGTGGCCGCCTCCATTAGTCGAGCTCGAGAGCTCGCGCGAGCTCGTGGCCGTTGATGTCCGTTAGTCCTGAGGCGGCTTCTCCGTGCATCCCCCCCCCTCCACTCCTCCCTACCCACCCTCTCTACTACAGCACCACAGCCACCACGCCGCACCGGGCGCTATTGTTCACTGCCTCTGCCAGAAAAGACCCCCCTCCCGCCCCCCTTAAAACGAAGACGCAAATGAAGCTCGTTCACCTCGCGCGCCTTGCCTTTTTTATGGACGGCTCGTGCTCCAGGTTCAGCGGTGTAGTCCAGCGCGAGCGGGCAGCTGCAGCTCCACAGGACTAAAAAACAAAGAAGGTGGTGCTGTAACCCATACGCCCCCAGACACTGACCATTTAATGCCCCTAAACGTACCGATATGACTGAAGAAATCTTTCTCTGGTCATTAACAGGATTGGGATGTCACAGAATACAGCAATTAATCTGTCCAGGTTACATTTTGTTAAGGCGGTATTCAAAATAAAGTTACTTTCTACATTTTAAGAGAATGTTTTTAGAATATTTATAGTCTCAGGGAACACAGAATAAAATATTAAAAATGTTTGTGTGACACTAAACCTGAGTGTTTTATTAAACATCAAGCAAAGCTTGAATAAAAAATACAAGATATAAATACTTAAAAAAGACTTAAAAACCGCTGAACACTCTGAAAACTGTGTGGGCGTGGATAGTGAGCAGCTTGATTGACAGCTCTCTGTCAACACTCCCGGCCTGCTCCGCCACCCGTACAGAGCTGGTCATTAACCCGCTTTTATGTGATGCTAACTGGACGGAAAGAGTCACGAAAGAACAGATGTGTAGACGGAACAACGGACCAATAAACGGACGAACGAGCAGTGCTCATGTATGGATAAACGAATGAACGGGGTGGGGGGGGGGCAGGCAGCTACAGACAGGTGGTCTAGCTTGCTAGCTGGTTTAGCTTTAGCTCGCTAAGTTTCTCTGACTGAAACTGTTTTGTGTGGGCGGGGCAAGAGACATCAGCCCCGTGATTGGTCAGGGGAATGTTTACGGAAACGTTACCCAAGATTAGGACCAGTTTACATCGAGATATATCAGTCACTTTTTGCTCATTGGAACATTATTCAAAGGGTATACTTACTGTTTGCCTGTAAACAAGATTAACTTAACTAGAAAGAAAACACAGATTTAGGTTCCCTGGGTCTAACTAAATAAAAGAAAAATAATATAATATTTAAAAGAAACACTATCACTGCTTGTTTATGAACTATTTTAAAATTAGCGCACATGTAGCGTAGCAAACATGCTTGTTAGACATTTAGACAATTTTAAAGAGGATCTTATTTAACGGCTTCTTTACAAACATTGAAGTTCTTGCTAAAGCCTGAGTAGACTGATAAATCAATGTGATGATCAGTTATTAATCTCAGTGTTACTGAGCTCTACTAAAGCCTGAGTAAACTGATCAATGAATGTGATGATCAGTTAATAATCAAAGTGTTACTGAGTTGTTTTAAAGGAATGATCAAACTAATAATCTTCTCAGTAGTGGACATTTTGCAAGTGATAAGTTTAGTATCTCTGTTGTACTGGACTGCTGCTCAGGGGGATTGTGGGAGCTGTAGTAGACTGCAGCAGGCGAGAGACAGAAAACACAGTTACGAATTTTGTTTTGAATGATAAGAAATTTTTAATGAAATGAATTAACAGAATAATTACATGTAGAAAACTGCTAATCAGTAACAGGGAGCAACAGTGTGAATTAAGTAACCACGATGTACATGTATTCTAAACATATTCTGATACGTTACATTTTTATGTATTATAACAAAATATATTACTGAATACATTTAGGACAGTGTATTTAGTATTCAGTAACCACTACTTTTACGAAGTATTCTGCCCATCCCTGGTTGTTAATAATAGGGGGGTCCTCCACGGTGTCCTTCTGACCCTCTTCTCAGCTCAGCCTCCTTTATGCCTATCTGCTCTTCTGATCATCAGAAGGTTTTATAGTTAGTGCCACCAAAGCTTCACCCGAAGGGAAAAATAGCTTTGACATGTTTAAGCCCATAATTTCTGTTGTTGGTATTTCTCCAATTTAGACTTCTAATGACTTAATTTCTGTAACAAAAGTGGAATTTTGTATCCCTCTTTGCAGTTTGGGTGAAAAGTTTTTTTATGGGCGTGTGACTGTCAACCAGGCCCCCTGAATGTATTTTGCAGTCCAAAGCATGTGTGAATTGTGTCATTATAGAAGTTAATGAGCTCATATCCAACACTTTCTTTTCTGTTTTCCCCCAGTTGAAATGTTTGGGAGGGTTTTTGTACCAAAAACAAAGTTATTTTTACATGACCATTTTCCAGCTTTATCCATCGGAATCAATCAGGCTTTTATTGTGTGTTTAATACTGACATATGTAAATGATCTCTGCTCTGATTGGCTACCTGTCTCGCACCTCGTTCAAAAGGGAGGTAGTGTGAATAGGCTATAGGCTGAATAGGCGGTTTTATGTAAATACTTTACGTGACGTCACAAAAACAATGAATTCAAAACAGGCTGTTGTGAACTGTGTGGACTGAGGAACATTTTGACACCTTTACAGTGTTTACATGCTACATTAAGGGCTTTTATTAAATAAAAAGTGAGGGAAATGAGGCTTTCCATGTGATGGGCCCTTTAAATGTTGCTATCAGAGCTCGCCAGGAAATCCAGTCTTCCTGTAATTCATATCGAGCCTCCAGCTTTCACTGAAGTCAGGCTTGACCTACTAAAACCCTACAGACAGACATACACACTGCTACTTACATCTTACACTATTTTATACGATTTCCGCGATCTTGAAATGACATTAAGCTCTCCTACAACACAAGGAACAGTCCAGCTTTCCATCAAAAGACTGTACTCTTTTGCTGACAGTGAAGTGTCGCCCCCGTGTGGACTCGCGTTGTAACGCCAGAGATGCGTCACAGTGGTGATTCCCCACGCAATAATTAATTCAAACCACGCTGATCGCTTCTTTATCTGTGCTACCACACCCGTGTTAGGTAAGCCCACTTTGGCCTTTTTGGCCCTTATAACACTGTATCTTGTGTGATAATTCACATGCAGGGCTTTAGCCTGCCTCCTCGCCTGGTTTGAGCCCTGAGTGGGTTTTATTTTAGCAGGATGTCCGAAAAGGGGGCAGACATGGTCATCCCTCCTGAGCTGCCTGCGATTCTGAAGCAGTTTACTAAGGATGCCATCAGAACCCAGCCAGAAGATCTGCTTGAATGGTCCACAGTGTAAGAAGCACAATACTAGCAAGAAAACGTCATTAAATTGTATTAATGGAATAACATTACTGCCTACTTCTGCAGAAAATCCCAGGCTTATTACATACTAAGGCTTATTAATCAGTAACTACAGGGACTTCAGTGCAAACTGACTGAGCTATTCTTAGGTTACAGAACTGTGTATAGGTTATGGAAGTGTGGCCCACCGGTGGACCCAACCATTTAAGGGGGTTAAGCTTAACTGGTGGTTTTGATTGTCATGCAGTTACTTCAGTGCCTTGGTCCAAGGACGGCCTCTCCCGGTGAGAAAAATGCCTATGAGAGTCTACACCACGGACCTTACACCTGAGGCCCTAACAGCCATGCACTCACAGGTGAGGCCTTCTAGTGACAGGTTAAAGGGAAATTCCACCAATTTTAGAAATTCTCTCCATAATCCAATCACTGACATGTAAAAGTCATTCAGAGTAGTTGAGTTGATAAAAAGTTATCATAAAATAATGTCTCACGCATAAGACAGCCTATTCGTAACCATTTATCGTAATATGTTTCTGTGAGGGCATTAAACTCTTCAGATGTCAGGTTCCTATCGCCACTACTGTAAAAAATTCTGACTCAGTAAGGTTCTGTAGAATGAAGCATTTCACATCAAACCGCTCTGAATAACGAATAATTGAATAATTGTTATTCAATTATGCAGAAATTTAGAAAAATTGGTGGAATTCCCCTTGAAGCTCTGGTTGCATGTAGACATGTAGCCTACGTATCACAAATTACTTAAGGCCATTCATGAGAACTAGCAAATAGCCTGGATGGTAAAACTATGGAGTGAGTCCAAGTATCAGACCTGATTACTACAGTGCAAATGCTCTAATCAATAAGGTATTGTATTAGCTGCAAAGTCTTAAAGGGCCTATGTCCTTTTTTTGTCTCCACTAAGGTCCACTTAGGATATTTGTGTGGGTTTATATATTAAAAACAGTCACAATTAAATTTTCACATGACCATTTTTCAAACTCTTTCTGTCCTTTAGAATAAAACAAGCTGTTTTTGTTACTGTGCCATTAAGACTGATATAAATACAGCAGAGCTGATTGGCTGACCTGTATTGTGCTTCATCAAAAAGCGAAGGGGTTATGGATAAACTTAAATATGAGAATGAATAATATCACAAAACAATGAATTACAAATGAGCTGTTTTGCAGTTTAGTTTTCATATATGGATTGTATGGGCTAGTTAGTGAATGGTCTAATTTAGCAATGTTTACATACTACATTCATTTTCATATTATACCAAACTTTAGCAATGTATTCTACATCAGACAAAAGAGAAATTTGTTTTTCCATCAAATGCACTCCTCAAAGGGCTCATATTATGAAAAAAATTATCTTTTTGTTTTTTTAAATAAGTTTGGTGAACTATGTAAAACAGCTATTAGCCTATTTTCAGGAAACTATATGAACTCTGTTATAGGGAAAATGTTTATGTAAAAATATATGATTGTTTTTGGCGCATAAAACTATGTATTCGGAATTCAAATGTGAGCAAAATGTAGAATATTGTCCCTTTAAATCTTGTTTCATCAGCTGAGTAAGAAAAGCACAGTAAGTAAGCAGGAGGTGCGCTCTGCATGGAAGAGACTTGGCCTGTCAGACAACCTCCTCAAACACATCTACAAAGTTGGCTGCTTTGGAGCAGAGCTTGACTGGATCAAGTTCTTTGCCCTGTGCTGCAGCTACCTAGGAGGGGTAAATATACAGTCTACACAACATTGTGAAGCTTAAAGTTATAATAACCTCACAGGACAACAACATGAAATATGATAAACACCATATTCTTTACAATTTACATTATATACTGGCTAACATAAAGGGCAGGACTTTTTTAGGGGTGCTTTTCAGACTGTTGACATGTAACTGTATGCCTGTTTCCTCTATAATCATGCAGTTATTGCTTATTTTTGACAGACCATCAAGGTCGCCATGGCTCATGCTTGCTACATCATGAACTGTGACCCCACCTGTAAGCCTCCTGATGCCTGTGTGCCGTTCGAGACCTTTCGTTATCTGTACACATACCTGGCTGCGGTGGATGGGGACGTGCCTCAGTGGCAAATGGACAGGGCACTCACTTACCTTGAAACGCAAGCGTGAGTTAAAGGGCCTATATATTGGAAGCCTTCATTGTTTATATAAAGAATTTATGGAAAATTTCATTGGTAAAGTTTTAAAATATACCCCTCAATCCCAAGTCCATTACAAGTATCCATCCCAAGAACAGCCCATATATGGGAACTAAGCAAAAAAATGGACCTTTTTGAATTTGACATGGTTGTGATGTCATAACCATGAACACATTTGCATATGCCCACTCATTCACCTTGAATCCACCTTCTAAAAGCTGGGCCTACACTGCATGATTTTAAGCAACACTTTAACCAAGTCCTGTAGTGTGAGATGGTCAGTGATGTAACTGAATAAGTGATTTAAGCAACTGTCAGTGAGAGAACTAGAAGAGAAAAAAAGGTGAAGAGACGTGCATGCGTGCTGATTGTGCAGCACAGCGGACTTTGGAGAAAGAGGAGCTGCTTTGTCGAACACACTCAAATAAGAGACTTTACATGTTTATCATGTATGGACCCAGAAGGCAGGTCAGTCTCTTTACAATTCACAGTCATACAAACCCAGGCTCCTTTTCTGTTGAATGAGGAGAGACTTATAAACCCCAAACTGAAAGCCACATTAATGTTTCAAAAACAGATTTGAAATCACTGATAAAACCGGACAAAAGCAGTATAAACAGTTTGTGCTGTTTGGCTCAGGTAATGCAAAAACATCAGCTGTTCTGGCTACTTTGTGTGCTCATATCTACACAATGTGGGAGATTTTCCTGCTTATGGCTTTACCAGCAAGCTGATTGGTTCTTTTTATTGAAGGACGAGGCTTTCCTTGTAAACACACGCGGTGTTGTGCGTTACGAGCGTTCACATTCGTTTTCCAACCACCCTCCTCTTTTATGCATTTGGTCCAGTCCACCTTTGCTTTGTTTGTATCACGTGATAACAGTGAGCTCTGGGGTTTTGAGCAGAGCTAGTTTATGGGGAGCTAATATCAAAATGCAAAGTGCTAGAGGGAGCCGACAAGCACGCCCTTAATGAATGGAGGCAAATGAAGCTAAATGGTTAAAAATGATGGTTTTCTGGTCATTTATGAAGGAATGTCCTTTAACTTTGGAAAGTATAAGGATGTGTTCCGTTACAAAATCAAAGAAAATGTACTAGTATGTTTACATTTCTCTACAGCAAGAAGGTATTGGGCAGTAGTATGCTATCATTACTGCTACTGAGAGCTGACTGGTTGGCATTACTGCTGCTAAGCATTCATTGCGACTGATTGGCGTTAGTAATACTGAGTGTTGACTGGTCGGCAATACCACTAATAAATGCTGATTGATTGGTATTGCTGCTACCGAGTGCTGATTGGTTGGCAGTACCATTACCGAGTGCTGATTGGTTGGCATTACCGCTACTGAGAGCAGATTGGTTGGCATTAGTGCTACTGAGTGTTGACTGGTCGGCATTACCACTACTAAATGCTGATTGGTCGGCATTGCTTCTACCGAGTGCCGATTGATTGGCATTACGGGTACTGAGTGCTGATTGGTTGGCATCACCGCCGCTGAGTGCTGCGTGGTTGGCATTCCCGCTACCGAGTGCTGATTGGTTGGCATTACTGCTACTGAGTGCTGATTGGTTGGTTGAGCTGATCAGCTCATTGGCTGAGTGTGTAGATTCGCTCTCACTGACCTCATGAATGTACATAAGACACATTGTCCTAATACTGGAGTTCAAAAGCACTGAAAAATATGAGTCATTTTATGTTGAGATTATGTTGAGATATTTGAGATATTTGAGATGTATGCTGTATTATGCTGATATTTTTCTGTAATAAATATGATTAAACATTTACAAACTATGATTTTGCACAGAAGCTCCTTAGGAAGCCATTCATTAGGGAGATCCTGAGAGCATTAAACAAACTATATTGACATTATTGAGTGGCAGTTCTCACTAGAAATTCTCTGGTTTTGAGTGCTTTTCATAGCTGTAACTCGTTATGTGTGTAATATCCTCTCTGTGCCTTATCATCTAGTGTGTGCCCTCACAACAAAAACACAATACATTCTGTAAAAGACTGGCATTTAATGTATGATTAAGGGAATTAAAGGTTATTTTTTTCTAACATCATTAGAGATTTTAAACCGTTTTCTCTGTACAAACTGCTTTTTTCCTCTTTAAAGGTAGTCATGTCCTAATCTACCTGCTAGCTAGGTCTCCCATTATAACGCAATGCTACAACATTGCATTTCATTGGTTAGCATCATGCTGAATGATGAGGGGGCAACTAAAATACGGCCAGTGCTTAAATGGTTGTGCCACTCAGGAGCCCCCAGACTGCTTTTGAATATGGTGTGCCTCATTTCATTTGTAAAGGAGTCAGCCAGTGAGAACAGTGAGCATTTACATATATCAGTCTTAAAGACACAGTAGCAAAAACAGCCTGGTTACTTCTGAGGTATGAAAAGAAAATCATATAAATGGTCACGTAAAATGAATCATCACCGTTTGGTCCCTGAAAATTGTAAAATCTTTAAGTGATGTACTACCAAACTATTTTTGGAACTGTACAGAAGACAGAAAATCTGCAAGAAGTACTTCTCATGCATTTTGTCTGCCTGTTACCACTCCTTTATCTGATACCACTGCTTGCAGTCAACCTAAAGATGCTCCCAGCATATCATGGCTTGACTTCTAGAAGAGTTACATGTGACAGTTTGGAACACATTGTGATTTAACACAAAGACTTTTGTATGATTATTTTTCTCCAGACATTATTTGAGCAAGGAACAAAAGATCCAGTGAACAAAAATAGAAAGGAACAAAAAACGAAAGAACAAAGTTTATTTGTTCATAGCTGAATCACGAATGAGTCACACTGTCTTCATTGGCAGCTGGGGTATAAATGCTGTCTTGTCAGCTCTTCCCTGGTAAAGCCTGTGATTTCTTCACCGTTCTTTCCTCAGGAAGGTGTGCAACGGAGTGGTGAGGGTGTCTGATTTCATCAACAGCCGCAAAGTGCGCCTGGAATGACTTCTCTAATGGCATAACGGGAGGAAAGGCCTTCACTAAAACCTCATCAGTCCCTCTCCCCAAGGACTCCGTCAGCCAATAAAACCAGAGTCACAACAACCGGGGTGTTCACAGATGATTGTTCATCACATTATGAAACTGCACAGTGGGCTGCATTGTCTCAGCCCGTTTAAGTGGTTTAGCCAATAGGGAACTGTATCATGATTTGTTTATAATTTATGGGAATGCAAATGGATTTATAGCTCTATTATCTATCTCTGTCTTCTATTTAGAATCTGCGTTGTGGCCATCTGTGCAATTCATTAAGTGTGCATACATAGGATAAAATATCCCAGAGGCTGTAGAGGGATTACAAAATAACAACAACCACAGGAAATACTCACTGATCATTTGATCAGAAACACCCACCATATATAATCAGGTCCATATGTATTTGAACAGTGGCACAATTTTTGTAATTTTGCCTCTGTACACCAACACAGTGGATTTAAATCATGGTGAAGTCAAGATATGATTGAAGTTTAGATTTTCAGCTTTCATTGACTGCAGCCTGAAGTCTGGAACCCCTAGACATCACCAAGTGCTGGGTTTCTTCCGTTCAGATGCTTTGCCAGGCCTTTTCCCGCAGCCGCCTGCAGTTGCTGCTTGTTTGTGGGTCTTTCTGCCCTCAGTCTTCAGTAAGTGAAAAGGATGCTAAATTGGGTTGAGGTCAGGTGACTCACTCAGCCATTTATAGAAACATTCTATTTCTTTGCCTTAAGAATCTCTTGGGTTGCTGTCGCGGTACGACATTATCCATCTGTACCATGAAGAACCGTCCTATCAATTTTGCAGCATTTGACTGAATCTGAGCAGAAAGTATAGCTCTGTACACTTCAGAATTCATATTGGTACTTCTATCAGCAGTCACATGATCAATAAACACCAGTGAGACAGTTCCATTGGCAGCCATACATGCCCATGCCATAACACTACCTCCACCATGTTTGACCAATGATGTGGTGTGCTATGAATCATCAGTCCTTCTCCATACTCTTCTCTTTCCATTATTCTGGTACAAGTTAACCTTGGTTTTATCTGTCTAAAGAATCTTGTTCCAGAACTAGGCAGGATTTAGATGTTTTCTAGCGAAGTCTAATTTGGCCTCATTGTTCTTGAGTGTTACCAGTGGTTTGGATCTTGAGGTAAACCTTCTGTATTTACATTCACAAAGGCGACTCTTTCACAATGATATGCTAACCTCCTCTAGAATGTTCTTGACTTGGACAGATGCTGTGAAGGGGTTTTTCTTCACCACAGAAAGAATTCTACAATCACTTACTTTAGTTGTCTTCCATGGTCTTTCGGGCCTTTTGGTGTTGCTGAGCTCATCTGTGCATTCCTTCTCTTTCAGAATGTACCAAATTGTTGATTTGGCCACTCCCAAAATTTCTGCTGTCTCTCTGATGGGTTTGTTTTGTTTTTTTTTCAGCCTAATGATGCCCCCTTTACATGCATCGACACCTCTTTGGGCCGAATATTGAGAGTTCCCATGAACAGCTATCGTATGCATATTCAACATTTCAGACCTTTTATCTCCTTAATTTGTCATAAAGTAACAAGGGAACATCAATCAACTATCAATCAACTGTCTAATTACTTTTGATCCTGTGCACTATGTAAAAATGGCTATAATTCCTAAAGATTTAATACAGTGTTTTTGTTAAACCCATTGAATTAAAGCTGAAAGTCTACAGTTCAATCACATTTTGGCTGCTTCATTTTAATCCATTGCAGTGGCATACAGAGGCAAAATTACAAAAAAAAGTGTCACTGTCCAAATACTTATGGACCTGATTGTAGGTAAACTTGGGTTTACAGTTACTTCTAGTAGCCCATCTCTTACTATACAATAAATGAGCCAATGATTAAGAGTATTTCATGTAGTGTTTCCTATAATTTGTAAACCCCCCCTTTTACGTTTTTACTATAGGCCACTAAACTATTTCATCCCAATAATTAGGTCTTACAATATATATATGTTCGTTGCACTTCAGCCTAGGCTGTGAAGGGGTCAGCCAATCAGAGCAGATGACATTTACATATATTGGTCTTAAAAGCATTGTAACAAAAACAACCTGTTTAATTCTAAGGGGTGAAGAGAAACTGGAAATGGTCATCTTAGAATTCATTACTACTGTTTGGTACTTAGAAACAACACACGCACAAGAAGCGAACTTCAGATGAAGGATAAAATATGAGGAAAAGAATGAAGAACACAGGCCCTTTATGGCCATGTTATCCTATCAAACTGTTTTTGGGACACAAGACAGGCAAACATATCTACAGCTTTAACAAGATTTAGTTCTCATATAGACATTTGTTCAAGAGGAATTCCACCATTTTTTTCAAAATTTCTGAATAATTCAGACCTTGAAATGTAAACAGAGTCATTCAGAGTGGTTTGATGTGAAATGGTTTTGTAGGTAATGTTGATGATGGTAAAATAGATAAATCTGTAAAAAATAAGTTGTCTTTGGGGACTGTTTTGCCTTACAACGCCCTGCATGTATCCGCCATGAATGGATTAAAATAAATGGATTCAAATAAATTTTAAGCCAAAACTTCACCACAAAACTAACATAAAACAACGTGTCAGATATCAGACCGCAATATCGAACCATTTCATGTAATAACTTTCTGTGATGTAGCTTTTAGAGGCATTAAACTCTTTAGACGTCTGGTTCCTATCACCGCCACTGTGAACAAATCTGACTCGGTAAATTTCTCTAGAACGGAGCGTTTCACACCAAACCACTCTGAATTACTTTGTCTCAACCATTTAATTATGTAGAATTTTTACAAAAGCGGTGGAGTTCCCCTTTAAGCTACAATTAAACAGGCTGCTTTTATCTAGATGATGTTTATGGCAGACAATGAGCGCGTGAATGAGTTAATGAATGAATCAAATCTTCCAAACGCGGGAATAACAATCCAACAAACCGCGAAAAGACGCTTAATTAACAACAATCTCCATGGTTACACTGTCTCGCGTTCTAACCTGACAAAGGCGGCACGCCCATAGCGGCGGTAATCCTATTGGTTGTCGCTACTGAGATCGGCAACTGTTAGGTCCAATAGACGAGCGCGTCTGTTTGACGTCAGATCAGGTGCACCAATAATAGTTCAAGTAAAGAGTTGCTTTCTTTCTATTGGTCAAGGGCACCGTTGTCTTCCGTTTGAACAACAGACGTGCAGTGGCAGGCTGTTATGGAGATTGTAGGACTTTAAACGTAGAACGTCCTGGAAACGTTTAACGTAATAACTCTTCATAGCTGCAGTTCGAGTTAGTTTCTGGGGGTTTGAGGCTTTGTGTTACGTGTTTGGGCGTTTTAAAAAACTGGCTGTGAGTCGATAAGAGTACCAGCCTCTACTTGTAACGTTAGCTGAGCTCAAACTTTAACTTCCTTCCTTGTTTACAAATGGCAAGACAAGGAAAATCCAGACACAAGGTGAGGACTGTCTTCATTTTACTATATTTTACTATTCTAATATGCTTCAGACCTGTTTATCAAGGTTATAATGGTTCTGTTGTACCGTTTTCCTTCCTCTGTCACTGGCAGGTGGTCTCGTCAGGCAGACTGACAGGCTGTGGGCGGGGACAAGTGAACAAGAAAACGTAAGCAGCTCTTTAAAGGAGAATTCCACCAGTTTTCCTAAATTTCTGAATAATTTAATCTTTGAGATACAGAGCCATGCACAGTGGTTTGATGTGAAGTAGTTCATTGTGGAGTAACATATGGACTCCAACATATGATTTCTTTGCAGTGGTGGTGTTAGGAACCAGGGGTCTCCGTGTCAACAACACAAATATAGCCATTTTATTTACTCTCCAAAGCCACCACTAGAACTACATGTGTCTTCTGAGTTTGTATATGTAATGTTGATAATAGCAAAATAGTCATAAATCTGATAAAATAAGTTTTGTTTGGGCACTATTTTGCTTCACAGTGCCCTGCGTGTACCCATCCGCCATGAATGGGTTAAAATAAATTGATTAAAATACATTTCAAGTCAAAGGTTTATCGCACAACCATTATAAAGCAATGTGTCAGACATCAGACAGCATATATCTAACCATTTCATGTATAAGCTTTCTGTGAGGGGGGCTTTAGGGGTGGACACCTGGTTCCTATCACCACCACTGTGAAAAGTTCTGACTCTGACTAGAAAAATACTAAAACCCTACTGATGTATATTGAAAACTAAAGTGCATTTTGAAAGTCTGCAAGTACTTTGGGGTGGATACTTGGGGTATCGACAGCTGTGTGAATTATCCTTTTCACGAGGACAAGACTTTGACAACCAGTTGTGTTTTGTGCCGTATCACTAAACTAGCATCTACCACAGTCATATTTATCAGCCTCTAGATGAAAACACAAAATGCAAAATTGTTTTAATAGAAATACTCTCTCAGGCTGATGAGGCTAAGGGATGAAGTGGTGCACCAGAGAATATTATGTAACATAACAAAAACACATTAAATGCTAGTTTTAGGACAGAATGCCCTTTTAACATGTTCTTTACTGTAGACCTATATGGTTCTCTGACTGCCTTATACTGTGCTGCAGGGTTGTTGGAAGACATGCAGCACCTCTTGAACCAGCATATTCCCTTTACTCCACTGATTCAGAAGATCAGGTAGACCTTCATCAACATAATCTTGCATATTCCTGCATTGTTATACCTCTTCTCTGCATTTACTTTCATTAACTAAATGTACTGACTAGGTGACAACAATACACAAAGGCTTGGATCGCTGTGCAGCTTTGCTCAGTGGTATACTTCATTCTGAGAAAACAGGTAGCCTTTGACTTGAAGCATTAATGTTTTGCTTAAAGCACGCAATCTTGTAGTTGGTAGCGTTTTGTGCATCTTTCATGTCTTCACTGTTCCTCAACAGACACAACAGAATCCAAGTCAAAGTCACAAGTCCCAAAGACAGTTTCTTCCAAATTAAAATCTAAGGGGATACATGGCAAAGTGGACACAGAGAAGAAGAGGCTTGGAAAGAAGTCAAGCTCAGTCTCACATATAACCAAAAAACCAGGTGATGCTCCAAACGTGTGTATTTAAGTAATGCTGATTTGATGCATGTGCTTTATCATGTAAAATATGCATCATTCATGTACACCCTGTGATCTTGATTTTATGGGCCTAAAGATGCAACCTGTTATTATTAGATAGAGTAGTTTAAATGGCTCTTTGTGTTCTTTCTGTAGCTGTAGTGCAGAAGACTATCTTGTCCTCCCAGACTTACCCAGGCCTAAGACAACAGCCCATTGCTGTTGATGTAGTACATGGGTTAGAAGTCAAGCCAACCGCACAGACCCCAGCCACACAATCAGAGCATATTCAGCCTCATTCTCTTCCGTTGTTGTGCCCAGTGTCTGGAGGCAGCAACAGCCTTCCATCAACAGGTAAAAACCACATAAACATATAAACATAAAAAAACCTGCATATGGCTCAAGATAGTTGAATTTATTGTGTATTTCTGTCTATTATTTCGTCTTCTTCAATATTTTATTTCTTCTATTATGATATGTCACAGTATGGTTTGATAAACACATTGCAGGTATTGTCACTGCACGGCTCATAAAACATTAGGAAAAAAAATCAAATATTTGGAGCAATTGTAGACAAACTGTAAACAACACCCAGTGGTGTTAACCATCTATGCACTGGCTCCATCATCAGGAGATAGCAGGTTTGAGCCCCAGTGATGCCACAGCCATCCATGGTTGTGAGTTGAAAAGGGCAGAATTGGCCTTGCTCTCGCTGGGTGGGTAGCATGGCCCTACTTCTCCCCCATCACCCAGCACGAAGCTAGCCAGTGTGTGCGTCTGTTAGCTGATGTAACAGAATTGGCACTTAGCATTCTTCTCCAAGCGGGTTTGTACTGAACAATGACGTTGCACTTGCTGCCCTACGCCCCCCTAGCTTGGTAGCATCGTGTGATGGGGGGAACTACTTAGTCGGTGGGAACTGGCCACAACCCCTAGACTGTCCCTCTAAAATCCATTTCAAAATTGCTTCATTCCGTACGCTTTTAACTTCCAGAGTGTAATCCATAACACAACATGCAACCTAGTGAAACAGCATCTGCAAACATAGCGCCCAATTCTTTCTACCCACTATATCAACGCAACTGTGAGCGGCTGAGGTCACATACAGCCGCCATTAACCCATTGTTAACTTTTTTCTTTCCATTTATTAATTCTAAAACTAGAATGTACTGAATGGTTTTCCCTTTTAGTAGATAATGTTTATTTGGGATGTGTCATATGTTTTGGCCATGCTAGCTTAAATTCATGAAACTGAGGCAGACAATATTGAAAACCTCACCAGCACCCCTACTTTGAACTCTCTATATTACTACACAAATTTAACCCAGATTCTCTCGGTCGCTTCTAGCTGTGTACTATTCTAGTTATAAAATCATATCTGGTACGCATGACTAATTGGATATTAGGTCAATTATCCCATTGTCTTTTTTATCTTTAAGTCACTTTTTTCCCTTTAGTCCCTTATGTTGAATAAAAATAAAAGGAATGTTATTTTATGACTTATGTAACTTGTACATGCTAAACTAATAATTATGAACGTTTTGTATTGCGAATATGTCTCACAGTGTTACATATTTGTGTAACCTGCTAGTGCAGGATCCTTTTGTAAACAGGTGTGAGGACAGAATAGTGCTCACACTGTCAGGGTGATTAAGGTTGCAGTGGACTCTTATAATATGGTAGAAAGATTATCATATTGATAGCATTCCTCTACCACACAACCACAGTCGTTAACTCGCTGAGCTTTTGAGAATGGAACTTGAAAGCACACAACAAAAAAGGAGCCATGAGCATGGAAAGAATACAGCAGGATAGTTCTCATTAGATGTGGACAACATCTATTTGGTTTTGCAGGACTCCAGCCCTCTACTGTGTTTAATTGTCGTCTGACCACTTCTACTCCAGTACTGAGCCCTCAGAGACCCACGTCAGCTCACAGTCAAGCGGTAAGAGTCAACACATCTACAGCTTGAAAGTGAAACATAATTAGTTAAATATAGAGAAGCTAGTTGAACTATCCATGCTTCATCCACAAATGTGTTCTTTGGTAGCTACAGTTGCAAGATGGATAGTTTGATTACTGCCTGCTGTCGATTTCTTGCCCCATTGCAGTCTGTCAGTATGTTAATTATTCCCTGTCTCTCTCCATCTCCATGGAGAGCAGTCTCATAGAGAGACAGATGGAGAAATGCATTACTTCACTCAGCAGTGGGACGTAGCCACTGAAGGACAATCACGACAACATGGAGCTTTAAACACTGCAGTCCCACCAACCCAGTACACGGCTTTGCTCTCTGTGGCACCAGCTGTCCAGCGGCATCCTGTGGCCTCCACAGTGTCTGCTGTACACCAGGCCTCCATACATCCAGCGGCAAAAGGGGAGCTTAGAGTGCCCAGCCCCCTCTTAAGTGCACCGCATGTTCTGTCAGTTGGGCAGAGTGCTCCCCTACAGTCTCAGAACGCATCTCAGTCTTGTCCTTCACCTACAGTGGCAGCACATATACCCACCCAGGTACCAATCACCAGCCACCCCCAAACTTATCCACAACCAGTCCTGGTGCATTCCAGTCACCAGGAGCAGAGCTCAGGAGCTGAGGAGAGCTCCGAGGAGAGTGGAGGTTGCACCAGTGAGGAGGATGAGCTGGCTGGAGTAGACACCACACCGGTCAGAGATACAAGCTGTCAGACCAGCATGAAGAAGCACACAGTACAGTCCAGCCCAGAAAAGACAGCCAGGAAAGTCATGACTGTCAAATATCTACTCGGTGAGCTGAAGACTCTGGTAGCTAATCAAGGTGAGCTGTCTTCTTTCGCTACCTGAACTATTTCAGCCCTGCTGTGTTTTTCTCGCCTCATTTGTATTCAGGCTGAAGATTTTTTGTGAAGTCTTCTAGGGCTCTATATAGTCTGTCTTCAGACAGGTATATTAGGCCTCTACATCCTTTCACTGCCTGTCTCTGGTGTGTTGAAAGCTGGATTAGAAAAAAAATGCTGTTGTAGAGCACTTTATTTCTTCATTTAATGAAAAACAGTGTTCGTATTTGATATGGGTTGCTGCCTTATGCTGTTGGATAGTGTAGGATATTGCACAGTGATCCTGGCTGTATGCGTGTATGTTGGCCTCCAGAACTATTGTAGGAGCGCCTGTCTTAGGGTTGCGGGTGTTTTGGAATGTTTTAACAGTTTAATAAGGTCTGTAATATAAGTTTAATGTTTTGTAGCACAGCATTGCATCCCTTATCTTTGTTGGCTAATAGAACTTATGATTTTGTAGCCTTTTGTGTCTTTATCCATAAATGTCCTCTCACTACAGTACCTAGCATACATCATCATGCAACCACTGGTAATCCCGCTACGGTGATAAATAAATCCTGACTATCCGACTGTTATAGAAAGGCTAATAAATACAGATGGCTTCTTAGCATTATTGTTAACTGTCTTACTTCCTTCTGTATTAGCCAGGTATCCGGGGAGGGGGGAACAATTTCAAACAACCTGCCCTCAAGTATCCACCTAAAGCAGTTGTAGCCTTTCAATAGTTCTTTCTACCTTCAACATACACCGTTATAGATGAGTTTGTTTTTTTATAGTCCTTAAACTAGGAAATCTCACTCTACAGCCTTTCCTCCTTCACGGTAGGAGGAGAGTAGGCATATACTAAAGATGAAGTAAGGGTCAGATATATCATTTTGGCTGGAGTGCACCTTTAGCCCTATACTTGTTTTTGCCTCTCTTATGTACCAAATGAAGTCCTGTGTTTTTTTTATTATTTTGCATATTTGTCTTGTAGATCTGAATATCATGTTGGGTTGAGTGTATTGAGGTCTCTCATTTTACCTTTAGACAGCGAGGCAGTGCGTCTCATCTCGGAGGTGGAGCAGAGCATCTCCCTTCTACCTGCAATGGTGGGCAGCACCAATGTGCAGGCTGAGCTTGCACTGGCCTTACAGCCGCTCAGGAGTGAGAATGTGCAGCTCCGCAGGTCAGTAGCACTCTGCTAGTATAGTGGACAAAATTAGTCACAAAGTTTAGGTATTTTGTAGCTCCAGTGCAAAACTAAAGAAGTAAACTTCAGACACCAAACATGTCTTGGCTGATTGATTAGAACTAGTTTTGAACTACTATTTTGCCAAGATATCGTGTGTGCATATGTGTTTTGTTTTATAGGCGTTTGAGGATATTGAATCAACAGTTAATGGAGCGGGAGAGAGCTGAAAGGCAGGCCAGATCAGTAGACTGCAATCTGGAATGTAAGTAGACATAGCTGTCTAACAGGTGTTTAGCAGCAGCAGATGGTGCAGTTTATTTTAACCATTTTTTTTTTTTAAATCCCTTTTGAGAAAGCAACACAGTAGGACTTCAGCTAGTAATATTGCTGTGTTAAGCGAATCAGTGAATGAGCTTAGAACTGTGTGTATGTCTGTGTTTCAGTGGCCACACTGCAGTCCCTAAACATCACACTTCAAACTCAGTTAAATGACAGCCATAGGGAGCTGGGAAACCTTCAGCAGGAGAACCAAAGACTACAGCAGGCTTTGGAGGACAAAGAGAATGACCTGCAGCAGAGCAAAGAGCAGTGCGAGTTAGAGACCAGTCGCGTACGCTTAGGTAAGAAAAGCAAACCCAACTCCATCACGTATCTGCTTCAGGCAAAAACAGTTTTACTGCAGGTTTAAAACAACAAACAGATCTGACAAAATCATAATCAGAGGTTTTTACTGCTGTATCAGAGAATACACACACTGCACTGTCTCCTCCACACACTGTTAGTACAGCACAGGACCTGCTCTGCTACCACCAAACTACAAGATCATCACATTAAAGTAAATCATTATTATAATTATAATTTAGAGCACTAATCTGTCAGCTCATCTGAAGCGTGAGCAGCTGTATATCCAATCCACACTGCATCACTTAAACACTTCAGGCTGGAATATCAGCTCTTTTTTTCATTTTTCTGTCCTAATTAAACAGGCACGGATGACGTGTCTTCGTACCAACAATACAATGTACAATGACATGTCACAGTATGCAAATCAGTCAACCAACAGTACCGCCCCCTGATGACGCCCTACTCGTGCCCTGAGCCATGTAGAGAGATGGCTCTGCTTGTGCCACGTTCATAAATATGAAACCATATGAGCCTGCAGCGAGGGAGAACATTGGCGCTGTTTTGGATGTTTTCCCATATATAACATTGCATCTAGGGTGTTTATTTAGTGTTCTAGTTGGTTATAATTGGTAATTCTTAGTTATTGTATTTGTAGATATTGTAGTTGTTTTCCATTTAGACTTAACTAGCCTTATACTGCTAACGTTCAACGTATGATTAGGTGACCCAATGGTCCAATTAAGTGACGGTTCTTGCAAGTCTCCATACAGCTGCTGATAAGTGCCAAGAACAGCTTGCAGAACGTAAGAATTTAGGGCCACTGGATCTCTGGATGACCAGTGAGGCAGTGTACAACCCCAGCCTAGAAAGAAATGGTACCCTGATGGCCTAGTAGAAGTATGTTTTTCATAGCTTGATGTCAAAATGAATGAAACACAATGTTCAAAGAAATCCACTTTATTCATTCATAATTCAGTGCATCTAAGAAATTAGGACTTGGGTTATATTGAATACGGACCTGCTGAACAGATAATTAGAAGCTAGCTGTCACAGCTTTAGGGAATGTTCTACCGTTCGGCGCCTCTGTTAATCATTTTCTGGCACAATGTTAACTCTTCAGCAGCTTGAGTCAGTGGCTCATACTGTTAAGGCTCAAGACATACTGCCTGATCAGAACCACCTTCCCTCGTTGAAGTTGGGGATGGTAGTAGAGAAAAATCCTCAACCTTGTAAGACCTTGAAGGTGCAAAAGTGCTGTTTGATTCCATCACTTCCCATATTTTCTGGTAGCTAACATTAGCTATAAAAACACAGCAGCCCAGCCTGCCTAGTTTCCCTCGCAGCCCCACCTCCAAACTCAAACATCACTGCGTTTTTGAGCATTTTTCAAGTTGAGCCAGATGTGGAGTTGAAAATAGTGGTGTGTAGTTACTCTATAAGGATTTTGACAATTAATGTTCAAGTACTCATTCGGACGTATCAACAACTGTGTTAAATTTTCACAAAATACCAAAATGAACTCATATTCTTGATTAGTCATGGTCACTAAAGGTTTCTGACTGCTTTTATGTTGTAATTTAGATGTGAGTGAGGCATTGGCTGAAATGAGAAACTGCAAGGCTAAGCTGGAAGACTCAGAAAGGGAAAACACTGCACTGACACAGAGCCTCCAGCAGAAGGAGGCAGAGATCACAAGACTACAAGAGATCATTAGGTATGATATAAGTACAATGGAATAACCTGTGTAAATTGTTGACATAAGAAAAATAGATAAATATTTCACAGGTATACCTGTCTGTTCATTCATTCCTTCATTTATTGTGCACAGAAATCTCCAGAAGAGGCCTACTAGAGAAATTGCCTGCCAGCTTACTCAGACAGAGGTGCCCAATCCTCCCTCTCAGCTCACCAAGAGTGTTCTAGATCTCTACGAGAATCAACAGAAAGAGACTGCTGTGACTGACCCAGTCTCAGACTCCATTAAGACCTACCTCCAGACTCTGGGGGACACAGGACACAGCGCTTCCCCTCAGAAGTCTCATCCACAACCCCACAGCTTCTCACCCTCCTCCCATTGCCAGTGGAGGGGTAGAGAAGAGAGCTGTAGAGCGTGTGAGACAAAAGCAATTTCACCCAAACGTCTGGCAGTACCCAGGCCAGCACAGGACACTTCAGCTGGGGGTGGGACTCAGGAAGCAGTGAGGAGTGAAAGTGGAACAGCTTTTGTCCCTCTTAAAGAGACACTGAAAGTGCACCCCGCAGCAACATTAACCCAGAATTGCTCTCGCATGCAGACTAATGAGAGGAATCGGGTTGATGAAGTAAATGAGCATCCAGGACTGAAGTACTTGGGCCTTGCTTTTGAAAAACTTGGCATAGTAAATGGACCCCCAGCTCAAGACCTCAAAACTCTGGATGATAATCGTGGTAAAGATTTCCTCTCACATGCTGATGGTGTGGGCTCACAGCTGAAACGCTCCGGTGAGGGTACAGTTAACTTTGCAGAGCAGTCCCAGAATGCTCGCCGCTGTCTGAAGATGGGTGAAGCATCAATGTGCATGGGAAGGCCATCAGTGTTTGAGAACACTGTTTCCTCCTGTGATATAAAATCCTTAGCTTCGGACTGGAGCTTGAACTCCTGGTCTACGTTTAACACGCGTGACGAGCAGGACTTCCGCAACGGTTTAGCAGCTCTGGATGCCAGTATTGAAAGTCTACAGAAGACCTTGAAAGCTGATTTGAAGCTGAAATGATACGATACATTTTAGCTGGCCTCAGAGCTTGAATTTTACATATTTTGTGTATGTTGTGTTTTGTCATGTTTTTATTCATCATATTAAATTATTTTTGAAAAGAACTGTGTTTGAGTTACTTTGTACAGAATGTTGTAGGGAAGCTCTAGTGTGTCACAGGGCTTGAGCTGGAAAAGAATGAAATGTGACAGCTGGAACGGATAAATATGTATATTATTTTATTCTCTCTATTTGATGACAAAAGTGGGTTCAGACATTATTTTGCTTTTTAGGCCTGCAAACTAAAATCACTAAGTGAGCTAAATGTTGATAAAACCTAAAGGAAAAATCTAAGAGTTAATCAACAAAGTTAAAAGTATGAAAACTGTCAGAAAAGACTGGTGTACGAATGATTGTGATCAGGCATATTTAGGACGTTAAAGAGGAATTTCACTGATGTATTTTAATTTTTTTTTCAAATTTTCTCCATAGCTGAATTATTAAGGGGAATCCCACCAATTTTTGTAATTCAAAAATGTCGTTCAGAGTGGTTTGATGTGAAACGCTCCATTCTTGACAAATTTACTGAGAATTTTTCACAGTGGTGGTGAAAGGAACCACCGTCTGAAGCGTTTAATGCCCGTTAAAACTATCAGAAAAAAAGTTATTAGGCAGAATGTTCATGAACATGCTACCTGATACCTGAGACACTGTTTACAATAGTTTTTTAGAAAAGATTTTGGCCTAAGAGGAGACAGAAAAGTACATGGAGGGAGTTATAAAGCAGAATAGTCTCCAAAGAAAACCGATTTTCAGATTTGCCACTATTTTACCATTATCGACATATAAAAATTCATAATAAGACGCAATGACTCCACTTGTTGTTTTGGATAATATATAAATTGCATTGGAGACCTCATTCCACCACTGTAAAGAATTTTGAGTTGGCAAGTTCTTTTAATCAGTGTGCTACATTTTTTGAAAAATATATTAACATTACAAGTTAATAAGTAGTCAACACACATAAGTCAACCAAAACACTGACCACACTTATCAGTCTAACTGCAAACTTTAAATTCCTACGACGGCGATTTAGGGCCACTGTAAATAAAAATAAAAACAGTAGACTTCGAGAATAAAGTACTATTTCGAAAAAAAGCCGTAGCCCCCCTACAGTCAGCCCAATTTATTCTTGAAATATTACGACTTTATTTTCTCAAAATACATGATGTCCCAAAAAATTGACATCATTCCGTAGTCTAATAACAGAGCCAATTCTCCCTCAAATGATCTCAAATTTTATCAAAATGTGTAAAAACTAACCAGGTTTAATTTGAATGTTTTTTTCAGGTTTAAGAATGGCGTTCACTAGAAATGAAAAGGCATTTTGTGTGTTAGAAAATGCTCGAACACAGTCAGACAGGAGTGCGCAGCGGCATTTTCGAGAAAATTCAATAAAAATGCACCAACTGGAAAGCAGATTTGGACATGGCACGAAAACTTCAAAGAGGAAGGCTGTCTGTGCAGGGCAAAGGGGTCTGGACGACCACCAGTATCGGAAGATATTACAACACATCGATTATGAAATCTACATCCCTCTGAATTTCTTGTTCGAATTTTGATAAATAAATCTTGTATTGTTCAACATGAAGCCTATTTAATTTTGATTGCCAGGACATGTAGTTACTCAGATATTTACATTTCAATTTTTTTGGGACGCCTTGTATATTAACATTACAAGTTAATAAGTAGTCAACACACATAAGTCAACCAAACAAAAAAAAAACTTTGACAACACTTTTCAGTCTAACTGCAAATTTAAATTCCTAATATACCTTGTAGTATATATAGTATACATAGCCCTTTTATTGCTACGACATTTAAGAGACTCAATAAATCAAGAAAACCCTGAGGCGTAGCTCACACTTGCCATGGCTGCGTCCTAAACCGCATATAACCACACTAAATGGTAGGTCAAAAATAGTACACCACCAATAGAAGTCCATTCAATTATGCAGTATATGTAGTGTAGTAGGCTAATATGTGGTTTTGGACGCAGCCCATATTTTGTCTTGAGTCGGCCAGAGCCGGTTTATGTGGATCCTGGCCTCTTCCTACTTCCCCCGTTATATCAAAAACAGGACTGCTAAACAGCAGGGGGCGACCGCGAGTGAGTCCTCACTGAATGGGAGTAAATGGAGCTCAACGGCTAAAAACATACATACATACATACATACATACATCATCTAAACCGCTTATCCTTCTGGGTCGCGGTGGGGTGCTGGAGCCTATCCCAGCTGTCACTGGGCGGAAGGCAGGATACACCCTGGACAGGTCGCCAGTCCATCGCAGGGCAGACAGACACATTCACACACACACTCACTCACACCTAGGGGCAATTTTAGCATGTCCAATTGGCCTGTGGGAGGAAACCGGAGTACCCGGAGGAAACCCACGCAGACACGGGGAGAACATGCAAACGACACACAGAAAGGACCCCGGTCGCCCGGCCGGAAATCGAACCCAGGCACGGCTAAAAACGAAAAGTTAAAATAGTTTCTAATCACTCGCTCAGAACTTTCCTTTAATTTTAGAAAGTAGAAGGATGTATTTCACTAAAAAAAAACAAAGAAATCTTACCTATATTTCCTTTTTTCTATAGTAAACTGGTTTTGGGCAGCAGAAGGCGGGCATTACTGCTAGAGCGTGAGGATTGTTTGGCGAGCGGAGCAGCTCATTGGCTGTTCGCGCTCACTGACGTGATGAACGTACATGAGGCGCCGTTTTAAACTCCTATAGCTCGAGATTAAAAGCTCTTAAAAATATAACAGCAGTGTTAAAATGGTTTATGCTGTTCTTTGTTCAGGAAATGTTAGTATTTCGGTTATATTAAAAATGTTTAAGCGTTTATAAACTATGATTTTGCTCAAATGCTCCATATCAACCTATTCATTTTGGACTCGCTCAGGAGCGCCCTCTAGCGTGTGAGAAACCCGGAAGACACTGCAGAGTGGAAGTTCTCCTCTCTACATCAAAACAAAGTCGCAGGCTGATGATGCAGGCGTTGCTTTAGAAACCAGACACGCTGCGTTAGCTTACAGAGAGGTTGAGAAAAATAAATGCGAATTTCGTCCTGTTTCTGCTTTTATTTGCTAACAGAATGCTGAAAAGCACCCCCACCGACGTGTAAGTCGTAGTTAGTTGCCATATCTTTTTCATATGGCTGCACAAATTGAATATACCTATAGCTGACTGTTAGCAAACGCGAGCTACTAGTAAACACAATGGGGTCGTCAGGCGAAGATGGAGATTATGTAAACTTAAACCCAGACCTGAAAGCTCTCAGAGCCCTCACTGCTGAAACACCTGAGCAGAGTTTTACTGAGGTTCTAACAAAGGTGAAGGGTAAGTGAGATTTTGTCCTGTATATCTGCTTTACATATTGACCATTCACTGATTTTTACAGTGACCTCCTGAACAAAAACACTTGTTGCTAGCAGGACGTCTGGGACCTCCTTATTGATTTGCCTTCATCTGGTGTTAGTCTGAGGTGTTTAGAGGAGCCTGAACTTATCCTCATATAAAATATTGTTACTACATAGAAGTAATGATTCAAGAACAAGACAGTGTTGCTATCAAAAATAACTACCAGGTCCAAAAAAACCTAAAGGGGAACTCCACCGATTTTTCCAAAATCTACGTAATTAAGTGATTGAGATGTAAACAAACTCATTCAGAGTGGTTTGGTGCTCCGTTCTTGAGAAATTTTCAGAATCCGATAAAGGTTCACTGATGGTTTTGGATAGTAAATAGAATGACTAGATTTGTGTTGTGACCTCTAGTTACCATCTCCACCACTGTAAAAAAAATAGGAGACGGTAACCCCTGGTTCCTGTCACCACCACTGTAAAGAAATCTGTTTGCAATAAACCACTTCACATTAAACCACTCTGAATCAATCTGTTTACATCCCAAGGACTGGATTATACAGAAATTTTGTAAAAATTTGGTGAACTTTCCATTTGTTTCCTGCAAAACTGCATAAGAACTTAGTACATTCAGAAGAACTTAGCTGGCTAGCACATCCTGCTGATCGGAACAGGAGTTTAGGAATCCATGCTAAACCAACAGAATAGAATGAAACTAAACACAGAAACGAGTAAAAGGTAGATTACTTTCCTCACAACTATACTTGGGTACAAGTATTTGAAAAAACTCAGAAAAGTAAAAATCTATTGAAATTGTGCTTAAATGGATGTAATGTAGTAAAAGAAGGTAGTTACTACCTACTTATGACATTAAAGGGGCTCTACGTTCAAAAAGAAAAACATAACCATCACTACATTGTGTCTTACACTGGTGCTGTGGTGGTCTCTAGAGTGAGATTTTCTGGTGTAAAGACTAGGAAAACCCCCTTCTGATGATGTGTCCTGAAGGGCGGAGGCACTTTTGAAAAACTAGATACTTGTAGGCAGGTCCAGGATAAAAATTGTGAATTCTGTCAAACTGATGTGGCTGATGGATGCAATATTCAATGTGGAATATTACATAACATGACAAATAACATAATAAGTTTTATGCTGGAATGCCCCTTTAACACAATCACTATGTTGAAAGAGCTCCTCAGCAGAAAGTCCATGGGAGACCAGAGGGATCTAGAAAAATGTAAACAAGGCCTTTACCATGGTGGCATACTGGCATACTGCTCTGCTGCACTGAGGTTCAATCCTGCTAAGCTAGAAGGGGGTTATGCCTCTATTACACAGATGGCAGATATTATCAGGTAGGAAGAAAAATTCCACATTTACTTTCAGTGAAGTTAGTTTTACAAGCGGTGGAGGTTTTTATTTTAATCAGGTCTGTTTGTCTTCAGCACATGCTGTGTAGGTATTGGTTCTGTGAGAGAAACAGAAGTTTTTCTTCACCGGTTTCTTCCATCAGTAACAGAAAACCTGCTGTTCCTCGCTCACCGCCTAATGAACAGAGCCTTAGGGGTGAGAAAAATTAGATGCATAACACAAACCCTTCATTCTGTTTGATTTAAGTATAGTCTATAATCGTTTCAATGGGAAATAACGACTCGCTCTGTGTTTTCTCTCCGGCAGGATAAAGGACAAATTGAGATGCTCCGACTCTTTAGGAAAGTCTTTGATTCTCTCAGCTGGCTCCTGAGAGCTTACAGTCATTTAATTCCCTCTGGTATGGTATTATATTTTTATTTTCAATTCATTTAAAAATTCTGGAAATATGTGAGATAGTAATGACACCAGTGTAATGTGTATAATAGTTTCAGGTGTAGTGACATACTGTAACATTGGATGTACTGTACTATGCAAAACCTCTTATTTTATTTCCAGTGCAAACAGCCATTAAGTACTGCGTAAGGAATGGACAGGCAAAGTAAAAGAAATAAAAACAGGACGTTTTTTTGGAGTTCAAATAATTATTTTATATCCTACAAAAATGGGACTCCTAACAACCATGCAAGACCTGGTAGCCCACCAAAACTGTCACTGTCAGATAAACAGTACTTAAAGCCCTAATTTTTGAGAGAGAAGAGAAAATCCACAGGTGTTTCTGTCCATCCCTCCACTGTGAAGAGACAACTCAGCGCTATGTCTGAAGGATGTGTAGCTGTAAAGAAGCCTTTACCAAGAAAAGGAAATAGACAAAAAAGAATAACATTTGCAAATAAAACGAAGAAGCTGCTGGTGTTTTTAGAACAATGCACTGACCACCCCAGAGTCCAGACCTCAACATCATTAAGTATGTTTGGGATTACTTGGACTGGAACTTCTAAGACTGAACTTTGGAGGTGTGGAAAAACGTCTCTGCAGATTTCTTTGAAAAACTGAAAGCGAGTCTCCTGAAAAGAATGAAAGATGTAATAAAGGCAAAAAGTAGACAAACTGAATACTAAAAAATGTGATATTATGTTTATTCTGTATAATTTTCTGTACAATATATTTTTTTATTTTTTTTCAGAAACTGAAAAAAAAAAAATTGTGCTTAAAGGCTGTTTTGACTGGAAATTCAATAAATGAAGGGTGGTCTTTGACTTTTGTATGGTACTGTACTGTGTCGGTGATATTGTCCTTGCTGTCCTCTCCCCAGTCCTCCATTCCAAACATTACGAGAGTGTGCAGATGAATGAGGACGATGAAGTCTCTGCAGTTACACTACTGATGTGGTATAATCTGTTCAGGACAAACAGGTAGAACATGGCACAGGATGTCGTATCAGCTGTCATTGGCTTTGAGGAATGCTCAGTACACACAAGCTGTGTAAACTCTAATATTAGTATATTACTGTACTCCCCAGGATACACTGTGGAAACATCAGTCTTTCTCTTTCTTTTCTTCTCCTTTCATCTCACTCATTCTACAGTGCAGTTGTATCTGAGATGGGGAGAAAAGCACTGAGCAGTGTCATGGATGACGTCGTATATAAAATGTCCAGCAGCTCCAACCCTGTGATCGGCAGCGCTGCCACCAAAATGTTGCTGCTGATGATAGAGCAACACAGCCAGACTCTACAGCTCCTTCACAAACACTACAAAGGTAGTCAGCAATGTGCATTGTACATGCAGCCATATGCAAAAAGTTAGAGCACGCCTGGTCAAATGACAAGTTTTCTTTGGCACACATGGCAAGATCATTCTCTACAATTAGTAGAAATTACTGTGTTCTCATCACGAAATCACATCACAGTAACATGTATCTGCATTTTAACTGTTGTACAAAATGTAAACAGGAAAGATTTAAAAAAATCGTTATTCATTTCCCTCTGTGTACATTAAAGATATTCAAAACCTCATTCACGCATTTAACATTTCTTATAATGGCTTTAAAACTGCAACACAAGTATTAAATCCATCTTCAGAACCATCAGTTTCGTAATGCTTTTAAATAGTGACATCTAAACATACAATGAATTAGTATCCTGTTCCTCAGTTATGCTTGTTTTAATATTCTAGTGGGTTTAAAGTGCTTTCACACGAGTATCTCAGGAACATTTCTTGATTGTGGATTCATCATCCATCAGTATCACTATAATCTTTTATCTTAAACAAATCGATACTACAGTTACAGACAGGATTCCTCTTTGAAATTCATTCAGAACTGTAATGATTTTATATATTCATGACCTCAAATAAAACAAAATATCACTCATTAAATTCAAACTGTCATTAGATTGATGTGTTCAGTGATTCTGTTTGGCTAAGTAATAGTTCAGTGTACATAACAATTACATAACATACATACCAGAACAATAAATGCACAGAATACTTGTAATTCACTGCTCTCAAATCTCAGCCAGCAAATGAATAAGCAGAAACCTAGAGAGAACAAAGCACACCGGATCAAAAACACAATTAGTTATTCAGTACACTTGCAACATTCAAAAGTTTGGGCGCTCCCAGTCAAGTGTTGTTTTGTTGATTTTCAAAAGAAACGAACACATCCTTTACAGAGAACACACTTCTGCATATTTCAGTGCACAATTACTGTTTATTTGCTAAATGTAACATATTGGGGGAGCAAATAAAACATAAAATGTGGACTGTGCAAACCTTATGGCATATTTTATATTTTATGTTTTTCCCAATATTTTCAACTCAGCAAATAAACAGAAATTGTGCACTACAAATGCAGAAAAATTCTGCATTTAATTTTGTTCTCTAGAGGATGTGTGTTGACAAAACAGGTCATTTGACTGGTTATTAACCCCTTAGACCCACTTTAGTTCCTCACACTCTACTATATAATAGGACCAGATCAATATAAAAAAAGTTCATTTTTAGATGTTAAAAATGTCTAAAGCCAAATAATATTGTCCAGTATAATTTAAAATTCTCAAATTGACCAAATTAAATAGATACTGTCAAAATTAAACAGATAGTTTTAATATAGTTTGGTTCTATATTGTTAGTTTTTTAAAACTCTATAGTCTTAAAATGTAGGGCAGCATGATGTGGACAAAACACCAGTATTGCAGTTATGTAAAATAAGCCACGTATAAATAACCATGAAATTAGCATGAGCTCTAACAGTGCTGACCTGTGCTTGGCAGTATGTTTGAAACAATATGTTAAAAATAGCATTTGTTTTCATTTAAAGAGACTCAATGAGCGAGATTTCTGCTGTGCTTGTAAACTTTGGAACCTTAATGTTGCCCGAATCATACATTAGCCAGGCACTACTACATAACGTACATATTAGTTTCATAATAGTTATTGATTGTTGCATTTACTGAATAATAGTTATTGATTTGTTGCATTTACTGAGTAATAAGGCTTAATATTAATACCCAAATAAAATGCCTGCAGTTTAAGGGATTAAATGGAGTATATTTATGTTTATGACTCATGTTCAACAGAAAAAAAGGTTTGATGCTTTGGCTCTCGGTTGTGCCCTGCAGGATTGGATGATTTGGTGAGGAAAGACTGGCAGGGTAAGGGCTTTGATGCAGCACTGGAGCAGCTTATGGATCGACTGCAGGCTGAAGTTCCTGAAAGAGACTTTCAGGTTTGTTTGCTAAAAACCTCACGTTTTATTCCCTCACAGTCCTGGCAAACCACAAGCGTTTTGTGTTTCGAATGACACTGCCTGACATGGACAAAATCCCAGTATTGAGTTTATATTAGTACATGTTGCGATATTCCTATGCAGTATATTAACATGCATTGGTGAAACAATAATGTGACAAGATTGGCCTGCATTATTTTAAGTAAAATACATTATTTGAATTTTACAAAACCTTCATTTATCAAAACACCGCACTCAATTGTAGTTGGATTGGATTGATTCAGATATTCCCACTCACAGTAAAAAGCAGCGTGATTGGTTTAAGAGCTCATTTGAATATTGTAGTGGTCTGTGATATTAAACCTGCAAATGCAAATATTGAAATAATGACTTACAATGTTATATTCTTCGGCTTTACAAGCCTATCATGAGTTGAATCACCTAAACGCGGGAGAAAACACATAAAAATGTGCAGGTGAACCAAGAATACAGTTGGACACCACTGCTTTATACAGTGAGTTCTGCTCCTGTCAGTGTTGGAGGCTTCTGTAACTAATTTTTGCCAATACTAAGAGGCAGATATATAGCTACACAAAAGCTCTAGTAATTGTGTGTTTTGAGAAGAATAATCATTACGCTCTGTATGTGTGTGCTGTGTTTTGATCAGGCTAAGCACTCTCCTGAAGAGCGAGCTAGAGCTGCCTGTGTGATCCAGGCAGCCTGGAGAGCCTATCAGACCAGATGCAGAATAAAGAAACTTCCCAGAGCTGTTAGTGTATTACAGCGGAGCTTCAGGTGACTTCAATCAAAATTTTTTCAGCCTTATAGTCAATCAGATTATATTCACTATTGTATTGTATTGTAGGGGCAAGGTCGTTACACTAGTTTCGTTTTTTGCTACATAATTTTACAAGTATTTGAGCAAAAAAACACATCGACTTCAAGAACCGACCATTCGCTTACCGTCTAATATATCCCAGACCTTGACCTTGACATGCGCTGTTGTTACAAGCGTTATTTGCTTCATCTGTAAGTGGTCATAATGTTCTACTTGAACCTATTTAACTTTAACTTGCTTAAAAGCCCTTGTTTGCACCTTACACCACCTCTTCTTTGTACTGTTTGTCTTAATGGTAGATATGGTACATTGTACATAAGTGCTGGAGTATTCAAGTGTGAGCTTTGGACTTGGGTGTCTTTAACATTATCAGACATTTTTAAACAAATTGTTCCAAACTTTGTTTCTAAATCAGGGGTATTTAATTAAAATTCATTAAGGTCCAGTTAGAGAAAATTTTCTCAAGCAAAGGTCCGGAACATAACGTCTAACTTGCATTATGACTCAGTGCCATATACTGTACACTGAAGTAGCCTAGTAGTTATATCAACATCTTATGCAATCAGCAACTGAATGTCATATCAAATACAGTTCAGCAATATTTTAACAACATTTAGTCAGTTTTCTCTTTTTAGAGCACGTCATGTGAAATAACTTCCCTCTGACTCACTTTCTTCTCCGACTGCTGTTTCTCGCCTCGTCCCTCCCCTGTGTGTGCGTCACTCACTTGAGTCTCAGTGCTCGTCGTACTGCACAAATCTGATTGGCTGAGAAGCGTCACGTATGATATTTACAACTCATGCGATTGGTCTGTGAATTTCCCGTGTCGCTAAAGCCGTAGCGTAAAGGCTAGAACAGTTACGCCGATTAGAATAGGACCACCCTGTCGAAATTAAAGAATTCGCCATAGTTTATCGGTTATAGGTCCAGGTTTGCATAGGACACCATCTTGGTCTGGAATTTAAATTATGTTTAAAGGAAAATTTGGTTGGCTGCTCTTAGAGGCACTAAACAAATATTAGCTTTACGTTGGCAGCTTCCACACTCCCTGAACTGGAACAGTGGATCCTCATATTTGTGGATATTATAATTATATAACTTTTGACTGCAAGGTTCTGTGGTGCTAGTGGGGGAACATTAAATACTTAAGCAAAAAGGATCGGTGACTTCTTATGAATACTTGCTTTATTTCTATTAGCATTATTATTACTATTACTTTTGGCATAACTTTAAACTCCTGTATTGTGTTGGTTTGTTTTGTATTACTTTATGTGTATTTATTTGAGTCACTGCATGCTTCATTTTGCAACATGTCCTTTGCCTGTCCATTTAATATAAATATTTCTGAGATTTCTCTTGACAATAAAAAAATCCATGTCAGAATTATTCCGTAGATTCATATGTATTCATGTGTGAATTCTAGTGCACATCATCTTACTTTATTGAGCGATTTATTGAGTGCTATGCTGCATGTGTAGAGAGAGGAGGAGACGGCTGCAGGAAGAGACGGAGAAACGCCGCGCAGAAGAGGAGTTGCGGCATCAAGTGCTTCTGCGCAGACAGCGGGCCATTCGCCAGTTTCGCCAACGACAGCTCCATCTAATGGAGATTCTGCCTGCAGGTAAAACATGCAGATAAACACACATTCTTAAACATCAAAGGGATATAAAGTCTGCGGATAACATACATTTGCAGTCACAAACATCATTTGCATTTAAGAAGATACTGCCTGCAGGAAAAGCCGAGTATATGATTATGTGTGAAGAATGATAAGTGTGTGGGGGTGTTTCAGACCAGGTGGCGCGGTATCTGGGAGAACTGGAGAACAGAGCAGCTCTGCTGATCCAGAGAATGTGGAGAGGATACAGAGAGAGACAGCGCTTTCAGAAGAGCAGATACCAGCTCCGACAGCACAAAGCAGCAGTTATCCTGCAGAGAGCTGTGAGTGGGCCTTAAACATCCAAACAACACTATACACAATAGATTAACCCTCAGAAGTCGGAGTTATCACTGGTGGTATGCTCACAAAAAAATGCTTGCATTATTTCTTCACTATTTTTATGGGTCCCTTTGCCTTAATAACAGCACCAATTCTGTCAGCTTTTGAGATCCTGTCCATTTGAGCACAATCTTTCTAACGTCGTGCTTCATGTCTGAGCAGAACACAACCTTGACAGTTCCACATTTCAGAATGACTGTAGGGCATCTGGTTCTGACTAGTTCAATGGACATAATGGAATACTGGGACTTGTAAGTGTTTATGCAAGTTTAGGTTTATGCATTACTAAATCAAAGCGAGTTGCACCACACAAACTAGTTTTTACGTTGAACTTAGTAGTTACTACCCCCTAAGTAGATGTTAGGGAAACACATAGATCAGGGGTGTCAGACTCAACCTCTATATTAAATCATGTTAAAAATCTTAACAAATCCATGGGCCAGATGTGTTTTTATTTTATTTTTACTTAACATTTTGCCATGACCCCATTTCAAAACATGCCAGTACTACAACAGCAAAAAATACTTGCTCTGAATACTTGAACGATAAATAATAATAAGAATAATAAATGTAAATAAAAACAAATTATTTTATATGAAACAGTAGACTACATTAGCTGTAGATAACTGTTAAACCTCTTTAAATGTCCCCAATGTACAGTAGATTTTTTAAAACTGTCCATTCGCTTGAACTAGACACCTGGCATCTACCTACCTACATACCTACCTACCAATCAACCAACCAACCAACCTACCTACCTATTTTTATGGCACTGGCCCATAGATTGTTGTTAGGGAGGGGGTGGGAGCATACATTATGTTGGGAACTGTAGTGCAGCTCTTGGTCAAACGGGCTAATATTAATAGAAATTTAAAATAGTTTTGCGGGCCGAATAAGATTGTGCCACATGCATGACTTGGCCTGCAGGCCTTGTGTTTGACACATGGGATCTAGATAGTACAAAGAAGACCAAAAACATTACCTGACTTTATGGTTAACTAAGCTAAAAACGCTGAACGCTGTATGCTGTGATTTTGCTTACAGCTCTAATCACGGCCCTGGTTTTAACTTCAAACAGAATCTGTCATTTAAAAAAGCTGCATATTCAGTTACAAAGAAATATTAAAGAACAAACAATGGCTATAAGTATTCCGCTTGTTTGAGCTAAATTTGCACACATCGTTCTCTTTTAAACTGGAAATTTCTTCCAAGGAAGCTGCCCCTAACCAGGTTAATCAAGGTTAAACTCTGAATCATTTATTTTACAGTACGTTATTGACATGTTAAAGCGAAACACGCATTAGTTAGTTGCTACTAGTTGTTACTGTAAGACATGACTTGGTAGGTGATGCACTTAAATTTAGTAAAAGAACAGACTGAAACTAACTAGTACTAACTAAGGACTTAGTAAAGTCTTTATGCACAAACATAAGTACAAACTTACGCAAAACCGGTGCAATCAAGTCCAGACCTCAATCTCAATTCTCAATATGGAACAGTAGGTGTAATGCTAAATTAGACACACACAAAGTCTAGAAATGTACACCCAGGTTGTGGATAAGTGTGCTGAAATGGACAGCAACTACCTGGTATAATCTTTATCTGACAGACTAGATGCTATGTTAATAAGACAGTTATTAACAACCAAGTGTTAGAATAGAAATCATGCATACAGCTTTTTTTTTGTCCAGTGAGCTTACAGAAAGCAGACGGACCATTCCTTCCTTCAGTCTTTTTTAAATTCATTTAATTCATAATTCTCCTCTTATGTAGAACAAAAAAACACTTCTTTAATTGTACAGAATGTACATTAAATGTAAATGTAATTCTTCATGTAACTGTAATAAATTATGTAATTTACATTTACATTGTTTAGCAAACCGAGAGTAATAACTCTACAGTTCTAAGGGTTCAGCTTAGTCCTAGACTTGAAAGGATAACAGAGATTTTCCACCGACAGGGTAATTTAGTCCAAGCCTAAAATCAGTGTCCACTTCATAAGGAGATTAGTCTTCTGTAACTGTCTGTATGTGTGTATGCATGTTTTTGTCTGTGTTTGTTTAGATTCTGAGGTTTCTCAAGCGACGGAGATCTCAAAGGAACATTCTAGCACCGTGGAAAGGCCCCGGAGGCCTAACTGACAGCAGGAGAACAGAGCTGAGGAGACAGATAGAGGAGCACATATCCCTTTACCCTGTGAGTGAACACACAGATATACCGCACAAATCTGACTTTAAATGCCTGGACACACCAAACCAGTGTTGATCATTGATTTGGCTCTGTGTTTGGGGATGTTTATTTGGGTGAATTGTTTTCTCATATGTGAAAAGATGCAAAAATATTGGTTGAACGTTGGACAAAAACATGCAATTTGTTTTTCGGTCATTGTTATCATCTACCTCCTGTTAATAATAATATCACAAAAAGGTTGTATGAAAATGTCCTTTTTTAGTGTGTTATGTTCATTGCACCGAATTGACAGTTGGCACATGAGGTCACACATGAGTCTTATATGAAGTTCCTAACAACAGATCTCCTCAGTGAATCCACACCTCTACGTCAAACTCCTTTATTTCTGGTTTATTCAGTAAAATTGATCATAACCATCTTTATCCATTACGTATTTATTCACTGTGTAGTTTTATTTAGCTAGCTGATGGGTCTGGCTCATTAGTGTGTCATTGAGTTCCTTTGTGTCCTCTAATGTTTCAGTAATGTTCCATAGTCGCAGGTCTTCTGTCGTGCAAACTCTGCATGTCCCTTGTGTTTTTGCAGTCCTCTGTGGCATCAGTAGAGGGTACTGTGGAGCTCCATGAGAAAGCTCAGAGCATGCTGCAGCAGCACCTGATGACTAGAGCCTCTGATCGGGCCCAGGAGCAACACAGGCAGGCCTTGCTGGCCCAGATCAACACAGACATGGAGCTCCTTCTCAGTAAGAACATTCACGAGCACAACTCTGTAATTTATTTTAAAATCAGCTCGAAAATGGGAAAAGATTGTATGAAAATCTGAGAGCGTTAGTTTGGCGAAAAATTTAATTTTGTACCCAGTTTCTCCATTTCCTCCAAATGTAGTCTCAGCAAAGTGTAGCTGCCTCAGTCCAGAAAGAGTTTTTAAGTAATCACAAGTTGTCTTGCTTATCATACAGAAACCATATAAGACTTTCTTATATTCCTAAACAATTTATTGTGGTTTGCAAGGCACTAATCGGTGAGGTTTAAGCTTCCATTACTTGTTAGCTATTTGTTTGCTACATTAGGCTCATAGCTTCAAAAAAAAAACTAAAGAAGCAAACCTTGCCAATACTAGGAAACACTTTATACCTTAAAAATATACCTTTTTGATTGACTACATTTGATTTTTTTGTACTAAAAATATAGAAACCAGCCCAGGAAAGTTTATAGTTGAAAAATCTCATTAAACATGCTCATGTTCTCTCACTCTGTCTGACAGACGCTCCCTCTCTGAAAGAAGCTACAGAGGAAGACGCTGGCCTTTTCCTGAGCCGCTCCACACCAGTGGCAGTGCGTGCCCGGCAATCCCACAATGCCTTGCTACAGAGCATGAGACTACCCTGGTGGAGGATGCTGGGAGAAGAATCCGCCAGCCAAGAGACACTTTCTCATAAGGACTATGATATAGAGTTTGAGTCTTTGTACCTGGGGGGGCAACTGTAAACATTTCTAGATGCCTTCATAAGAGTTAGCATCATGCACACTGCCTACATCATCACTCACTTGCCCCAATCCACAAAGAGCTTTTGAGTAATCTCTAATTGTCTTGCTTATTATACAGAAGCTACAAAGGTCTATTGATATTACTAAACAATTCATGATACTTGTGGTTTGTATGATACTAATTAGTGAGGTTTAAGTTTCCATTACTTGTTAGCTGTTTGTTAGCTATAGTAGGCGCTTAGCTTCAGTGAAGCTTTATGGAGTTGTTTGTGCTTTTGCCTTATCAGTTGTGAGCTGCAGTGCAGTGTTGATTGTGTATGTATGAAAGTAGTTTTATTTTAAAAATTTCACAGTCTGTTTACTGGGGTGGGCGATGTGGCATTTTAATGAAATACAACGTTTTATTTTTCAGAGTTTAGCTCAATTCAGTGCTTCAATACTGTGCCGCACTGAATCCAATTAAACAGGCAATATTACGCTCTTTGCAACGAAACGTGCAGTTCGGTGTTCAGTTATCCAAAATATGCTCAGAAAAGCATATTGTGCTGCAAATAGCATAATTAATTTGTATAATTGCAGAACTATTTATATGGCAAAATACATAAATTCCATTTACATTTGATAGGTTAGAATCTGCACTTGTGACTTTAAGTTTGTTTTAATGCCAAAAAACCAACAAAATCATGGCAAAAATGCAGTTGTTTTTTTTTCTTTTTACACAGTAAAACTAAACACACCACAATCATTTTTAATGCTTTACGCATGAGAGACAATTAATATTAAATTACATCTTTTTACTGTCACTGACATGACCTTTTCAAATGAATCATGTTTTTCCATTAATTCTACATTTTACAAATGATCAGGAACAAGTAGTTTTGTCTTTTTGAACGATAGTTTTTTACATTCTAGCATTTGAATATTGTCGCTGTCCAATGAAAAACAAATATCTCCAAAATAGTAACTTTACAGGAGAAGGCAAAAACTCTCTTACCTTTCAATGTAAGTCAATGTAAAGAGATTTTGTTCCATGTGATTTTAGAGCATTAAATTGGTCCAGGCATTATGAAATGTTTACACAACATAAAGGACAGCTGGTTTGTTAAAATGATGTAGAAAACTGAAAATCAACAAAAATGGAGATACATGGTTTTCTTTGGACAGCGACGATATGCAGATGTTTATTTAATAACATACTTTTGAGTGTTTGGGGAGAAACAATGACAGAATGGACAGAAGAGGATATCACATTAATTTTCAGCGAAAAATGATGAGAACGATGTAGAAAAAGTGTAGTTTAAAACAGCCCCCCCACCTCCCCCCCGTCTCTCTCTCCATCTCTGGTGGATAATTGAATCCTGGACCTTGGCTCCGGAGCTCTCTAAAGCTTTGGAGTGTGTGTGTATGTGTGCGTGTCTCATGCCCACAGTGCCGCAGACTCGTGCCAAGGCCCCATTCACAGGGCGCCCGTCATTATTTCATTACACACATGTGAAAACAACAGAGTGGTCCACTCCACTCGCGCGATTAAAATAACATTTTCAAGAGAGGAAAAATATGATGGAGGTATAATTATCTCTTTATGCAGTGTTTTACAGCGGCGGATAAATAAGACCTGCTTTTTGGGGAAATGCGGCCGAGTTTTGTGTGTGTGCGCGTGTGTGTGTGCGGGGTTAAAGTACTAGGTAAATGTGTGAACACTGTGCCTGCCAAGGATCTGCCGAGCTATAGAACGTCAGAATGGGGCTTAATTGGATAACTACTCCAACTACCAATTACACTGGGCCCTAATTGCTGACTAAGTTTCACTTTAATTTATCCTGTATGGAAGCTTCCCATATTGTCACTTTCTCTGGGCCCTGATAATGGCCCAGCATACTTTCCGGTTTTGAAGACCAGCTGTGATCTTCCGACCTTACGACCACCTTGCGCACGTAATAATGCACTGTCAAAGTGTCGGACTGCGCTGAAAGAAGATCTGCTAATATTTTCATGCTAACAGAAATGCTTTTGAGCAAGCGTGGCACTTCATTCAAGTTGCGTCACTCAATAGGAAATGACAAACATCAGTGCTTTTATTCAATAGTTCAATCGTTAAATACTTTGAGACGTTCCATTATCGTTTACTATGCAGGTAAAGGAAATGTACACAGTAGCTTAGCACAGGTGCATCGTATCATAACTTGTCATACAATGTGATTATGCTGCTATGCAACAACGATAAGGCAGACACACAATGCACTGAAATCACGTGGTATTTTTCTATTGAAAGGGAGGAAACTTCCCCAAAATGATTTTTTTTTCAAGTGGAACGTACATTAAGTACAACATGACAAAATATTAAGAACAGCATTGAGGGTACAGAATGTTACAGAAGAGAGAAGTGGGGCTCATCACAGCGTTGGTTAGACCAACACTAGAGCCAAAAGCCACATGCAAACCACCTCAGAATAACTGTATTTACAAGCTTCAAAGACCGTACATCAGCTGTCAATCTAAAAGTGAAGCATGGAAAGAAAATGAACCTACCAAACAGTGATAGTGCCTTGTGAAAATTTGTATCTGATTTTGTTTATTAGTAGTTAACACTGTAAAGAGTACTAGGCTGTGCATTAATAATACAGAACTGAGACCATGGCTACGCCCCACCCCAATAGTGAGCTGTCTACATAGATAGTATTTGAAGTCATCAGTTGCGCAATCCTTGACAACAACATAAATTCTTACTTTATAGCTGAAACATGCTGCCTACTAAAGTTAATTATTTTGGCCAAATTTTAGAGAAGCATATTTTTACAACATTAAAGCCACGTTGTTTCTATACTCCTTCCATTTTTTCACTTACCTAACAGGTGCACTTTGTAGTTCTACAGTTACAGACTGTCTCTGCATACTTTGTTATCCCCTTTTTACTCTGTTCTTCAATGGTCAGGACCAAAACAGGGCCCCCACAGAGCAGGTATTATTTGGGTGATGGATCATTCTTAGCTCTGCAGTGACACTGATGTGGTGGTGGCGTGTTAGTGTGTGTTGCGCTGGTACGAGTGGATCAGAGCAGTCTGCTGGAGTTTTTAAACACTCACTGTCCACTTGACTAGACACAATCCCTTTGGCCGACAGTATGTGACTGAAGTGCCCTTGAACAAGGCACCTCCAACTGCTCCCCGGACGCTGTGGATAGGGCTGTCCACCGCTCCGGGCAAGTGTGCTCACTGCCCCCTAGTGTGTGTGTTCACTAGTGTGCATGTATGTGGGTGTTTCACTGCACGGATGGGTTAAATGCGGAGGTCTAATTCCTCTGTGTGCAAAACTCAGTTGGCTAATGGTTCTGAATTCACTGAATTCTACCTTGTTGGTCCACCTTGTAGATGTAAAATCAGAGACAATAACTCATCTGTTGGTGCACAGTTTGTGTTGGTCACCCTCTAGTCCTTCGTCAGTGGTCACAGGTGGACTACAATCTGTAATTGTAGAGCTACATAGTGAATCTATATGGTAAGGGGAGCTGATAACATGGACAATGAGAGTAGAAACAAACCATAGTAACCACCATAGTAACATCCAAAACACAACACATGCTGTTTTTGCTGGTGACCAGGCCATGCTGGCCTAGGCTGGTTTTTCAGCAGGGTTATTTAAGACTTCAGTTATGCTGATCCGTTTTTGGTATATCTGTTGTGCCACATTAACATTTCAAATGGCCAGCAAAGTTGTGTTAACACATGCTATGTTTTCATGTTGCCAGTAGTCGGTCGACAGCAACACTTGGATATTCTATTGTTTTCAGTGAAGCAGCCATGAAAAAATTCTGTCACCGGCAGCAGTGAATGCAGCGGTCAGCGGAACTTTCCATCTAAATTTCAGTTTTCCCAACTTTTGTCATCAACTGCGATGGTGGAAACTGGATGTTGATTTCTTTGGGAACTATGGGGGCCAAATGTTTCATTGTTGAAGTCCGAGTGAACCCAGCATTATACAGCACAATTAACAAGATCGCAGAGTATCCAACTGCCTTTTTCCTCCTTAAACAACATCTGCACGATGGTGATGCTGACACAATGCTAACGTGCATGGGTTTCATGCCACTGTTGGTTGCATACAGAACAACGTAACAACAACCTGTAAACACAGTATTAGTGTCACTGGCCCAGATGTGATTTCATAACAGAAAATGTCTGAGGACAAGCATGAGAAATTCTAGGCTAAATGTGTGTGAGAACAACTGAGTATGAAATTTCTAAATCAATCCAACACCTCATGAAGGTGGAGCTCAGTGGTTTGCTCATCGTAGAAATAGTGTGTCATTCTGTAGTTGTTGTCAGGTACATATTTGGTCTAAGCTGGTTTTCTCTAAGACTAAAATTAATGCTGTTTTCGAAAATTCCCTCTGTAAACTAAGATGTTAGCTTGAGTGTAGAAATATGACAATTACTACATGCAGGCTTGGTCAAATTCAGTGATATTCAATGGAAAAATGTACACGGGACATTTAGGGTTTGGAATCTTTTTGTTTACCGCAGGGTGCTGTAGCAGCAGTTTTTGAAAATCCCACTGATTTTTGTCATAGAGAAATCCAGCTAATACCCTAATATGGGCGTTACTACAGAATGATGAAAGACTTCAGAGGTCTGTTATCTGAGGGACAACAAGTTTGTTGTTAGCCCAGGAAGGTAATGTAAGTTAGCATATTGAAGCAGTTTCATTGAATCACAGTCCTTATTGGAAAGTCTGTTCAGTCTGCGGCTGTCTTGGCAACACCGCTGGGCAGTTATTTCCGGCCATACAAGACCAGCAGACTCCTATCTATTTTAATAGGGAAAGACCTAAAAAAAAGACCTAAAAACTTAAACTGAACGCCAAATTACAATTTCAAAAACGTTCGAAAGCAATGATGAAATCTGACAAAAAACTCACAAATAGTTTGTAGCATTTGGCTATTGCACTTGCTCAGATCTCCACGGGGGGCTTTTCCTGCTTGCCATAACAGCAAGCTGATTGGCTCAATTTATTTAACTCCTCAAAATCTCAGGCTTATTATATCATAAGGCTTATTATTCAGTTACGATAGGGACATCAGTGCAAACTGACTGAGCTATTCTCAGGTTATAGAAGTGTGTAATAAAGTTTGGGCCTACAGGCTTTGGCCATTTAAGGGGTTACAGGTGGGTAAACAGACACCATCTTTAATCCTACAAGCTTTCCTATTTATATTTCAACCAGTGTCCTGTCTCCTTCTTTATAATGTCTCTGTTTGAATCGATTTTGTGCATCGAGCACACCCTGTTAAAACTAAACTGAGTAGTGTTCCTGAAATTATTAATTTTGAAGCATGAACATTAGCTAACGGTAGTGTTTTGCTTGCTTTGCTTGTGTTATCGATTATATTCCTGCCATTAAAAGAGCAGGGACTAAAGGAATTTGGGGGTGGGTTTTAGAGGTGCCGTACTCAGGTTAGTGGTGGATTTTGCTGCAATCCAACATCGAAAGTTAATAAAATTGTCCCCAGACATGTATTCTTGCTATGAGATCAGAAGATGTAATGATCTTTTTGTCAAATATCATTAGGTAGGTAATGTTAGCATGTTAATGGTGAGAACAAATGGGCATGTACTCACTCTATAGTCTCTTTTTATTGAGACTGTCTCAATCAGTCGTTTGATCAGGTTCAATTTTAGTTTAAATGTTGACCACCTAGTCAGCTGCCTATGTAGGCAGTAGGGTGCAAAGCATGAGGCACACCCATATCTGATGTAGGGGAATTAATAATGCAGTACTCCCAACTTAGAGAGAAAATCAATTTTGGTAATTGGAAAATCTAAATGTAAAGCCTATATGAAACACTTGTGGCATAATCGTACTCCAGTGTGGTGAAAGGCCGTGTGATCAGCCATGTGACTTTCAGTGCGCTGGAAATATATGTTTTACAAATGAAAATATATTGTACCTTTAATGTGAGGCAGGACTTTTAGAGTCCTATTTCTTTGTTAAGCATGTTCAAAATGAATGGGCGGAGACTGCAGACCAGCTAACCCCACCCACCCTATTATGACTGGCTTGCTCCACCACGCCATCTGCGCTTGGCGGCCCATGGCTTTGCAGGATTGAGCACGGTGATGCGGAGGCAGAGCCTGCATCTGGATTCTCCTCCTGACAGTGGGTGGAGCTTACAGGGACCCCCGGAGGACTGGAGGACACACTGCAGCTGCTCACTGTCCACAGGCAAGGATACTGACTAAGGAAGCATAACAGAAGACAAGATTGAGAAATTATTCATTGACACTGACACGTTGATACTAGGGGTGCAAAAATGGATTGTGATGCTGAATGTGGTGATTCAGCTGCAATAATTCTGGGATTTTATAACTGATTACAATAATGTTCAATAAAGGATGCACTTATTTTTTGTCCAAAATAAAATTCTTGGCCTATTTTCAGATATAAAAACTCTTGTGTATTGTCTGTAAACCACTACAACCGTTAGTTTCTCCAGTCACGTTCATGCGATACAAGCAAAGCAGAGATTTATATCCACCAGTGCAAGAGGTCTTACAATGAGCAGCAGTGTCATGATGTGCCCTGGTGCTGAACATGCAGCTATTATTGTATCTCAGTGTGGTGGGAAACAGAGGTCATTGTGTAATTCATGTGCTGGTTCTGACCTGCTGACTCCAGGTGAGTTTGGACCAGATGGCACTGAGAGCATTGCAGCAGGACCAGGAGGAGAAACACCTGTCCAGCTTTCATGACCAGAGAACACCTGCAGAGCACCTGGACTCAACCCCTCAGACAGAGAGACTGCAGAGAGACAGACGAAATGACATGATAACTGAAGATGGGGACAAAGTGAGTCAACATTTACATGCACTTTTACATTGCAAATAAAGGGGCATTCTAGCCAAAATTTAAAAAAAATGTAACCATCTGTTGTACCATGCTTAGTCGCATCCTATAGAGGTGCTACAGTAGTCTCTAGAGCAGATATCTTCAGTTTCAGTCCTGGTTAGGAATTCCATTCCTAGTTAGGAATAAGATTTTGGCCTGAAATTTATATAATTTTCCATTCATGGAAAAGTGGTACAGGCAGAGTGTTGTAAGGAAAAATAGTTCCCAAAGAAAACATTCTTTTCTCAGAATTGTATCTTTTTGTATAGTAAATAGGATGGTTATATTTGTATTGTAGACATTGTGTACCTGGTTCTGTCACTACCACTGTAAACAAATCTGAGTCTGTAAGTTCCTCTACAGTGCACCGTTTGACATCAAACCCCTCTGAATGACTTTGGATACATCTCAATAATTGAATTAGGCATAATTTTTGAAAAAATTGATGGAATTTCACCTGAACAGATGAGCTGATTAAGGTGTGTTTGAGCAGGAAAATCACCAAATTATGTTGGACATCAACTTTAGGGTGGATTTTTTAGGGGCAGGTTGTTTGGACTGTTTTTAGTTGGTGAATGCAGAAGGAAGGCAGATAGCTGACTGTCTTTAAATCATCATTACAATTTAGAGAATTACATACTTGAGTGACAGAAATGACTCGTGTAATGAGGAGGACTGTGAGCTCAAAGCTAAACTAGCCTCTAGCATCCAACTAATGCTGAATAAATATAATTTATGAAAAAGCTATCTTGTTTAACAACTTTAGGAGTTATTCTAATGCTAGCTTGTTTCATTTATTAGGCTGTAGATAACTGACTAGCAGTCAATATTGTGTGACATCACACAGATTCCCAATGCTTGTATGATGTATTTGTTTAACGCATGCTGGGTATTGTAGTGAGAGAATATTGATGAGTGAAAATATGAAAACAGTACAATGTTGTGAATTCTGTTGAACCGATGAGGCTGAGAGATGCAGTGTTGCACAACAGACTACAGCACAACACAGCAAATAACATACTAAATAATAGCTTTTAGTGGATTTCCCCTTTAAGCTGCAACACTGGCCTAGCTTTCATTATGATTTTACCGATTTAGTGCTTGATTTATTTACAGTGTCAAAACTGCTTTAGTAGAATATGCTCATCTTTTATCGTTGTCATATCAAAACCCTGTACTCTCATTTCTTTTGATGTTTATTTTTATACCATTTGAAAACACATTTCATCATGAATGGACAAATAGAAACGCTGCTCTAACTTTAAAGTTAAGAATGTTTTTTTTTCTTAGTTTTGATTTCAGGCATACAAGGCTTTCTTATGACAGCATTACTTATTATCATTGAGTGCTCCTCAAAAGTTGGCTAACTAAATGTTGCACCTGAATTGTGGCTGCGGTGGTGGTGGTGCAGGTAAGGAGGTGGGTAGGGAGTGGCTCGGTGTCCATGCAGGCTGGAGTAGTGTTTATACCCATGGTGGGGAGCCAGGGGCAAACCCCCCGGGTATGGGAAGTTACTACCACCAGAAGAACAAAGGGAGTCTGGGTTGGAAATAAACCATCCGCCTGTAAATGAAAACATACAAAAAGCCCCACAAAAGTCAGAAAAGCTTCTAGATAGATTCACGATATGATAACAATGGCATGCTGTTAATGTGGTGCCAAAAACACTCACAGTGTGGTATCCCAACATGTTGGTTCTCTGGAGGATGTTCTAGAAGATTCTTGGGATGGCTTCTACAGATTAAGCAAATTACCGTCATGATACTTTGAACCAAAAGGTTTGTCCAAGACAGAAAACAGCCATTCCCAGTGTCATTCAGCTTGGAGTACCTGGCACCTGGCCATGCAGCAGCGTCCTTACCAGAAGTGTCCACCTCTCTCAACTAATCCTATCCCCGCCTTCGCCCTTACTTATGGTGCTTTTATGTGCCAATAAAAAGATGGCAGTGTTTCTCAGCCCCAGTTCTTTTGTACCTGTGCACCAAACAGCTTAGTGTTTTCGCTGCTCTGAAACAGTGATTCTCAGCTTTATTCCTTTAAACTCACTGCTCTGAACTATTTCAAATAATCTCTTGTTACGACCTCAAAAGTCTAGGGGCAAACAGAGAGGTTGTATGTAAAAAAGACCAATGGCCAATCCAAACAACCACACAAAGACATAGTCTCTGTGTAGCCTGCTTTGTTAAAGCTGCGCTATGTAAGATTTTTTGTTTAAATTGATAGTAATAGCATTACAGGAGAAAAATGCACCAAAATATGGTATTCTTGCACTACTGTGAGTCACTCTGTAAAGTCTGAAATAATAATTTAAAAGTCACAGGTGTCGAGTCTGATTTCACTGGAATTTTTCTAACCATGTCCCACGTCTTGATATATTAATGTCACATGCACAGCCTCTAAAAGTAGGTCCAGCTCAATGTTTAGGTCTCAAAAGCAAAATCACTATTATACTTAGCCTTTTCCTTTAGCTTTACCCAATCAAGTTGAAATAATATGGAGTGTTTTAGCCTAGATTGCTTTTTGAATAAGGCACAATACAACAATACAGCAATACAGGACCGCCAAATATATATATATATATATATATATATATATATATATATATATATATATATATATATATATATATATATATATATAATTGCCGGTCCTGTATTGCTGTATTGTTGTATTGTGCCTTATTATATAGCGATAGATAGATAGATAGATAGATAGATAGATAGATAGATAGATATGCACACCAATGCAAGATATAGGCCTTATTTTTTAGTTCTGCCAAGGTTGAAGTAGGTAAATGAACTGAATAAGCTAAGTGTAGATATCCAGTGTATTAGGCCAAGTGTAGATCTCCCTCTTCATGGAGAGTGAAAAGCAGCTTCCGGTGAATGAACTGTAAAAGCAGGCATGGTGGTATGAAGAGCCATCAGTGCAGACAGGGCATCACTGTATTTGTGCTCTTTACTCACTGATAAATGAGGGTCAGAGAGTTAGCGCATGGCTAATCAGAGACTAGCCTTCTGATGATGATTAGCCATGTGTTACACCTCACACATTCTTCACCGTACATGCTCCAAATCTCTCACCCTCACTTCACACTGCCTCTCCAACAAGCTCCTTACTCATACACTCACTCAATTCCCAGCATAAACGTTTAATAATTGCTCGCTAATCACGGCTGATTTCGCACAGTCATGCTAGCTTGACTAGTGCTAATGCCTGCTATGATATGATAGACTGCACAACAACATCGGTACACTGATGTGAATCCAAACAAGGACAAGCTTCAAACAACGGGGGATATGAAACGAGTTTCAAACATGAATCATATTTTGTAAGACTGGTGAGTACAAGTACCTCTCCTTAGCATCCAGGAAGGCCTTTGCAAAGGGATTATATTTAATCTTCAGAGCAGTTATCTGTGAATGAGATAATATTCGAGTCAAATTCATAATCAAATATTCATAAAGAAAATACTGAATTTATTCAGCATGTACATTGAGGATGAGTCATTCTAATACTGGCTTGGTACTGTGTGAAAGTTTTAGAAAAATAGATTTGACAATCTATTCACCTGGTCAGTGAGCATTTATTTGCTCAGAAAAAGGTATGTCGATTGTGTTCACTGAACCTTTTCCAAACCTCTCTTCATAGCAGCCCAGCATTATTTGTATTTATCATCCAATAATGGTTTGGCTAATGAATACTTCATTAAGTTAAATCAGGTATGCTGGTGATGGAATTTAACAGATCTGTGTGACGGCTGGCGATGCCAAGGAGAAATCTGGAACCAAACTTTGTTCTTCAAACTAGTTCACAAGATATTAACTACTTTTTTTTTTTTTTTAAATAAATAATATTGTGTTCCTTTTTTGTCAATATTTACTGTATTTATGCTTGTTTGTATGGATTCTACAAGCAAATACACACTGCCATGATAAATAGCTTTCAATAATGTGCTTGTACAGTGCTGTGCAAAAGTCAGAGACCACCCTTTAGTAATTTAATTTAGGCCAAATCAGCCATCAAGTACAAATTGGCTAAGTACAAGTACTGGGCAAGAGTGGAGCATGATTTTCATGATTTTTCAATATTGCTTATCTGGTGGAGATGCAGGTGGTTGTTGTGAGTCTCATTTTCTTTATAGTGTTTAATTATTTTTTGAACTCCACTTTTTTTGCCTATTTCTCTTTGACTTTCCTCTTCCTTATGCATGTGGACTATCATATCTAGTCTCTCAGAAACATCTCTGGTAAAGTTGACTGGAAATTAAATAAATGAAGGGTGATCTTTGATGGATGGATGGATGGATGGATGGATGGATAGATAGATAGATAGATAGATAGATAGATAGATAGATAGATAGAGTGATTGATTGATTGATTGATCGAACTGACCTCCTCGTTCTGGTAGGCCGTGACAGCGATGAATTGGGTATCAGTGAAGGAGATGTTAGTGACCATCCTGTGGCTGCCCCCCACACGAACAATGTGGATCTGTGGCTTGTACTTATGGAGTGAGTTCAGCATGATCTGCACCAGACAGACACACACACACAGAGAGAGAGAGAGAGAGAGAGAGAGAGAGAGAGAGAGAGAGAAAGAATAAGAATAATTGGATAATTGGACAATTCAATGATGGTATTCGGACATGTCATACAGTGAATATTCATTTTGTCCAGCATTTCATTACCATATGCAAATTCACTAACTGCTGACTCTGTTCCTGCAGATTAACTCAAACATTACAACAGGGGAGCTTGTGCTTATATTTCATATATCCAGATATGTAGACAGAGAGAGAGTGAGAGAGAGTGTGAGAGAGAGTGTGAGAGAGAGAGAGAGAGAGAGAAACAAACTGTTTTTCATTCTAATTGACAGCTTTACTTCACCTTTCACCATCACTATGACTGATGAGGGCCAGGTACTCATCAGCATGGCTGCGGGGCAGGGGAAAGGGCTTTGTGTGCTTTTTTCTCCTCTACCGATGCTGTTTTAATATTTCGCTTTTTTTTTGGCCTCTGAAACATCTAAGGACTGATGGCTAAATTAATTTTTGCATAGAAAAAAACACAGGTAATTACCATAATGTACAACTAACCACGGCAATTATTTCATTTGGAGGCCCGGTTTCTCTCTCTATCTCTCTCTCTATCTCTCTCTCTCCCTCTCTCTCTCTCTCTCTCTCTCTCTCTCGCCGTCCTCTGCCGCTTGCCAACACTGCATTTAAAAATGCCAGAGAAAAGGGAGTGGAGAGGAGTGGGGGTGATATTGGAGGGGGGGGGTTCATGTAAATACCGGCGATAATTTTGCGGCGGAGTCATACTCCAATGGAGCCGTGCTGGAGCACCTCTCGGGCGGCCTCCAATGAAAGCCCCCCCGATGACTGGGCCCCTGGAGTATAGAGCGCTCCCGTCTGAACGGCAGGAAGTGCATTAAACGGGGAAAGTGGCAATTAAGAGCTGTTTATTCCTGTTTACATGCGGGCCCCGCCGAACAAAGGGGCTCCATAGGTGAAGTGGACGCCGAGGAGAGCACTAATTGTATAAATGCACACTTGATATTTCCCAGGCAGCAGCAGACGGCATGATTAGAGGCAGTCCAAGGCTCCTAAAAGCTCCGCATGGAGCACACGAGTGGCCTGGCTAAGATTACCCACCCAGCAAGGCAGACAAAGTGCTACACCTGTACTGAAACGCACACACAGGTACTTGCATTGGGCACAATGGCAGTGACTCTTTCATGCTGGATTGAGGTTTGTGTGGTGGGCTTGTTTCAAGGCTAAGCTAAGAGAAGGAGCAAGATCAGACAGGACGAATGAGAAGCAGGTGGACGAGCAAGTGTAAACATCTGTGCATGCTAAATATAAAAGTTTCCCAAAAAAGTAACATCTTACATTACAGACCAACAGAAAGCTGCTGTATGACAAAGTATTCCGCATTTCTAACTTTAAAGGAGAAACCCAATGGTTTTACAAACCTTTTACACAGTTTATTTATCAAGATGTAAACAAGTCATTAAGAGTGCTTTGATGTGAAATCCACCATTCTTGACTAACATGCTGAGTCAGAATTGTTCTCAATGGTGGCGATAGGAACCAGACGTCTGAAGAGTTGAATGCCTCTAAAAGCTACCTCACATGAAATGGTTACAAATACGGCTGAGATGCTGTTTTACTATAGTTTCATGATATGTTGCTGGCCTGAAGCATATGTTTTCAAATACATTCACACTTTTTTCAGATTTATCACTATTTTACCATTATCAACACTACATATATACATATAGAAACTCTGAGGACACGTGGAGATTCACTGGATATTTTGATTATTTTGCTTATAAAAAATGGCCATTTTTGTGCTGTAGACATGGCGACCCCTGGTTCCTATCACCACCACTGTTAAGAAAACTGAGGGTAAGTTTCTCTATAATGAACCATTTCATGTCAAACCACTCTGAATGGCTTTGTTTACATCTCAATGACTGTATTGTGCAATTTATTTAAAAAAAGCATCATTTTCCGAAGGAGCACTGTGAAAGCTCTAAACAGGGCCCCTTTATCATCTTCATGAAAAAACATAACTGAGAAATGCGTGAGGCGGAAATATGTGAGAGATGAGTTAGCATGCTACATATAAAAGTACAACCAAAAACAAAACAGCCTGTTTAATTTGCAGGTATTTGAAACCAATTGCAGTGTTTTTGGTACATAAGACCACACAAATGTTCTAATTGGATCCGGACAAAAATAAAATGTAAAATAATTTGTAGGATATGGACCTCTTAAAAAATATTTTGGCTAATTTAAAATTAGCACAATTTTCTGTCCCGAGCGTAGTCGATTAGCAAACACATTTTTGGCGTCCAAAGTTTAGTTTTGTTAACTGTTAACTATAAAAATATCTGTTAACTACGAAAACAGATAAATGTGTTGACAGAGTTTAAGATGGTTGCTGCTACTGTTTTTAATGTACTTTTTTATCCATGTCCATTTTTATACATAACAGGATGTCATACAGTGTCAGATACCATATAAACAAGTCTATTTGAGAATACTTAATTTACTCTGTTACAGTATAACTGTAAAATAATGCTTATTTGCAAAACTGCACAATGTGCACTCACCAAGACAAATTCCTTATATGTGTAACATACTTAACAAAATAAAGAGATTCTCATTAAGGAAATTCTACCAATTTTCAAAAATTTGTGCAAATATTGTATTAAAATATATACAAAAACTCTAGAACTAAGTCAGTCATAGTGGTTTGATGTGAAATGTAAAGTTCTAGAGAAACAGAGTCAGAATTTTTCATAGTGGTGGAGTTTGATGTGTTTGATGCCTCAAAAAGCTCTCTCACAGAAAGATATTCCATGAAATAGTTAAGAATATATTACTTGATGTCTTAGATATTGATTTACATTAGCTTTGAGACAATTTTGACCTCAAATGTAGGTTCACTAGTCATTTTGGATAGTAAATAAAATGGCTATATTTGCTTTGTAGACATTGCCAGGTCCCTATCAGCACCACTGTAAAGAAATTGGAGTCTGTTTGTTTTTCTACAGTGAAGCATTTCACATCCATTGAATGACATTGTTTACATCTTAACAACTAACAACAGGAATTTTGAAAAATTGATGGAATCCCCCTTTAACACAGTTAGCAGCTATAAGCTTTCATTACTTGTCAACTGCACTCGGGGCTCCAGTACAAAACTATAGAGGCAAACTTTAGACACTAAATATGACTTGGCTGATTGACTACATTTAGGGTAAAGAGGAAAACTGTATAAATGTGATTTATTTGCTGAACTGTCACTTTTATACAGAATGACTAATAATGGACCCCTGGCAGACCCAGTTACATACAGAGTTATGGAAAAAAAACACAAACACTCTTTAAGGCACCTGTCCTCCTCCGTTGAGCTTGTTGGTCAGTTTGACTTTGCTGAAGGACACGGGGGCCTTCATCCAGTGGGCTCCAAAGTTGGGCGAGTCAGGGTGGATGTAGACACAGCTGTGTGTGTGCGGCTCAGGTTTACCGGCGGGCACCCACTCTCCGTTCACGTACTTCCAGCGGTGACCATCGGCCGGGCTGAAGTCCAGCAGGAAAGAGTACATGGCATTCGGGTCCAGGCCGGACACGCTGACCTTCAGAACTGGAAACATTCGTCTAGAGGAAGAGGGGAAGCTGTGTCACATCGTTCTGTATTCTGAGTAAGAGCAGTTAAGCTAAGCATCTAAATGCATCTAAGCATCTAAATGTTCTTGTATACTTTTACATCATTCTTCTATGGCAATTCCACAGATTTTCCAAAAAGAATTGTTCTGCATAATGAAATGGTTGAGATGTAAACAAAGTTATTCAGAGTGGTTTGGTGTGAAACGCTCTATTCTAGAGAGACTCAGAATTCTTCACAGTGGGGATAATAACCAGACAGCCAAAGAGTTAAGGGGTCTCTAAAAGATCCCTCCCTGTAAGCCTGATGAGACATTGTTTTATGATAGTTTTGAGAACTTTTTGGTCTGTTTTTTTGTATGGTGGGGAGGCACATGCAGATCGTTTTGAGGCAAAATAGTCCCCAAAGAAAACTTGTTTATTCAGATTTACCACTATTTTACTATGATCAACATTGCATATAAAAACTCAGAAGACGTGTAGGTTCACTGGTGGTTTTGGATAGTAAATAAAATGGCTATATTTGTGCTGTGACCTCTGGTTCCCATCTCCACCACTGTAAAGAAATCTGAGACTGTATGTTTCTCTACAATGAAACATCTCACATCAAACCACTCTTTGTTTACAATAGAACAGTAGAATAGAATTATATATACATTTGGAAAAAATGGTGGAATTCAATAACATGCAAACATATACACATGAACGTCATACAAGCAGTGGCATAACCAGTATCTTATGGGTCCCAGTGCAGAGAAAGTGAATGCCTCCTCCTAATTCAAAAATTATTATCAGTGAATAAAAAATGACAATGTAATTGGCTCGTTTACTCACTTTTGTTCTTCTCAAACATGTTGATGCTCTTAAGGAATGCCATGTTAACCTAATTGTTTATATAGTTTTTGCACTAGGCAAAGGTAGACAGCTGCCTAGGGCCCCCATGAGCCAAGGGCCCCATGAAAACACAAATTAGATATGCTTAATGGGTTGGTGTCGAATAACCCATTCCAAAATATGTACACTTTTAAAAAACAGCTGTTATTATTAACTGTTATTTGTGACTGTAGTGATTGTTTTCATCAATAGGCCATTATAACCATGATCCCCCACCCTCAGTCACAGTTACAATGGACTATTCCATGTTCTTATGTCATGACTCAACAGCGTAAAGACAGGCTGTCAAGAACCAGGCGTTTAAGGAATAAGCCATTGGAGGTTCTTTGGTGTGATTTTCTAGGTGTTGAGAGAGAAAATGAAATGAAGTTATCCAAGCAGAGAAACGCAAAAGTGTGAAGGAATGTGAAAAGTTTGTTGCTTCTCTCTTACAGCTAATTATATTATAAAAGTAAGAACAGACTCAGCTGACTGTACTTAATGCTGGTGTTGATGTTAGTATAGATCAGCTCCAATGTTGGGGTAGTTACTCAAAAAAGAAATCAATTACAAGCTACTAATTACTTCTCTCAAACTGTGATGGGATTACATGACTTATTACTTCCTGGAGAATGTAATCTCAGTACTCATTACTTTAGCTGTGCATTACTTACTTTTACATCATTCTACATTATTTTGTATCAAATAATCTCAAGCTATTGGCAGATAATTGTACTTGTTTCATGCATATTTTTTAAAATAAGCCAAATTATGTCATCATAGTGACATCATTTCACTCAATATAATTGCTTAAGTAAAAATGTCTAGAAATAAGTTATATAATTGAATAATATTCTTCTAGCAATCCTGAAATGAGAAATATTAGATATATTGACTAGATTTTAAGATGATTTCATTTTTTTACAATGTAGATATCTGTGCAACTCAGGAACTGAGAGTCTTAACTAGTTTAAAAATACACATCCAGGGGGCCTCAGTTCCGTCTTTTGCTTAGAGCCCCAGAATCCCTCAGTCCGCCCCTGTACTGGACACCCTGTTGTTGCAGGTTGTGAAGGATCTATTTGGATGAGCTGCATGATGAATAAGGGGGAGACAAACAGACGTCAGTTCTATTTGGTGAATTACGTTGTTAGGAAACTGGAAGTTTCTGTGAGTCATGGCTGTACAATTGTGTCCCTGTCAATATGAATTCCCCCACTAAAGCACATAGGGGGCAAGTTCACCATGGGCCCCCTGCAGCATTAGCTCCAGTACAACTAAATAAATAAATGTATTTGGATTCATTGATTATGTTACTTAATCGAGTATCTTAGAAGCTGATTAACACAGTTTTGTGGAAAAACTTTGCATAACATTTCATTTTTTGAGTACAGGATTTACACCACTGCATACAGTTATATGTGGGAACACCTGCCCGAATGACATGTTTTGTTGGCTCTTGCAGAGCAGGAATTGTAATTAGGAACTGTCTGCTGATGAGAAATTAAACATGTTAAAACTTCCTTTACACTTCTACTAACACTTAACAACCATGGGCTGCTCTACTCAGCTGACTGAGGATCTGAAAGTTAAACTAATTGGTGCCTACAAAACAGAGAAAGACTATAAAAAGAAACCAAAGCGTTTAGTCGAAATGGGAGTTAAGCAGGACTGTGGAAATCAAGGCAAGATCTAAAGACCCAATACACACAAATAAAACTGCTTGTATGCTGTCCAGAAATGCAAAGCAAAATCCCCATATGACAGCAAAGGACCTGCAGAAAGATTTAGCTGACACAAGCGTGGTGGTGCACTGTTCTACTGTTCTGCAAGGAATAGAACAAGAATAGAAGGTTTGCAAGCTGTGATACCAAAGAAGGTCTTACTAAAAACTTAGTAGGGTGTCCAAACTTTTGCACAAGCCATAGTTAATTTTCTTCTTTTTACGTTAGTCAAATATTTAGTATCAGTGCACTAACATCTGCAGAAAAATTATAATTTTAAATAGATGGCCATGTATGCCATTTGGCTAGACTTGTGCATTTGTAAACTGTTGCTTACTGTATTTGCACACATACACACACACCTCAAACATATATAATACAAGCATACACACACATACACACACACACACACACACACACACACTCTCTCTCTCTCTCTCTCTACAATTGCGTAAATCTTCCAGCTCAGGTTTAAAGTCGTGCGCTCAGCAGCTCTGTTAAACACAATTCACACTCACACACACAAACTTCACGAGAGGCTGGAAGCCGCTCATGTTGCTGTACTTTTTTTTTGGATGATTGTTTTTTGGACAAAAATGAGTTGGAGTGGGGCTGTTGGGGAACATGTAAATGGACAGACACCCACCTGCAGCGCTGACCTGTAACTACACAGCGAGCTGGTCAACACACCCTTCAGCTCAGCAGTACAACAACAAACCCATTCAAATAAATTAAACTGCCCAATCCAATAAAGCAGGCCAATAACAGCAATAACAAATAGCCTGATTGATTTCGATAGAGACAGACAGACACGGAGGGAGACAGAAAGACAGAGAGATGTGGACCTACAGAATGTCCAGGACATACAGAAAGCTGCTGTACAGAAAACAGTTTAGAATTTCTAACAGTGAAGGTTTTCAAAGAAAACTTGACATTTTTGACAGCAGCTCAAACATCAGGAATTATGTTAATATGAAATATGAAAAAAACACAAGTTAAAACCTGTAATGCAACTACAATTGCAAGTTCAGACAAATGTGTAAAAGGCCACTCTTACTCATCACTCATCAGAGTGACCGCTGACTATAGAACATATTTACATGTTTACTTTGTGTTATAATGGACAAAAGGCCATTAATGACACTGTGCTTCTGAAAATGACCCATCCTGCTGTTGGGAAACGCAGCAATACTAACAGTTTTAGCTTTTAATTAAGTTCATCTCACATTTTAGTAAATACAGTCAAAAAATAATAACATCTATTTTACTTTTGTGTTTTCAGATTATAATAACATAATGTTGACACTGACGTGCGTCATTCTGAATAAATAACGCTTAATAAAATAAGCTTTTATTTGTGCTGTTCATTGTTATAAACTGCATTATGCTTAAAGTTGAAAAAGAATGTATTTGCATTGTATTGGAAATGACGCGTTAAATTTAGTTAAATTAAAAGTCTTTTTTTTTCAAATTATATTACACTAAAAATCACATTCATCATTATTTATAAAACAATAAATGAGACACTTATTTGCTACTTATATTAGGTGAAATATTAAAATATAAAACGTGTTTTTATCTTATTCCATTTATACATTATATTTATCTAAATGTAAAAAACGTCTTTAAAGTCAAACAATAAATGGTTTAATTTTTTTCATTTAAAAATGTCTGTTTTATTCAGAAGCTGCGTCAAATTGATATTATATAGATATTACATTATATGAATATTGTTTTCATATTGAGTATAATTAGTGAAGCTGGATCAGACGCGTTTGACGGGTTTGACAGGTTTGAAGTTTCTGAGTTTCACTGAACTCTTATTTTGCTTTATTTCACTCAGAGCTGATCAGACTGAACCGCTTGTTACAGTTTTTTAAAAGTCTTTTTTTTCAGCGCGTGTACCTTCCGTTTTTCGTGACGATCATTTCGTTGGTCACTTCTTTGAACTTCCTCCACAGCTCGGCGTCCTCGAGACTCACGCGCAGCTGCTTCTCGGTGGGATCGCCCTTCTCGCGCCCCGCGCGCAGCTCGCTCTCCACGGCGCTCAGCAGGCGCGTGATGCAGCAGTCCCCGGGCGCGCGCGCGCCTTTCCCCGCGTCCCCTTCCACCTTCATGGGCTCCACACTAACTAACTAACTCACTAAGTCTCTCTCTCTCACTAACTCTCTCTCTGTGTCTCTCACTCAGAGGAGAAACTCACTGAAGTTCCAAACAGACTCAGCCTCACTGTCTCTCTCCGTAGGGGGGGGATGCTGAGTGGACAGATGCTGGGGGGCGTCCAGCCGCGTGGAAAATGTGTCTGAGCTCGTGTCCCACCTGTCTGCTCATCACAGCACGAAGGATAAGATCGTCAGACCACGTGGGCAGCCCCTTAATGTGGAGTTTCAGACTGAAATCTGAAGGGAAAAAAAGATGGCTCTTCAAAGGTTCTTTAGTAAAGGCAGTGGTTCTATTCAGAAGCTTGATTTCTAGAACCGTTTGCATGCTTAAGTGATTCTTCGTGAAATGTTCTTTAGATTGATGGAGAACAGAACTGAAAGAACAGAAGAATAGAAGAACTTTTTTTGGTGCCATACAGAACCATTTTCAAAAAGGTTCTATATAGACACCACATTCTCCATCCATCTGAAGAACCATTTCACCACGCAAGCATGCAAATGATTCGATATAGAGCTCATGGTTCTAAACAGAAGCCTTAACTAAAGAACCCTTGAAGCACCGTCGTTTTTGAAGTGTAGATCAGGGCTGTTTAAACTCTGGAGTTTTTGCGGAAGCTTTTCTGTCTAAGTGCGCACGTGCTTTAGATCCGCTGGAAAAGATTTGTTCTTGAGCTCATTGATCAAAGAAACTGACGCCGAATTCGATGTGAATATAAACACGCTGGAAGCTGCGAACCGGATTAACTTTATTACATGTTTACGTCACGATTTTGCCTCGTTTAGAGATTTTTCTCTTTGGCCCTGGAAAACAGTGTAAACACCAGAATTACAAGGGTGCGCAGTGGATGCGCAGTCTAGTGAACAGTGGTGTAAGTGTGAAAATAATTCCCACGTCCGTTTGTTTCGATAGAAGCGATTAGAAATGCGTAATCCAAAGAGTTTGGGCGAGAACCTATTATTGTTATTCATTTTAAAGAACTATCTTTGCTGCTTGGGTCACCGGGTTCAGCTGTCGAGATCTTTTTCTTTTTCTTTTTCTTTTTTGAAAAATGAGAAACACTCAAAGACAGACAGACAGAGAGAGAGAGAGAGAGAGAGAGAGAGAGTACGGTGGCTCTCCGTGAGGCTGGTCTCTGCATCATTATAAATGATGAGGAACAGCAATTTTAATGCCTGGATTTAAAGAAACCCAGTAAAGTCCTTTTTAAAGTGGCCGCGCTGCTCTTCAGCACTCTGGACAGCGACACAGCCAAACACTGCATTACAATACAGCAGTGACCCCTCAGACTCACTCAGAGTTTAATAATAATAATAATAATAAACACAACTTTTTTCACACGTTTATAATTATTCCAGCTTGGATTCGGTTATTATGAGCCACTTTAGTAATAATAATAATAATAATAATAATAATAATAATACAGCACTTTCAGACTCTACTTAAACAGAAATGAGCACAAATGAATCCACTTTTTAGATTTCAACCAGCATTAAATTGAGTACAGATTTTCCCTCGTCGCAGTCCGTCCGTGTCAGCAGCCGCTCAAAACACCAGAATAAAATGAAATACAATAGAAAACAATGTCCTAAAGCGAAGAGCTCAGGAGAACAAACGCATGAAAACGAGCTAATTAGTCCCTTATATTAACCCATTGTGCAGTGAACCCATCTGCAAATGTGCAGTGAAAAACAAATGGTTCATGATTGTGTCAGATGGTTGTACACACACACACACACACACACACACACACGACACGACACATTCATGTCGATTTAAAACAGCGAACACTCCCAGAAAAAGGTGCTACACTGTCACTGATGTGTGATCCTGATGGCTCCATCTTCAGTACCTGTAGATAACTGTACTACAATCTATTGAAATAATATTTTGTAAGTTGTACTGACTCCACACACCCCGTCTCAACTTCAGCCTTTTTGTTTTATTGTTCTGTTTTATGAAACCGTACAAAAAAATCCAGAAAAAACTTATTTAAGGTACACAGTTGGACCTTAAAACCACTGCACTCTCAGAAAACAAGGTATAAAAGTGTCACTCTTGTCACTGCAGTGGTTCCCTCAAGGGAACATCTCAGTACCTTTAGTCAGGGAACCTAACTGTTCCATAATCTGTTGAAATTATATTTTCTAAGTTGTGTTGACTCCACATCCCCCGTCTCGTCTCCAGGCTTTTATTTTATTGTTCTGTTTTAAAACATTCGGTTATGAAAAGATACAAATATGTACTAAAAACGTATTTAAGGCACACAATTGGACCCTAAAACCACTGCTGTACCTTTGAGGGAACATTTACACTGTTTGTACCTTGATAAACAAAAAATGTACCTGCACAGAACCTTTATTTCTAACAGTTTGCTGTACCTGAGGCACATTTATACTATTTGCACCTCGATGAATAAAACATGTATCAGCACAGTGCCTGTCTTTCTGACAAGATGGCTCTTCAAGGGATTTATGGTAAAGAATGAACACTAGTGGAACCCTTTGCATGATTGAAGCGTTCTTTGCATCATGAAGGGGTTCTTAAGAATGTGCTGTAGAGTTTTATATAGAACCTTTTTGCAATACAAACTGTTACAGTGTCAAGCTTGTTATAATAGAGGAACCCTTTTGGGTGCTATATAGAACCCTTTTCAAAAAGGTCATAAAACCATCTACAGCACATTCTCCATCAATCTGAAGAACCCATTCATGATGCAAAGAACCCTTTAATCATGCAAAGGGTACTCTGAGTGTTCATGGTTCTACAGACCCATTTTCTTTACTAAAGAACCTCTGAAGAACCATCTTTTTTAAGAGCGTAGAGGGCCTCATAAACTGTTCTGATTGACCCAAAGCAAGAACATCTAACAGTAACGTATTTGATTATTTTCATTATGCATAATTTTCATACTTTTTTCCACAAACAAATTATTTTTTTTACTGTTGTTCCATCAAAATCAAAATCAGGTCCCTAAGACTGAACTTACGATCATCAAAGTGAGACTCATGCAGTTGTTTGTCTGATTTGACTGATCTGACCAGACCAGAGGAAACAGGTGTAGTCATTAAGGGGTGAAGTGAGATGTGTGTGTGTGTGTTTGTGGTCATTAAGGGGTTAAGCGAGATGTGTATGTGTGTGTGTGTGCGCGTGTGTTTGTGGTCATTAAGGGGTTAAATGAGATATGAGTGTGTGTGTGTGTATGTGTGTTGTCATTAAGCGGTTAAGCGAGGTGTGTGTGTTGTTTGTGTGAGGCGGATTAGTTCACTGTGTGCTGAGCTGTGTGTTCGTTAGAGAGCTGAGCTGAGTGTCCGTTAGAAAGCAGAGTCCAGTGTGTCTGTGCTGTTCAGCGCCTCCTCCAGCTGCTCTCTGGGGTCACGCGCTAATTGAGGAGCCGCAGTGAGGGATGAGAGGAGCTGGACATCGTGTGTCTGTACCGAGAGGAGAGGAGCATGCGGGAAACCCGATGCTGCCACTCGCTCTGTCTGTGAGATTAGAGGGTTTAGGCACGGAAAAGGTCTCATTAACGGTGCCTCACCGGACAGCACAGGGAAGGACAGGAGTGCCCAACCACTATCACTGACTCAGCCATGATTACAGTGGGCTGCTGTAAATTTCACTGTAAACTTAGATCACTCTGTAAAAAAATGGTAAAAGTTACAGTAATTTTACAGGAAACTACTGTATATTTACGGTAAATAATCAGAGCATATACACACTCTTAAAAAAGGATGGTTCTTTAAGTGTTCTTTAGTAAAGACAATGGTTTTATATAGAACTGTGAACACTCAAGGAACCACCTGAATGCTTAGAGGGTTCTTAGCATGGTTCTTCTGTTTGATGGAGAGTGTGTTGTATATGGTTCTATACAGAACCTTTTTGAAAAGGGTTCCATGTAGCACCAAAAAGAGTACTTCTATTCTATACGAGCTTGACATCATAACAATAGAAGAACACTTTTTGGTGTTATGTAGAACCATTTTCAAAAAGGTTCTATATGGAACCATATACAACACACTCTCCATCCAACCATGCTAAGAACCCTTTAAGTGTGCAAATGGTGCTTTGAGTGTTCATGGTCCTATATAGAACCATTGTCTTTACTAAATAATCCTTGAAGAACCATATATTTTTAGGTGTATTGTAAAATATTTACAGTAATAACCTGTGAACTTACTGTAAATGTACAGTACTTTCCTGGCAACTCTGCTGCCTGAATTACTGTAAAATGCATTGTCTGATATATTACTGTGAACCAATGCACCACTCTATACGCCCAGTCTTTTACAGTATGATACTATAAAATAGCAAACCAGTATTTTAATGTAAAATACTATATTTTTACAGTGTAAAATTACTTAACAGGTTCAAGCTTATATAACTTTATGAGTTATAGTTACTTTGTAATTTTGAGTGATCCACACTTCTGCAGCAAATAAGGTTAACTCAGACAGCCCAGTCATTTTAAATGGTTTCCAGAGAGCTGGTGGTTCTCTACTTTTTCAAGTTCTGCTTACTCTTGAATTAGTCTGGCTTTCTTGAATCAGTTGCTCCTCCTTGTATAACGTATTGGCATCGATTATAGTTATTCCATTATATTAAATGGACTGTTTTGTACAGTATTGATTACATGGCTAGAGTAGCTTAATGTATATTTGCCATTTAGTTAGTATTCATGGCTCCAGGCTGAGCTGGTAAACCTCAACATAAAACTCCATTGTGATGAGAATAACAGAAACAATATAATGTATTCAAACTTCACATTTAACATGAGAGCATGCTCTGACAAAAATTAACACTATTTTTTGTCATATTTTATACATTATTTTTATAAATTACAAAAATAAAAGTTAATTTATAAAAAACAAAACTACTAAAAATGCTGGGAAGCATTTTGGGCAAAACACTTCTCAGAATTGTGGACTTAATCAAGTTAACTGATCTGAACTAGATTTACCTCCGTAACTGAGGACTACACACAAAATAGCTAATTTGTATTATCAATTTGAACAAATATGTAAAGTGAGCCAAAAAATGTTAGTACAATTATGTTTTACAGTGTTCAGAAAGCAGACTGAGAAACTCTGATTTGAATAAGCTTTTAATCACTACAGTACAGTGTTCTTAACATGTGCAACTGCTACTCTTAATCCTTACATAACAGAGACAATACTACACTACACTGCAGCACACTGAAATATACACTAAGAGGTTTGCATTATTAAAATATCCATTATTCAAAATTAAGCAACTGAAATACTTTCAACTAAAAAGTATATTAGGTGATACCCTGTCCTTCCAGTTATTACAGTACTGTGCAAAAGCTTTGAGAAAATTATCATTAAGAAGCTCTTTACTTGGGCGGTATGCATTTATTTGCTCTGTAAATTAGTAATATCAGAATAAATATAAATAACATTAATCTAAAAAGTACTGACTGTATGTATTTCCCAAGCTCTCCTCACAACAGACCAGTATTATTTGTAGCCACCATCCAATAAACCTTTATTAAATTAAATCAGATGTGCTGCTGATGGAATTTAACACATCTGTGTAATGGAGTGCGTCCAGGACAATCCTGGAACCAAATCATCTAACCAGCTCACAAAACTACTACTTTTTTACAAACAAAAAAATCCAATTTATTTGAAATGACCAGCAAAAACACATTATTATAATAATGTTAACTATTTAAGACTCCTCCACATTACTGTAAATCACAAAGAGTAAAAATACACAAACTGAAAATACTTTGAAATGACAATCAAAATAACATTAAAATGGTAGTTCAGAAACCCTTTCATACACTACAGCACAGTATCAGAACCATTTCCTCCTTGTAGAGGAATATCAAGTTTTTTTAATGGTTTAGTTTGAAAGTTCTGACACACTGATGAGGAAATGTCAGACTCTGTAATTACAATCATCTAAAACAGTAAATAAAACTGGACCCATCTGAGTTTAAGCAGCCATTTAACAAGCACAGCTCAGAGAAACAAATAATCACAGCAAACACTGAAAATCGCTGACAATATTGGCACCCTACAAAGAGCTAAGCAGCTAGAAAACAATACCAAAAATCATAATGACCCCTTGACTTGTGGAAAGTGCAGTGCAAGACCTCAGTGAGCTGCAGAACTCAAAAGGGAATTCAGCATTTTCAAATTTTCTGCATAATTTAATGGTTAAGATGTAAACAAAGTCATTCAGAGTGGTTTGATGTGATCTGTTTCTAGAGCAACCTGCTGAGTCAGAATTGTTCACCTTGGTGGTGATAGGAACCAGACGTCTCAAGAGTTTAATGTTTAAAAGCTCCCTCAGTGAGGTTATTATAAGAAATAATAACCAAAGTTATTATAAGAAATAACTGCCTGATGCTTGAGACACTGTTTTTGATAGGTTTAAGAGGCTTTTTACCTAAAACATTTTTATCCATTCATGGCGATGGCAGACAGGCACACGCAGGGCAAAACAGTTGCCAAAGAAAACATATTTTTTCAGATTTGCCACTATTTTACCATCGTCAATATTACATATAAAATACATAAACTCAGAATACACGTGTAGATTCTCTGATTGCTGTGGATAGTAAATAAAATGACTACATTTGTGTTGTAGTCGTTGTGACTCCTGGTTCCTATCACTATCATAAAGAAATCCACATCAGTTAATTTCTCTCCAACTGTCTTTGTTTACATCTCATCAGTATAACTATGCAGCAATGTTAAAGAATCAGTGGAATTTCCCTTTTAAACAAACTAAGAGAACAAAAAGACCTTCAGTAAAAAAGCAACAAAAAAAAATTAAAAAAAAACAAAAAAACAACGAAAGCCACAAATACTGAACTCTATTTGACGGTTCTAGGATTTTCAATGAAGACTCCATATTTACACAGCAATACAATCCCACACTAGGCTTCATTTGGATAGAACGTTTGCTTCAATGTAATAATGAAACAGCTGACCAGAAGAAGAAGGCACCAAAGAGGAGATTAGAATGGTTTACACTACAGGCCAAAATCATGGATGCAGAGAAGTATAAACATTATTTTACAGGTAAGGCAACCAGCCAACAACATATTTACTGACTTCAGTTAAAATAAAAAGAAAAAATGTTCCAGTGATTTGCAGCGCTGTGCTCTTACTCTATTGTATAATTTGGGAAAAGTCTTCAGGCTATTGGTAATAAAGGTATCGTACATTGAGGTGTTTGTGCTTCTATATAAACTCCTAATGTATCACACCTGATTGAGTTTATCAAGCCTTCAGAAGCATCTGAATGGATCAATCAGGTACATCTATTTAAAGCTCTGCAGGAGAATAAGCAGGAGCTAAACAAATCTGATTAGCAAACATAGTACTGTCCATTATTTCTCAAAAAAAAATTCATGTTTATTTTTACAAAGTTAGTTTTGTTTCCAAACGTTTAGCCTGTTGTCTATTGTAGTGCAAGAAATGTGACCGAACAAAAACCTGTTCATCTCTATGTAAATATACAGCACTGTGCATAAGTCTTAGGCATCTAATGATACGCAAAGCTATTTATCTGGGCAATAAGTGTCTATTTGTTAAAAAACATTAACATTAGAATAAGTACAAATAAATAATGCATTGTGACTTTATATTAACCAGCCAGTATCTCGTTTATCTAATCAATCCTTCATTTAAAGGCCCAAATCATGGAAAAACAACTTATTCTTGCTTTTACAGTAGAGTGTGATGTAGTATGTAAACGTTGTAAAAGTACCAACATCGTTCACTACCCAGTCTACAAAGTCTTTATATGGAAACTAAACTGCAAAAATAGCCTGTTTTGAATATTTTGTGATGTCAAGAAAATCAACACATTTACATAACTGTCTATTCAGCCTTTGGTAGTTTAGCCCTGCCCATACATGCTGAATTTACAGGGACTGTTTAAGCCCAGGCACAATACAGTGAACAAGGCATAATACAGGACAGCCAATCAGAACAGAGATCATTTACATATATCAGTATTAAAGGCACAGTAACAAATTCTAAGGGGCAAAGAGAAGTTGAAGAATATAAAAATGAATTGTGACTGTTTTTTGTTCACTGAACCACACAAACACTATAACTGGACCTCAGGGGAAACATAAAAAGCCAGTAGAATATGTAGAATATAGGTATTTTAAATTAAATCAAGTGATATTTATCCAATTTCATGCAATGGCTGGAGTGCAGCAACAAGTCATGAACCAAATCTGTGTTCTACAAACTAAAATATTAATAATAACTTATTAAAACAATAAGTTTATGTCATATTTACTGTATTTACATTTATTTGTACTTATTCGGATGTTATATAGTGTTTTACAAGCAAAAGGCAAGCCAAGAGCCAAGTTACACAGTTTTAGACCATTTTCTTGGATGCCGAAGACTTGCACACAGTATTGTATGTTTACATACGCAAATTATAAAATGGTAAGGCCACTTTGTTCAAGTGCACAGTGGCAATGGTCATCTGTGACATCTTAACTGTAATCTTCATACAGCCATCACTACTTCACATTTCATTCCTTCACTGACCTCTAGAGAGAGTATGTGCGAGTATGTGCTGTGTGAGTGCAAGCGGTTACATCTGTACACATTCCTGGAGAGTGTCCAGCCATCGGGGAGAGGAAAAGCACACCTGTGGTGTGTGTGTGTGCCAGGCGCTAGAGTGGGAGCTCGAGTGGGCGCTACCAGTGGGCACTCAGGGGGTAGCGGAGCTGAAGCCAGAGCAGGCACGGAGAGAGGGAGGGGGGCGAGAGAGGTCCGCAGCACTACACCTCACTTCAAACATACGGAGAACACCTTAATCACCGCATCCCTGGATTAAAACAAACACAAATCAGTAAACAAGCAGCCTCGGCCAAAAGCAGAAGTGTGAAAAGTCTGTTTTGGCCACTCGAACAGAGCCATGAGCGAATGGAGCCTCTGACCTGGGGCCCATCTGAATCTGAAGCAGCAGAAGCATTTTAAACATGCTGTTTATCACAACACGCTACAGTACAGTTTTAAAACTGTACTGCAATGCTGCGAACTTCAGTGAGCAAACTGACATGCTGCAAAAATACGGAATTACACAGAAACAGAAATACAGAATCTCATACACAGTACTGTGCAAAAGTGTGTAAAACAGTAAATTTGATGTTGCCAGCAAAATACTACATAATCAATAGAAAACAAACAAAAATTCTGTAAAATGTATCTAATCTAATATCTTTTAAAAAATATAACACCTGATTTAATTTAATGAAGGATTTGCACACATCAAATCACAATATACTTTATTTATTTACTTGTATTTCTTCTAATGCTAGGGTTCTCTGAACAAATAAACTAACTAAACTGTCTAACTAACTGGCGTTACTTATGATTCTCTCAGATGCTTAAAACCTTTGCACAGTACTATATTATTATTACTGATTATTTACTCCCTAATGTTTTTTTTTTAATACATTTAAAATTAATATTTTTGGAGGAATAATTTATAACAATGACACACTTGTATAGAGCATTTTCATTTATTTTTTAAAATAATTTCCATTTATTTTTGTGAGTTTAAAAATGGCACAGTATCTTTAAAAGAACTCACCTTGCAAATGGGATATACGATAAGCCATACCTATAAAGGAAAAAACTAAAAAGTTACATTCAGCCAAACACAATGTTAAACATAATATTAATTCTATATTAATATTATGAATATATTACATAGAGTTGTATGTAAATTATGGACACACCTGGTCAAATTAAATGTTTTTGTTGATTTTCTAAGTGAAATACCATAGAAATACCATCCTCTACAGGGGGCAAACTGAAATACGGCATTTTCTGTAAATTTTCGTGCAAGATTTCTATTTATTGAATTTAACATATAGAAATAAAAATTATATGTATATATAAAAGGTGCCATAATGTTTGCACAGGCCATATTTTAGTTTCTATTCTTTTTTGAATTTGTAAAGCTTAGCATATAACGTCATTTGATCAGGGGCACTTTTGCATACAACTGTATACTGTAAATTAATGATAATGACGGGTCTTTTACATGTGTGTATATATAAATATGTCTGGATAAATCTTACATTTAGAGGAGAAGGGAAAAAAACATTAAAGCATCTTAACTTTGAATGGGAAACATTTTGTTAAGTAATTTTGAGGCATTTCTATTGTTCTGTTCATCATGACATGCTAATACAATATAAAAAACAGTATTTTCAAATAATGTTAAAAAAATTTTTTTTATGATATATCATAGATTATAGTATTATTATATAGATTATATTATCAGTTATGATATATATTTGCAAAAAATAAGAGCACAGACTGCCTAAATATAAGGCATTAGAATATTTTACTACTGTATAGCAGATCACACCCTCAGATCTGGACTTTTTGCAGTGCTGTTCAAAAAACTCTGGCAGCAGGTTGTTCGGTTCTACAGCTCCCAAACTCTGAACCTCTCTGCCTCGGTGTCTTCATGACTACTCTACCCTCTCATCCCTTAAAGCTCAACTTAAAACCTTCTTTACTTTAAAAGGACCTACTTTACTACTTTACCAAGATCCTTTATCTTGTAAAGCATCCTTGGGTTTGTGAAAGAAACTACATAAATAAGAGATAATAATTAATATGACGCTTAATTACTTTTTAAGTATCATTTGTTATGTATGACTAAAAATCTAAAATGGCTCGGCCAGAAAGAAAATGTAAATTCTTTTTGTGAAGTACGTAAGCAAGTACTTAATCAATTAATTAAGTTCTTAAAAATAAACACATAATGTAGCCCTGCTTTCATACAGAGAGCTGCAGAAGAGATCAAAGGCTACAGCATTAGCCAACATTAGACGAAGAGCTGCAGCTTTGACCCCCACATAAATGAACCTGGCAGCAAGCTAGAGAAATAATTGGCTTTTTTAAAATCAGCATTTCATCTCCCTGACTGCTGACAGCAGAGAGGACGCTGGTGTCTGAGCTGCATGTGCAGGTCAACAGTCAGGAAAATACAACACATTTGCGCTAAACATTTTTATTGACTCAACAGGTGTGAGTCGGTGGTCACTTACCAAGTAAAAGCCAGAAACTGGAGAACGCAAAAGACCAGGGCAAGACCTTTGTTTTTCCACTGAGGGAGAATCAAAATGCAGCACAATATTAATATACTTCACAATACAAATGTGTAATTAAACACACGATAAGTAGGGCCGTCATTACTGATTATAGTAGTTATTGATTAATCTACTGATTATTTTGTTGATTAATCAAGTTTTTTTTAAAAAGATCATACAGTAAAAAATGGACTTTGCTGAATAATAGTCTTTCAGAGACTCCAAAATACTTTACTGGGAAAAGATAAACAAGGAAGCATTTAAAAAGACTTTAAATAATAAAAGCAGAATATGGCCAAAAATTCATATACAAATGCTAAGTGCACTAAGCTCTGTAAGAGAAACCAGGAGGAGAATGTAAACTAAGCATTATCATCACCTTCAACCAAACTGTAATTTATTGATTTCCCATCTACTACCATGGTAAATTTTCTAGGAATGCTTTGTTAAAGTGGAATTCCACCGATATTGCAAAATTACTTAATCATTCAATGGTTTAGATGTAAACAAAATCATTCGGAGTGGTTCGGTGTGAAATGTGCCTTTTTAGAGAAATGTACAGAGTCAGAACCGCATTCTCAACAGAGATCAATGTGCGCAACCTAATGTGCTTTTGTTGTTACTAGCATGATGTGTGCATGGTGGCTAACGACGACTCATTTATTTCACTCACATTCGTTTCTTACTTTGATTCCAGTTTCTGTGGTGGAAAATACAACAGAGGGAACAGCAGTTTTATTAAGCAGTCGGCCTTTTAAGAAATCCACTGTGCATTTTTCCACTGGTCCTGAGTTGGTAAAGTGGTTGCTACAAACCTCAAATTTGTAGAGTTGTTTGACTTCGGTATTTGTGTGTAGCTTCAAAACAACGTCATTTTTTTCATCCTGGTACAGCAGTTCACCACCACTGTGAACAATTAACCAGTAAGGTGCAACTGTGATCTATCGCAGCTCCACTGATAAATCCTCACGCTCAAAAGGCATGCAGGGCAGAGATGCACATGCATAACGACGACTGGTTCTGATGACTGGAACAATTTTTTTTTTTACATTTCTCCAAAAAAGCGCATTTCACACCGAACCACTCTGAATGATTTTGTTTACATCTCAACCATTGAATGATTCAGTAATTTCGCAAAATCGGTGGAGTTCCCCTTTAAGGGAATTTTGGCCCAATGCAGTATTTTTCATGTAAAGTTATGCAAAATTTAAACACCCTGGTCAAAACACATGTTCTGTTGATTTTGTAAGTGAAACTAAGTTAACACATCCTCTACACAGAACACACTTAAATATAGCTTTTTTTGCAAATTTTTGTGCACGTTTTCTATTCATCTGCTGAGTTTAACGTACTGAAAAAATTAAACACAGTGTAAAACTATACTATACTATAACTTTTGCATATTTTATGTTTTTTTCCCAATATGTTAAATTCAGCAAGTAAACGGTAATTGTGCATTAAAATGTGCAGAAGTGTGTTCTCTCTGGAGGGTGTTTTAACTGATTTTCAACAAAAAATTAACAAAATGTAATTTAAACATGGGCATACAAACTTTTGCATACAAATATAAATATCTACCAATGCTAATACATAAACATTTATAAAATTCTATACACAGAAATTGGGACTACATCTATGTAAATTATCACTGTGAAGAAATGTAAGATTTATTTATAAAAGGTTACAAATGCAATAAATGAATAAATGCAGATATTTTAGCGCAGCAGTTCAGCTGTATAATAAATACAACACCAAATATGTGTTTGACATATCAGTCAAATCTAAACATGTGTCCAATGTTGATACTTGTTTTTTCAAGTAAATATCTGCAGATACTGATATGGTCCCAATTTCATTGTGCATCCCTAAAATTCCAAAGTACAATTTTTGTATTAACTACGCAATAAAGTTCCGTTAGTAACTGTAAACACCCAAATAACGCTGCACAATAATTGAGATACATGGGAAAACATATGACTGATAACAGCAGGGTGCTTACCCAAAATGCAGCGCATAGTGTCAACACAAGGCATGTCTGCAAACAGACCACCCAATAATCATATTTCAGATTATCAAAGGGGAAAAACAGTGATCAAACATTTTGTAGTATTTTGTATTTTGTTGTATCTCCAAGTTGCTAAAAAAACCTTTTCAACGTTGAATGGAAGTTTTCCAAGTCATTCTGGAGCATTTTTATTGCTCCATTCATCATGAAATGTTAATGGTAATGGACAGCTGGCATTTTCATATTAAATCAATTAATAAACACAACAAAAATGGAGATACAAGGTTTTGTTACAACAGCGATGATGTTCATATCGACAATGCATGTGTATTTGTGTGTGTATGTGTGTGTGTGTGCTCTCACTATCATGATGGCTGTGGCCAGCGCTCTGGTCTTGTCACACATCCTCTTCACTTGCTTTAAGGGCCCCATCAAGAACATTGTGCTAGAACAGGATACAAATCTGATGATTTCTACACACGACGGTAAGTCTAATGTCAAAACACGTGGCCCATTGTTGCACCCAACCCTGACGACACACCCTATTCTGGGCCAATACTTAACACCAGAGCATTGATAAAGTCAAACTCACCTTAAAAGAGAGGCAACATTGCCAAAAGTGTAGAAAACCGCAAACAGTATGAGGCCATTTCTAGGAACCCATAGTAAACACGTTCCCTAAAGGAAATGAACAAGGAGAAAGTCCATAAAGAATAAAGTACATACGGTTCTATACAGAAGTTTGAACACCCCTGGTAAAATGATGTTTTGTTGATTTTCGAAGTGAAAATACATTACATATCCTCTACACAGAACAAACCTAAATGGTGTTTTTTGGCAAATTGTAGTGCACAATATCTATTTATTTGCTGTGTTTAACATATTGGAAACATAAAATATAACGTATATCTCTTGCTCTCTCTGTTTCACCACCTTACATTACTGGCGTAAATGCTGACCAGGCAATATTGACAAAGCAATAACCAGACAATGGACAATACCTACAATATTACTAGTAGTAATAAATAAACAACAGGTTTAACTGTGCACTTACACAGACACATATACAAATGTACACACCAAAAACAAATAAATGAATTCACTATTCTCACTGTAGTATGGATGGGTGATATGGTAAAAATATAACAGCTTGACACATCAAGTCATTTTCTTTACATACGTCACAATATTTCGTTTTGCTGAGATTTGATAAGTTGAATCAGATGCCAAAAAGATGCAGTAGTGCTATATTTAAAAACTACAATCAAAAACTGTAAATACAACTTTTATTCAACATTTCATAACTGCGCTGCACTAAATAATGGTAATTACGCTCCTTTTTAAATTAAACATGCAGTTGTTAAGTACTGACAAAATACACAGTATTTAAAAAAGTATATACCAACATAATGTGATGTAATTTATCACATTAATGATAAATACTGTCATACTGCCCACCCCTACCGTGCAGCAAGTACAGTGCCTACGGTGACATGCTGATGATTGAATATCTATTTTAAATGGAGATGAACATTGTTTATTATAATTCAGCCTGTGTTGAATCTGTGGTGCCCAGTGGGGTAGCAGATCGACCATCCTGGTGCAACAAAGACATGTTAAAGTGGAATTTTTCAAAATCGCTATACAATTAAATATTAAGATGAAAAACAAGTCATTCAGACTGTCCTGTTCTAGAGAAACTTACCGAGTCAGATTTGTTTACATTGCATATAGGAACCAGATCTCCGAAGCATTTAATGAAAACATGAAATGGTTACGAATACACTGCCTAATGCCTGAGACATTGTTTTACAATAGCTTTGAGAAAGGATTTTGTCTTAAAATGTATCTTTACAGTGAAAAGGCACACGCAGGATGTTGTGGGTCAAAATAATCCTCCCAAAAAAAGGTACTTCTTAAAATATCCCATTATTTTCATTAGTTGTTTTGGATGGCAAATAAAATGGTGGAAGACATAACGACCCCTGGTTCCTATTAACCCCACTGTAAAGAAATATAAATCTGTAAGTTTCTCTACAAATTAACATTTCACATCAAAACACTTTGAGTGGCTTTGTTTTGATCTTGACCATTAAATTATATAGATATATTTGAAAAACGGATGGATTTCCTCTTTAAATCTCTCTCTCTCTCTTTCTTACCAGTACTGAACAGATGACTCCCAGCGCAAAGCAGGCGATGAAGGCTTTGAGGCGAGTTCCCCAGCCCAGCGTGGTGGCTTCACTCGCCGCCTGGAAAGCAGCAACAGCGGCTGGGCGTTATAACGACGGTCTAACATGCTTACAAATGCTTCACAGACAACAAGAGACCTCGCCTTCGTCGCTCACCACTTCCGGAACAGTGTAAAAACGTTCCGCTCGGGTTTTAATCACTGTGCCAGCTTTCTGTCGGTTTTAGCGCTGTTAGCATGTTTGCTAAAAGTCTGAGATAAACTTAATTCGCCCTTTTCGTTCGCGCGCTCACTTAACGTTACCTGCAACACGTTGAGGTCGTCGTTGCCGTCCTGGCCGCTGAGAACCTTCTTTAATTTGTCCATGAGCGCTGGGCGAGCAGGGAAAAGAGGAATTTAAAGTTAAAGACAACAAAAACAGCTTTTTAGATTCGCCCAAACTCCGTCAGTATTGATCCGCTCTTTTTCCTGTTTCAATGTACAACAGGTGAATGTGATAACTTCCGCCCGTAGCTACAGCAACGACTTGGCAACGTCACGACGTAGAGGAGAGAAGGGCAGAACCTGACACGCTCTGTTTTTTACCGAATATTTAAAAAGTATTTAGGCAAGATTAATAAGATCTTTACAGAAGCAACCTACACATCATTACGGAGCCCATAGTGTGGCATGGTGATTATTTTTTAATAAAACGTGGCTTATATGGAGGCTATGTGTTAAGTTTCTCATAACTCGTGGCCTCAGTATATTACTCTGTGGCCAAGCTCCGTATAGGGGCTCCGTAAATGTCTGCTACAAAGGGAGCTAGTTGTAACAGTCGCTTTAACAGTCTAGTAAATCAAAGAAAAACTAATAATTCAACACAATTCTGTGTTGTTTGAATAATATAAGCTTTCACACATAAAAATGCATGCATCAAAATAAATAGTGAAAGCAAATATTTGACTACAAAGTAGCTAAATATCAGCACAGTAAAATTAAAATAGATTTTATACACATGGCATTTTCAGAGGACACCCTCATGGCCTTCTAGGCCTTCAGAGAAGGCATAACTGTTTCTATGAACTAAAAAAAAACGTTTGTAATTTTTAGATCACTTTATTCAATAGAATCATGCTTGTATTTAACCTCTGTACGTAATACAGTACTGCTCTTGTTTTATTGGTAACTTTTGGGTGGAAACAAAATGGTTAAATTCTTGAAAAGCCCAGCAGAAAATTGGCCAATCATTTTTTTTGTCCATGGTATCTAGGAGGATATAGCTTAGTGAGCTCTCCTATTGATTAGGGCTCCAAGAGCTGAACTAAAGGCCTAACAAATCAACCATCAGCATAATTACAAAGCATCATTTCATTTTCAATAGACGGAACCAATGACATGCAAAAAAGGTCACTCTAGGCTTTCTGGAAGTCCTAAAAATGTGATTGACCGTGAACATGAGCAGCAGCCTAATCAATGGCTTGTTAGAAAACAGTGGCACTAGCCCAAGACCAAGCCTCTCTAGAGTCATAGTGAAACTGATACAAGATAAAATATATGCTAGTCTGTCTGTAACAAGCTTCAAGTAAAACATAGAATGTCTTTTAGAAGCTTCAAATGTCTGTGTTTAATCTAGAACTGCCAAAATGTTCATGTGAATTGCTGTTGGCTTGTGCTAGCTAGTAATAACGAACTACTAGAATCCCATAGGGAGGCTAGCAGAAATTAGCATTATTGCATTGATGGATTTTTCCTCAAATTTTGGCAGAGTTTTTACATTTATGGCCTGAACTGAAGTCCTAGCTCTCATAGTTGGTTGGTATAGTGTAGTGGGTAACGCCTCTGCCTTCTACATTGCAGAGTGGGGTTCAATCCCCGCCTGGATAAGCACCCTACACTATACCAATAAGAGTCCTTGGGCAAGACTCCTAACACTACCTTCGTCTACCTGTGTAAAAATGATCAAATTGTAAGTCGCTCTGGATAAGAGCGTCTGCCAAATGCTGTAAATGTAAATAGTCATGGTTCTCCAGTGCATTTTTTGCATTAAAAGTTTCCAAACATATAACTGCTTCGAATTTAAATGGATGACATGGACTTCTCTCATTGTTTATTGAAGTAAATGAGTTGTAACACTGCCTAAAACAAACCCTACAGTGTAGAGGCTGTACTTTAGCCTGGCTAGTGAAATAAGCTAATGCGGCTTTAATTTTATGACATTTTCTAAAAAAAAAATTCTTCAGAAACGCCTGGCCTAGGCCATGACTTGGCAGAACAAAAATTACACCCTTGTGTTTTTAAAAATATGTTTTAAAATGATGTTTTGAGATGGGTTGGTCACAGTTACATTACTTAGTTAGCTTCTTCCAGAAACTCTTTGTCCATGAACTATTGGATAAGTAGATTTTATGCATACAGCTTTACAACATACAAAATAGAAAATCTGGTTTCTAAACCAGAAAAGATTATTTAACATGATCTACAGTATTTACATTTTAAAAGAGAGAAGCTGGCTAAAAGAAAAAAAAGGACAAAAACATTATAGCATTCTGTCCACGAATTAGCCAGCATTTTGTATGAGGTTTAGTAACTCTGATCAGCAGTTCACATTCACAACTCTAGGCTGCTGCAATCCAGTATAATCCCATTACTCGCAGCTGCAGGAAGCAGAAAGTTCCAGACATGTACTTGAGGATCTAGAGCTGCTGATCCATGCTTGCCAAGACTAATTAAACTAGAAGGTCTGACAGCAGTACGACAGCTAGTGTGTGAAAGAAGCCACAGGGGGACGAATTCTTTGTTCCTTTGAAAACACAGTTCTCTGTTTCTTCATTCCAGCAATCTCAGATGGGTGAAACATAACTTCATATGTGGCTGTGAAGGGTCAGGGCACTTTGACACGAGTCGATGTCCAGTAAAGAGGTTCTGGCATGGCCACATGCTTGCGACATGTAGGGCAAGTCTGCTTTGTCCACAGCCACTCCTCTATACACTGAAACAGAAACAGAGAAAGCACAATGCATTCAGTACTTTATATAGAGCAGGTAAGAGAAACACACACAGTCTGCAAATAATGTCATTGTAGTTTAACTCAAAACTCAAACAAAAACCATTTTTCCACAATGAACTTTACTTTATTAGTTGATGATTAACTGCTATATAAATAATGGTGATAAGCAATTATGCAATAATTAAGCAATTATGTTTTTTGTTTATTGTACACAACTATTAAAGTATGAGCCTGAAGTGGCTAAATTGGGTGATAAGCAATCTGATAAATAAGGTTCACCCAAGGTGTACACAATTAAAAATAATGGTTCTTGAAGTGTTTCTTAATAAAAAAAATAGTTCTATATAGAACCATGAACACTCAAAGAACCCTTTGCATGATTTAATGGTTCTTTGCATCATGAAAGTGTTCTTCAGATTGATGGAGAGTGTGCGAAAGATGGTTATACAAAACCTTTTAAAAAGAGTCCTATATAGTACCAAAAGGGTTCTTCTACTGTAACAAGATTGACATCGTAACAATAGAAGAACCCATTTTGGTGCTATATAGAACCATCTACAGCACATTCTCCATCAATCTGAAGAACCCTTTTACGATGCAAATAACCCTTTAATCATGCAAAGCGTTCTTTGAGTGTTCATGGTTCGAAATAGAACCATTTTCTTTACTAAAGAACCTATGGAGAACTATCATTTTTAAGTGTGTAGTCAATCATGTTTGAAGTCCACATGTTTAATTTAGAACTGAAATGGTGAGGCTAACATTGCTAACAAACACTGGAACTCAGTAGTCACCAAAATGCCCAAATCTTTTCTCGTAAATACACCCTCAAAACGTCTCTCAACCCGGTCAAACAGCATCCAGCTCTTCATTAAAGTCGCACAGACTTGTCGATGTGCTTTAGGACACAATATTTAGGACTTACTGTGATCCATAAAAATGAATGAAACTGCGCACAGCCACCTTAATGATGAGTTAGATGCAAGTTGAGAGCAGTTTTGGGGATGTGCTTATGGAAAAGATTTGGGTGACTACTGAGATCTAGGGTTTGTTAGCAGTGACAGCATTATAGCTCGAGTTCTGAACTAAAGAAGGAAAACTTCTACTTCAAATGTGTTCAGCTACACCTGGGGTAAGTTACAGCTACAGCTTCAGTCATCGCTGCCCTCTAACGGTGCTACAGCACCGGACAGAATTTCTTCTGTTGTTTATAAATATTGGACCCCTGCCACACTTCTGAAATCAAACCTGTGCTCTTGCTACCAACTCTTATCATTTAGTTACATTTGTTTTGTTATGGCATGATAAGTGAATGGTTCCTAATCCACCTATGGCTGTAGTTGTGTGATGAGAATATGAGAATACAGTTGAAATGTCCAGTGTCCAGCAGTCTCCTACCTCACTGTGGAAGCTGTGTGAACAGTGGAGCTCTCTGATAGATCCTCCTCCTTTGCGCAGGTCATCATGACAGATCAGACACAAACTATCTGCATCGCTCTGCAACACAAAGCACCCCCATCAGAACCTGGGAAGAACCGTCTCTCTGTGTCTCACACAGATATTCACAGTTACACATAGGCATACACTGCCCACATCGCTGACCACAATAAAACACAAACAAAAACTAGTCTAGTCATGACATAAGAACAAAAAGCAACACCAGAGCCACAGTCTGCTTTCATGATTCAGTCTGACCACAGTGACCACAGCACAGATGAATTTAGGAATTCTAACCCCTTAAACTTTAAGAACCCATTAGCAGGTCCAGATTTCTACTCCTCATTATGAAGCTGCATAGACTACTGTGTAAATGTCAGCGATCACCCTTTATTAATTTAATTTCCAATCAAGTTATAAATTTTTCAGTATCAGAAAAAAGCAGAAAACATATTTAATGAAAATCTACACAGAAGCCTCAACAGCTTTTGCCTTTATTACAGTTTGCATTCTTTTCAGTGAACTTGTTTTCAGTTTTTCAAAGGAATCTGCTGGAAGTTGCATTTTTTGCTTCTCATGATCCAACTCCAATTACAAGACTCAACAGTCCTTAAAACGTCACTCCACATCTCAGATGCCCAGTTCTGGTGTTCTTATTAAAGTTCTTCTTTTTTGTCTGCTTCCTTTTCTCAATAAGGGCTTCCTGACAATACACATCCTTTCAGACCCATAGCGCTGAGTCGTCTTCTCACAGTGGAAGGATGGACAGGAACACTGATCAATAAAGCTCTATCTGTCTATCTATCTATCTATCTATCTGTCTGTCTGTCTGTCTGTCTGTCTTGCACGGTTGTTAGGAGTCTATCTATCTATCTATCGATCCATCCATCTATCCATCCATCCATCCATCTCTCTCTTTCTCTCTCTATCTATCTATCTATCTATCTATCTATCTATCTGTCTATCCATCTATCTGTCTTGCACGGTTGTTAGGAGTCCCATTTTCTCTGTACCTTTCAATCATTTTTGAAACTCCTGTTTATTCACTTATTTTCCTTTGACTTCCTTATGCAAGTGGCTTATTTTATATCTCATCTCTTTAAAAAATGTAATAATTTGTACTTAATGGCTGTTTTGACTGGAAAATTAAATAAATAAAGGGTGGTTTTGCGCAGTACTGTTTACAGGGGCCTAATCTGGTCTTTGGGAAGTATGTTGAGCCTACCAATATTGAGCATGAATTATGACCAAATAGCACAAATGTTTGAAAGTAATTTAGGATAATCATGCAAATCAGGACAGAAAAGGCAGAAATATAAGTCCATTTAACTGCAGATGAGACATTGTGGTTTAGCACTAATGAAAGCTGGTGTAATGAATGCATGTTTCTCAGTCCATTGTTTATCAAAAATGCAGTTTTCTGGGGCTCCCGAGTGGCACAACCATCTGAGCTAGGGGTCACCGGTCTTGTCCACAAAGGGTCGCTGCGGCTGCAGGTTTTGACGCAATTTTCCATTAGATTTAAGCCACTTTGCTTAGCCGAGCGTAACTAGAACTTGATTTGTTAGCAAAAATAGCTACAGTTATGCGTGTAGTCATTTTCCACCAATCACAGTACAGGCCTTGAGCAGGCATGGCTGATATGAACTTAAAAGATGTGCATGAGTTGAGTGCAGCTGGAAACAGAGAAATAACCAAAAAAACAGGCTTTTATTATTTGCAGATAAAAACTATTATGCTTGTTTGTAAATAAATACAGACCATAACTGATGGCCTTACATAGCGGTGCTATAGTGCTTACGGAGTAATTAAGTGTATTTACTGGATAATAAGCCTATTAATAACTGAATGTAATTTAGGGAGTTGACCTCCATAATGAGATTAAAAACTGACTCACTAGTGACATGACGTTGCGGCTCCTGAACCGTGCTTTCCTCTCCAGCGGCTCCAGCCCCTCAGGTATGGTCGGGATGGTGGGTGGTCTCCTCTCATGTACCGGTCTCTCTTCGTCCTCCTCTTCATTGCGGCCGTGCTGTCTCACGTGGGCCGGGGCAGGAGCCATGGTGGCCGCATGCAGACGGGTCAGATAGGCCAAATGGGTCAGCTGCATAGAACTCAGCTGATCCTGAGAGAAATACAAGAGTGACAGTATTCAGTAGATTGTTGGGGGAAACTGCAAGAAGAAGACAGTGATTGGTTTGAGAGCCCATTTGCATATTACAGCCTTCTGCAATGTTAGTACTGCATAGGCCTGTACTGTGAAAACAGTTAGTAAAATAGTGTCTATGGTATCACGTCTAGCGAGAATTACTTTGAAAATCTCAAAAAGAATCCTCAAATTGCAATTATTTTACTTTGGAATCAATGTAATGTTATAAATGATTAAATATCAAATGTCATTTGTAGGTATTAATGTGTCATTTCAATTTTAGTTAATTAATAAATTACTCCCAAAAGACCAAATTTGGTAATTACATCATGATGTTGCCTGTATGAACTCTAATATCTGTGATCAATGAAATACATATAGCTGTATACAAAAGTTTGGGCACCCCTGGTCGAATTACATGTTTTGCTCATTTTTAAGTGAAAACAAATATTACACATATTATTTACACATGTTAATGTACAATCACTATTTATTAGCTCAATTTAAATATAAAAAAAAAACATAAAATGTGGCTTGTGCAAAAGTTCTATTTTTTGTATTTTTCTAATATGTCAGATTGTTCTTCTTCTTCTTCTTATTATTATTATTATTAAATACACAGTATAAAAAGACCTTAGACACAATATATAATACACAGTATATAATACACATAAAAAAGCCATGGTAACCCCCTAGACCTTTACTTTAATTCCTCACTCTCATAACTACATGATTTAAATATTAATTTAATAGTAGTTACTGAAAAATAAGCCTTAATATCAATGACTGAGTAGTAAGCTTAGAGTGTAAGGAGCTCATTTCTAAAAGAGTGTATTTTAAAGCTGCTGCTGACCGGACATGGAAGAGAGGCTCTGCGTTTGGTCAGCGAGTGACTCAGCCTGGGTATATCCAAGCTTCTCTTCCTGTCCGTCTCCTCCTCCTCCTCGTCCTCCTGCTCCTCTGGCTCCTCTGCACTGTCCTGCTCGTCATCTTCAGCAGGCCAGGCTGTGAAAATCTCCTCCTCCTCTTCCTCCTTCTCCATGATGTGTCGGTGTATCCCCAGGTCTGTGGGATGGGGCTTTGAGGTGCTAGAGCTGCTGAGAGAAGAGCAGGCTGGCATAAAACAAGCACGTAACTGAGACTACCTGCTCCTGGCCGTGCCTGGCTGTGCTGACTAAGCCTCTGTAATGAGATCCCTCTGCTTCTCCTCAGCCATCTGTCTGTTTCTGCAGCGTCAAATCAACTGACCGCCTGTGAATCCCTAACTAATCTATTTATTATTGGAGAAGGGAGAGAGAGGTGGGGAAAGGAGAGTGAGTGAGGGGGGAGGGAGAGAAGGCCTTGGAAGTATCTAGCTCAGGTAACATCCAGATGTACCCACCTAAACTTAAATAATATATATATAGAACATTAAACTGTAAAACTGAATAAAAATAAACATAACTAAATATACATACATGAGGCTTCTGTATAGTTTTATGTTAAATGTTTTCTGCTTTTTTCCTGATGCTGAATAACTTGTACTTAAAGGGGAATTCCACCAAGTTTTCAAAATGTGTGTATTGTTAACCCCTTAAAATCCCAGGACATTAGATACTAAAGTTTACTATTCAGTAACTACATGGACTTCAATGCGAACTTGCTGACATATTCTTAGGTTATAGAAGTGTGTAATGACCTTCTCATTTAAGGGGTTGAATCATTAAGATGTAAAAAAAAGCCATTCAGAGAGTTTTTGATCTGAAATGTCAAGTCAGAATTGTTTACAGTGCTGGTGATACAAACCAGATGTCTGAAGAGTTTAATGTCTCTAAAAGCTCCTCACAGAAAGTTATTCCACAAAATGGTTATGAACATATTACATGATACCTGAGACAATGTTTTAGAAAAAATTTAAGATAAGGTTTTAGCCTCAAGTATATATATATATATATATATATATATATATATATATATATATACACACACACACACACACACACACACACACACACACACATATATATATATATATATATATACACATATATAATTTATTTATTTCATGGTGAGGAAACCCAGGCTGTCATTAGGCAAAATAATATTCCCTTATTTTTTAAGATTTACCACTATTTTACCACCATCAACATCACATATAAAACTCAAATGACATGGGTAGGTTTACTGGTGGTTTTGGATAGTAAATAAAATGGCTATATTTGTGTTGTAGACATTGTGACCCCTGGTTTCTATCAGCACCACTGTAAAGAAATCAGAGTCTGCAAGTTTCTCTACGATGAACCATTTCACATCAGACCACTCTGTTTACATCTCATGCAGCTCACCGAATTACGCAGAAATTTTGAAAAAATGGCGGAATTCCCCTTTCATAGCTGTTTTGACTGGAAATCAAATAAATGAAGGGTGATCGCTTTTACACAGTGATGTATAAATAAAACACACCACATACACTGTATACATACTTCACATACTGTATTCCTAACACATACTGAATAAGCCACCAGCTAAATAAAGTTATATGCTCAGAAAACTTTTCTGATCTTGTGTTGGGATGAAGGTAGAACACTATAATGAAATAAATAGTCAAGCTGTAAAAATAACAATATAATTTTATTTGTAAGTGCTTTTCAAGTCACCCAAGAATTGCATACAATAAGTCAATAGTAAATGAAACATAAAGTGTATATAAAGGATCTTAAAACAACATGGAAATCCTTAAAAATATCAAATCAAATCAAAAGGTAAACACAGAAACTAAGCATACAGACAGTAACATAAAAGGCCTCATGTTTATTTACCAAATACGAAGCCACAAGCATGGAAGGCGCAGGTGAACTGGATTATCACTTAAGTAGATACAGTAAGCACCTTATAGAGTGTAAAGAGAGGGGCCATCTAAAATTAGACCCCACCGTGCCGTTTCATACACACTGACACTAACTGACTCAGAACCAGAAAGAATACTGAAGCATTTCAGGCTTGTTGTTTTATTAAAATATTATTATTATTAATTTTACTCACTTTAGCTGGCTGAGTATATTCTCCATAAACACACTCACTTTGTCAGAAAAGCCCACCTTGTAGCTCCACCTTGCTGGTGTACAGTTACAAACTGCAGCCCATCAGTTGATTTTATTAGCCATCCTCTAAGAAATATCTGACCACAGAGCCGTTCTTGACTGGATGTTTTTGGATGGTGGATCACTCTCACATCACCCAGCAGTACTGCTGTGTGATACGGTCTTTGTCACCATGCCAATACCTTGTCAGTGTCACTGCTGTGCTGAGGTTGGTCCACCATTCAAATAATATCCGCTCAACAGCAATCATGCAGACTGTGACTGATCAATGATAAATGGAGTATAAGGCAGCTGACAAACTGGATGGGCTACAGTGTGGAAATGTGCACATATATGCATGACCTCATCCTCACCTCTAGATGTCGCCAACACACTGTGCTTTCGAAACCGAACTGCACTGTATAGGTTTTATTTTTAAATTTAAGGATTATTACAAATGAGCTTCTAAACATACAAAATAAAATCAATTTGGTGAACTAGCAGTGCAAACAAAACAATTCTGACAAGATTATTTAAAGAACAAAGTTCTAAATTTCTGCATCCAATCACTGAGATGTACACAAAGTCATTCAATTGATGTGAAATGTATCACTGCAAAGAAACATACCGACTCAGGTTTCTTTACAGTGCTGGTGACAGGAACTAGAGGTCATGATGTCACAACACAAATATAGCCAATTTATTTGCTATCTAGAATTTCCAGTGAACCTAAATGTGTCTTCTGAATTTTTATATGTAATGTTGGTAGCGATAAAATAGTGATACATGCTTTTTGGATAATGAAGTGCTTTACAACAGCCTGCACGTATCTCTCCACAATGACTTTTAAAAATACAGCCCTATGCAAAAGTTTGGGCACCCTTTGTCAAATTTTGTTGGTTTGCTAAGTGAAAATAACAGAGAATACTGTTCTCTTCTGCACCTTTTAATGCACAATTATTGTTATTTGCTGAATTTAAATTATTAAGGGGAAAAAAGCATAAAATGTGGCCTGTGCAAAAAGTTCATGCACATTTTATACTGAAGCGTTTATTTAATATGTTAAACTTAGAAATTGTGCACTAAAATTTGCAAGAAAATGTCATATTTAGCTATGGTTCCTGTAGAGAATGTGTTAACTTATTTCCACAGAATTAACAAAGTCTGTTATTTGTCTGGAAGTGTCAACATTTTGTATGCTTCATCCCAAAAGCATATCTCAAAATGATTGTAAAACAATGTTTTAAAAACTTTGTGTGATCTTGCTTTTAGAGGCATTAAACTCTTTAAACGTCTGGTTCTTATCATCACCACTATGAACCATTTTGACTTGGTAAGTTTCTCTAGAACAGAGCATCTCACAAAAAAACCTCTCTGAATGACTTTGTTTTCATCTTAACCATATAATTATGCACAAATTTTGAAAAATCAGTGGGGTTTCACTTTAGCAAGCTGTATGCTGTACAACCTGTGCAAGCTCATAAACTGGCTGGTGCGTTCTGAAAGTACTTGCATGCCTTGCATGCCGTTTTGGGCACACCTGCACCTTAACAGGGGAAGGTATGTAATTTTGCTTTGCTTAGCCATCTAATCACAGTACACAGCAAAATCCCCAGTTGAATGAACTCCTACATCTCTACCTGGACTTAATCCAGCAGTCTGGATGTCAAGCCAGTTGTCAAGATTTTTTCTGTAGGCTCCCCTGAGGACTCCTCTTTTAAGAGTTTTCTATTAAGTGCAATAACTAGCTGAGTGAATTCATTTCTTGAAACCCCAACAAAGTCTGCGCAGATGACATTGAGACATGTTTTCTGGCGGCCAGGCCGCTGCTGTTTTACCCAGTCCAGCAGCAGACCGTAGGCCCTGAGGGTCATGCTCTTCATAGACTGGCCGAGATGGCAAAGGACGTACTTGATGTCCTCAGTGAGGTTCAGACCAGCCACGAAGAAAATAGCTTTTGGACAGAATGGCAGACAAGATGATTACAATAACAGTGTAGATGAAGTCAAGGGTAAAGAGACAGACAAGACTAGTTCATACAAGAAAGAATGATCAACTTGCAACCTACAACCTTAAAAGCAAAGGTTCCTAAAGGGTTCCTAGTTTGGATTTGCAGTTCTAAGAAAAGAACTTTTATTTGGTACGAACTTTTACGTGATGTAAATGAGTTTTTTAAAAGGTCATTTACACTCACATATCACATTTACAAAAAGAGATCCACCCATTATATAGTTCTTTAGGGAACCAGAAGTGGTTCTTCTATGGCAATGCTTCAAAGAACCCTTTTTGGCACCTTTATATTTGAAAGTGTACCAACAGTTACAGTGCTGTGCGTATGTCAGACATTACCCTTCATTTGTTTAATTGCCATTAAGTATGTGTTACTTAAAATACAAATCAAACTAAAAATAGTATCATTTCTTTCAGTATTTACTGTGTCCACCTCTTTGTCTTTATGAAAGCTGCCATTCTTTTCAGGATACTTGCTTTCAGTTTTTCAAAGAAATCTGCAGGGATATTTTCCCACACCTCAAAAATTCAGTCTTAGAAGTTGGTTACATTTTCTGCTTCTCACAATCCAGGTGACCTCAAACACATCTCATTGTTCTGAGAACACCAGCAGCTTTCTTGTTTGCAAACGTTCTTCTTCGTTTATTAGTAATGGCTTCTTAAACAGCTACAGTGGAAGGATGGACAGAAACACCTGTAGATGTTTTCAGATCTGAAGCAGCTTGATTTTCTCCTCTTTCTCAAAGATAAAGGCTGTTTATTTTGATGGTGATCGTTTTGGTGGCCTTATAGGTCTTGCGCGACTGCTTGGAGTCCCATTTTCACTATCTATTTTAATCAGTTTTGGAAACTCCTGTTTTTTTCCCACATATAACTAATCTCAGAATTATCTCCTGAAAAATTAATAACCAGTACTTAATGTAAATTAAATAAATAAAGGGTGGTCCTTGACTTTTGCACAGTACTGTACACTGAACATAGTTCAAAAAGCTGTGGGTCCATATCTGTCAAACCTCTTGAAGTAAGACCACTGACTTCAGCTAAGCTATGGCAATATTACTGAATTCATGAACCCCTTTAATGGCCAGCCATTACATTTCTTGTAACAAAGAAAACAGGTATGACAGCTTTTCTAAATATAGCTCACCTGGTCTTCCCACTGTCTCTTTTTTTTGCTCCAGGTATGATATAACCACATTTGGGTCAGACTCATTGGCCCACCAGTAATCCCACCCTGGCCACAGCTCCTTGTGACCACTCCCAGCTGAGTCATCGTACGATAGAATAACCTGATAGCCTTGAGTCCAGCATGCTTTCAGTGTGGGTACTTCCTGAGACGGGATATGAAAGCGGATGAGGAATGGATGGTTTTGTGTTCCTAAGTATGTCGGGTAGTGTAAAGAGGAACTTACTGTTTTGGGACAGAGCTTCTTGTCAAAGAGGTTTTTCAGGAAGTCAATGAGTTTATTGTGCTGGGCAGAATTCACACCATCAAAAGCAGAAAGAGCAATGATGACCACTTCCTTAGCATGCTGCTCTAACCAGTGGGCAACATCACTGAGCGCCTCCTTCAAAAAGATAATTATATTACATCAATATACAAGTAATTGGCTATGCAATTAAAATAGAATACATACATTTAAAAATACTAACCACTGTAGGTGTGTCCTGTTTTGTTTCACGTTGTGGTGCTGGACTATATCTATGTCATATTGGGATTATATTGCTACATATTGTGAGTGCAATATGCTGTGCAATATGTCTGCATTATTTTGATCATAATGATTAATGTTTGATGGATCATGTGAATGTCTTGGTGCATCCAAGCACCAAAAGAACATGTGTGTGTTCAGCAATGTGAAGGCTGATTTCACTATAACCATTATCAAACAATATACTGTGCAGCCTTACTACATGAAAACTAGGCACTAACAGCACCCACCTTTACAGTAACCAAAGAGTATATCCCATGGGCGAAGTAAAAGGTCTGATCGGAATCATTCGTCTTGTGGGCAATCCTGAGGTCAAGGAATCGAATTCCTGAATCCAGTTGGGTGGAAATGACCAGGCCCTGAACAGAAATAAAAGGTTTGTATTTGACGAGAGAGAGCAATAAAAAGACAAACACAAAGTTATACAAGTGCAGACATGGCACGGCTGCACGATGTAGACAAAATGTATCATAATTTTATTGATACAGATCATGATTTTGATATACCCTGTTCTGCACACGCACAGACTGAGAAAACCGAAAGAAATCAGAGTAAGAGTTTACATGCACAGAGAAATCTGATTACTGAGCTAAAATCCACCTCTCTTTATCAGATTTCTTAATCGGATTTCTAGATCGGAGTATGGTGTTTACATGACCATTTGAATAAACGGATAACTGAAGAAATCTGATTATGATCGGACTATTGAGCGCATGTAAACTCACTCAATGTTTAGCTCACTCTGGGTTACCGCATTAAAATGTGTGAATGTTATTAATTTTGCTGAATTGTAGCATTTCCCTGTAATGCTTACTTCAGATAGCAGTCTCAGTTTCTATGTTTTAGAAATGTTTATATACCAGCACCAGTATCAGCACGTAAAAGTATCAGATATAATCGGCCCACAATTCCCATATCGGTGCATCCCTAATTTTTATTCTACATAAATTCTTAACAAACTTTTTTTTCAAACTTTATTTGAAACCTTCACACCTTCCATATTCGCACATCATTCTGTCTTTTTGGCCCATGGCCCACAATAAGCATTGCACTTTGGACCCCCAAGACAAAAAGTCTGGGCACCCTTACATTACAGGGTTCATTTACATACCGGGGCCCTCATACTAATTAGAGCTGGGCAATATGACAATATTTATTGTTATCATAATAAATTTCATCACAATAATCATAATAAGCTAAAAAAAATTAAGAAACAGTCCTAAAACAAAGGCAGAGCCGCTCACAAGCCCAGCACAGTCTGCCTACCTGAGTGGTGCCCCACTTGTTCACACAAGGCCGAATGATACAGGGCACGATGTGGTCCAGCACTCTCAGGATCCTGGGCTGTGAACGCAGTACTGAGGAATGCTGGTCCAGGCAGTAAGTCATGGTGTCATGACTTCCTAAAGGACACAAAACCAGACCAAATGACACAAAACGTTTACAGTGACAACACATTAGTACACTGACACCACTAACAGCTGTATCTGCTACAAGTTGCTGTGCTGTGGTCCTACCAGGAATGGCGAGATCCCACAGAGGAACATCCAGGAGCTGTGGAGGCAGCTGTGACATCCAGTCCGTACAGCTGGAAACATCCCATCTCCTCTCCATGTCTGTCATTCCTCGGTATTTTCATTCAGAACTAACGTCAGTCTGACAGCAAATGCAAAACAAAGGAAAACGAAGGCGAAGTGAAGCAGCTAGTTCACCGTGAAAGCTGGTTTAAAGCACACAGTTCCGTCTTCTTCTGCGCTTCTTCGACATGAACTAAGACCGTCGAGGTGAAACGAAGGATTAACACCGTTTCGTGTTGCAAATTCGCTTCATGGCGGCTTTTGGAGAAACTGAGGCTGTGAAATACAGGACACTGGCGGAAGGAAGCTAACGCTAAAAAACAAAAACAAAACAGCGAAAACAGCGAAGCCACAGTGCAGCTGTACAGTGTGAAGTTGGGGGCGGGGTTTAGTGTCCAGCCCCGCCCACATCCATCACGTGGAGACCGGCACAGCACAGTTCATTCTTTTGTTATATTCGCAGAACATTTTATTCACAAAAACACATTTTCAAATTGAAATGTTTGATTACATCCTTTAAAATGAGCAACAATAAGAAGAACAATACCTTCCTTAAATATCAAATAACTGGAGCATGCTGACATATTTTGAATGCTTGAATATAAGGTTATCATTATTATTATTATTATTATTATTATTATTATTATTATTGTTACTATAGCATTTTTTCTCTTTGTCAGTTACTCATTTATATTTATTGTTTTAGTTTATTTTATGCTATTTTTAACAAAAATAAAACAAAAAAAAAACAACATCAATGCATTTACTTTACAATACAAGTCAAGAAAACTGAATTTGTGAATTCTGCTGGTTTGAAGGTATTTGCTCCCCACAGCTTGAGTTCAGTGTGTTATATATTATGTCGCCTGAAGATGAGGAAATGACACATAAAATGTGAGGATGACACATAAAAGAGGTTCTTGTGTGCACACATACACACACCGCTGTTATGTGGTCAATCTTTAAGATACTGACAGTCATTCAGAGTGGTTTCTTGGAAAATGCTTCACTTCACATATATATACACAATACTGACTCAGTATTTTTGAAATAAACCTTTTTCTTTTTAAAAAAAAATCGAAAAAAGTATACACACACACACACTTTACATATATATACATACATATATATATATATATATATATATATATATATATATATACCGACCAGGCATAACATTATGACTGCTCATTGTCCATTTTATCAGCTCCACTTACTATATAGGTGCACTTTGTAGTTCTACAATTACAGACTGTAGTCCATCTGTTTCTCTGCATACTTTGTTAGCCCCCTTTTACCCTGTTCCTCAGTGGTCAGGAGCCCATGGACCCTCAAAGAGCAGGTACTATTTGGGTGGTGGATCATTCTCAGCACTGCAGTAACACTGACGTGGTGGTGGTGTGTTAGTGTGTGTTGTGCTGGTCTGAGTGGATCAGACACAGCAGTGCTGCTGGAGTTTTTAAACACTGTGTCCACTCACTGTCCACTCTATCAGAGACTCCTACATCGTCAGTCCACCTTGTAGATGTAAAGTCAGAGACGATAGCTCATCTGCTGCTGCACAGTTTGTGTTAGTCATCCTCTAGTCCTTCATCAGTGGTCACAGGACGCTGCCCACAGGATGCTGTTGGCTGGATATTTTTGGCTGGTGGACTATTCTCAGTCCAGCAGTGACACTGAGGTGTTTAAAAACTCCAGCAGCACTGCTGTGTCTGATCCACTCAGACCAGTGCAACACACACTAACACGCCACTACCACATCAGCGTTACTGCAGTGCACTGACCAAATGATCAACTGACCAAATGAATATCAACAAGCACACAAATCTGCACATAATAAAGAAGCCCCTGCATGGTTACTCTACATTTCTCTGGTGGACACTCATTTCAGAATTTTGCTCTCTCTGCCACTCATGCATTTTTAGTACCTCTATATTGCATTGTGAGTTGTATTGTAGTCAAAGACAATATTTGTTTAATTTCCAGGCAGAATGACCATCAATTGCAATTTATTCAGCCTCAGCAACTATATACAGTGCTGTGAAAAAGGCACAACCTACTGCTGACCAAAAAGAACACAAAGGCTTGACTCACATTTGCCAAAAAATGTCTAGATGACCCCAAGACCTTTGGGATAATATTCTGTGGACTGATGAGTCAAAGGTGGAACTTTTTGGAAGAAGTGGGTTCCATTACATAAAGCCAACACCGCCCACCACCATAAGAACATTATACCAACAGTCAAACATGGTGGTGGTAGTGTGATGGTCTGAGGCTGCTTTGCTTCTTCAGGACCTGGACGTCTTGTCATAATTGATGGAACCATAATTTCTGTTTTCTATCAGAAAATCCTGTCTATTTGTGACCTGAAGTTCAAGCAGTGTTGGGTTATGCTGAAGGACAATGATCCAAAGCACACAAGCAAATCCACCTCTGAATGGCTCAAATGAAACAAAATGAAGGTTGTGCAGTGGTCGATTCAAAATCCTGACTTGAGTCCCATTGAGATGCTGTGACAAGACCTTAAATGGGCAATTCATGCTCGAAAACCCTCCTATGTAGCCAAATTAAAACAATTCTGGAAAGAACAGTGGACCAAAATTCCTCCACAGTGATGTAAAAGACTCATCGCAAGTAAATCTTTGTGTTCATTAAATGAAATGATCATTTAAAAGCTGCATTTTGTTTATTTGTGTTGTCCTATCTCATATTAAAATTAGTTGGATGATCTGAAACATTTTAATATGACAAATTAGCAAAAATAGAAGAAATCAAGTGGGGGCAAATACTTTTTCATAGCACTGTATACCATCAATATTGTTAGTACCTTCACCCTTTACCTTTAGCCCAGCTTCCATTCTTGCTTTCAGTTTTCCAAAGAAATCTGCAGAGATATTTTTCCTCACCTCCAATCAGTTGGCTGCCTCAAGACAGCTACACATCCTTTTAGACTCATAGCCCTGAGCAGATGTTCTCTGCTTTCTGAAAGACGAAAGCCCCTTAAATGGCCAGGGCCCACTTGCAGGCCCAAAGGTTTACTACACACTTCTATAACCTAAGAGTAGCTAATTCAGTTTGCATTGAAGTCCCTGTAATTACTGAATAGTAAGCCTTAGTATGTAATAAGCCTGGGATTTTAAAATGTTAAGTACTGTTGATCTGATAGGGACAGTTTTGGTGGGCTGTCAGGTCCTGTAGGTGGCTGTTAGGAGTCCCATCTTCTTGGGGATCATGTTTTAAACTTTGCCCTTCCTTATGCTAGTGGAATATTTCATATCTAATCTCCTCAGAAACATTATACCTTGTATTTAATGCCCATTTTGACTGAAAAATTAATAAATGAAGTATGGTCTGTAACACAGTACTGTATCTACCTGTATGTAAGCAATACTTGAGTAAAGTTTTTTTGTTTATTTTTTTTATTTCAATCGTTAAACAGATCATCGCTCCATTCAATAAGACACAACACAGTAAAAACAAGACCAAGTGTTCTTATGGCACAGATGGCAAGATTATTCAAGATTATTCATTGTATTCTTATCACATCATACTTTACATGTATCTGCATTTTAACCATTGTACTAAATGTAAACTGGAAAGTCCAAGATTTTAAAAACTCCTTATTCTTTTCACTCAGTGTACAATGAAGATATTCTGGACCATCATAAACTCCATCATCATAAATCACTTCACAGTTTTTACTAAGCAGGGAAGCGAGAAGGTGTTTTAAGGTGGGGGTGCTGAAATTTTAAGCAGTGTGACCTTACCGACGACATCATGTAATATCATTTGCCATTTTTCATTCTTCTTTTTCTGGCTGATTTACATTAAACTGACCATGTCATACAGTGGTGTTTTGAGATGAGAGAGAGGACGATATAAACATTTATAAAACCTATAGTTCCGGTCCTAAAATCTGATTGGCTGAGCCTCGTTCAAAGCCAACCGCCTCACAGCAATACAACTCTATATTACTGCACCATGTCACGAAAAATCATTGTGTTGTTCATGGAGTAATCTTTGAGTCTAATGCTGCTCGCATTAGAACTAGGTCAGCTAGCTAACGGGCTAAAAGAAAGTTAACAGTCTAAATAACTCCATCATTAATATCACAAGCTTGAATTAAAGTACATACGATATGATTCACTGTAAATCGGCAATATAAACATCTAAAGAATGTCACTTGAATGTTTTACACGCTTTAAATATTTGTGTTTCAGTCAGAAGTCGCATCAAACCCAGGCAGGCAGGCTCCATGCTCCCTAAATAGTGTTCTAGCTATGAAAGTTTAGAAATTCTACCTCTACAGCCAAGTGTGGATGTGGCCCAAATGACAATTTCTTTGCTATATTATGCACCGTTGTGGTGCAGGATCCAGTATTTAAATTCATACCTACCGCTGTTTTATAAAAGCAATAAGCAGCTTGAGGCCGTGCATTTCTGCGATTTTATCACAGGGATGTGAGTTTTAGGCACTCCGCTTCACAACTTAAGAACAACCTCTCCCACGATAAAATCGCAGTAAGGCATAGGCTCAAGTGGCTTATTGCTTTAATAACTGATACAACAGACCACTGATACACTTCCTCTCTCTGCTCCCTAGTTCTGGATGAGCTTTATGCAAATGAATTGAGTGGGGACCAATCAGATTGTTGATATGTGGCGCGGTAACTGTGTCTCTCACACACTAAGACTTAACACTGAAAAGCACACAGAGCAGGAGAATCATGACTGATAAACGCTTCATTATTAGGTTAGATGACTTTTTAAAGTTAAAAACAAAGTTAGGCCACCTTGAGGGTCAGAACTGGCCTCTATCTCCGCAGACTTTTTCTCTTTGAAACCTCAGCCTGCGTGTTTGTGCAACACAGGCCCCAAAGCGGCTGACTGTTTTCAGCTCACTGTCATGGAAATATGGTGTTCACTTAGACAGTTAATGACTACAAAAGATTTTTAAAGTATAAAAATACAAACTTCACTCTAAAATGTTTTAAAATTATTATTAACAAATGCTATCCTGAAATCAGGGGGTGCTACAGCCCCCTCAGCACCCCCACTTCCCGCATCCCTGTTACTCAGCATTAGTTTAGTAATACTTCCAACTAGTAGAATCTACAAGCACATACAATTAATAGCACCCTGTTTCTTGATTATGCTTGTTTTAATATTCTAGTGGGTTTGAAGTGCTTTCGCATGTGTATCTTGACCATGAAACATTTCTTGATTGTGGATTCATCGTCCATCAGTATCACCAGTCTTTAATCTTAAACCAAAGGTATACCATAGTTACAGGCATGATTCCCTTTTGAAATTCAATCAGAACTGTAATGATTTCATATATTCATCGTCTCAAACAAAACAAAATATCACTCATTAAATTCAGACCGTCATTAGTTTGATGCGTGCAGTGATTCTGTTTGGCTGAGTAACAGTTCTGTGCACATAACTTGCACAGAATTCTCATGACTCAGCCGGCAAATGAATTTGGAGGAATTCCCTTCACTCCTAAACCAGAGACCTAGAGAGAACAAAGCACACCAGATGAAGAACACATTTACATATTCTGCACACTTACAGTGTACAAAAGTTTGGGTGCTCCTGGTCAAATGACATGTTGATTTTTTAAGCTACACATCCTCTACAGAGAACACACTTCTGCACATTTCAATGCACAATTACTGTTTATGTGCGGAACTGAAAATATTGGAAGCATAAAATGTGGCCTGTGCAGAAGTTCTGGCACATTTTATTGTATTTTTTATTTTTCACCCAATATGTTAAACTGAACAAATACATATTTGCAGAAAAATGCCAAATTCAAGCGTGCACACTTGTGGAGGATGCTTTAACTTATTATCAATTAGAAATTATCACATGTAAAACATGCAACATGACTGGGGATGTTTAAACTATTGTATAAGTCTGTATACAAAATATAACACCACTCTAATATCAAAACATCATAATTCCATTTTTTTTTAGCTATTCTTAGAATCAAAACATCATATGACAAGGGGTGGACAAACTGTTGCATACAACTATATAACATCATGCCATGAAGCGCATAGAAGAGTTCAGTTCAACACTGATGCTAAGATTATCACTTTTAGGAGACTAAAACATCTAAGATAACTGGTGCACCACACTGATTTATCAGTCTACTCAGGCTTTAGGAGGCATTTCTTTTTAATAATTGCATATTTTTTAATTTAAGGGGATGTATTCTGCATTCTTCTATAAGATTTTCATTTTGGAGATATAAGGTTCTGTTATGACAGTGTTGATGAATGAATAAGGACACAATATATGCAATACAGGGACTTTTTGTTTCTAGCAGTATCTGAGCTCAGGACAAGTTTTCTCTCTAACCTACTGGTAACTAGCAAAGATACTTTCTCTAGATAGACAAAGCAAGTCACACTGGATAAGAGCATCTGCTAAATGCTGTAAATGTAATGTAAATGCAGTATATTGGCTGGATAACAGCTTAGACAATGGACTTTTTCTACCACAACACCTCATCAAATGCTACATAATAAATAACTGATGAACACTGTACTTACCCTAAAAATGCAGCCAGCTTGGGGCTGTTGGGCACGCGCTTCCTCGTCCATGCCTTTATAAGCAGAGGTGACGTACAGGTCAGTGTAGTCTTTCCCTCCAAAACAGCACGAGGTTGTTTTCGCAACGGGCAGCTTCACTGTCTGCAGCCTGGTACCTGAGAAAAGCAGACAACAAGGAAAGTCTTAAAAAGTACAACAGAAATGTATTTAAGAGATATTTATTTACACAGAAATCCTCACCTGTTTGTGGGTCAATGCGTAGCACTCTTCCTCCATTGTAGCAGGCCATCCACAGTTTGCCCTCTGCATCGATGCACATGCCATCAGGAATGCCTTCGTCTTTCTCAAGCCGGTATACGGTTCTTCTATTAGCTTAAGAGACAAAGACAGGCAGGCATAGAGTCAGTTTTCCTGTCCACGATTATCAAGAAATTGTGTACATTAGATTTTTCACTGTTACTTTGATAGTCAGAGATCCAGGCCACATGCCTCTGTGGATTCAGCACTGGTATGATAATAAGGATAAATATAGGTCTCCATAGATAACTCACATATGGCTCCGGTCTGCATATCATAATCAAAGGCCTCCAGCATGTACTTCAGACTGTCTATGTAGTAGAAGTAGCGATGGTCCAGAGACCAATCCATCCCGTTGGAGAGGTCCACCTGATCAAAGTGTTTGATGACAGAGTGGTCAGCTTGAAGGCTATACAGAGAGCCTTGCTTCTTCTCTACCTCAGCCGGACGCACTTCCAGACCCATGGTGCCTACGTACAAGAAGAACCAGGAATCAGCACAGAGGAGCACATGCTTACTTGAGTCCGAATTGTAGGATTTGTAAGCAGCACAGTGGAATGTACATTATGTAAGGCTTATGTTAAGCACACTCTTAAAAATTATGCTTCTTCAAGGGTTCTTTAGTAAGGAAAATGGTTCTATAGAGAACCATGAGCACTCAAAGAACCTTTGCATGATTAAAGGGTTCTTTGCATCGTGAAATGGTTCTTCAGATTGATAGAGAATGTGCTGTAGATGGTTCTATAAAGAACCTTTTTGAAAAGCGTTCTATATAGCACCAAAAAGGGCTATTGTTTTATTGTTACGATATCAAGCTTGTAATAATACAGGGAGATTCACTCGAAAGAGGCCCTGAATATTCTGTAATAACTCTCAGTAGGGCGAAGCAATCTGAACGAAACAACGTGCAATGTGTCTGGCAGAAAACGGAGATCACTTCCAGCATCACATGTAATGCAATTGATTACACATACATCAAGGTATGTAGCGTATTTTTTTAGTTCAGACTGCTTCATCCTAACGGGAGTTACAGCAGAATATTCGGGGCCTCTTTCAAGTGAATCTCCCTGTAGAAGTACTCTTTTTGGTACTATATAGAACCCTTTTGAAAGCTTATGCTGTCTTTATCGTTAGACTCGTTAGCAACCTGGAGCCTAAATGAGTAACATCTATGGCCCTAAATGTTAAAAAGTGAAGTGAAGCGAAGAACGCCATTAGCCACTCTTTATCTTTCCCTTTGCCACACCAATAAAATCTAACCCAGCCACAAAAAGTTCAGCTACACTCCTGCATGTCAATAGGAACAATGTGTATATCACACTGGAAAAAAGGTATGTATTTCTCATTAGGTACACAGCATGCATTTTACTGTTACAGAGAAACAACGCTTCAGGACCAACACATGGTTCTCAAAACTCTCACACTCACACACCTGCGAAGAACCTGCCAGCGGGGTCCACCTTCCCATCGTTAAAGCGAGTTTTGCTCTTGTCTGTGTCCACGTGAGCGATGGTGGTGATAGAGCGTTTCTGCCAGTCCACCGCAGCGAAGCGCGTTCCCTCTCCAATCATGTAACCTCCTGACCTCCGTGGGACCACACAGCCCACAAACGTCTCTGTAATGACGAAGAGATACATGAGAGAAGAATTACCCAAACAAATAATACTTTTAACCATTTAACCATTTAAAGCGATGATTTGGCCAAAGGTGAACGCTGAATAAAGAAACTAACTTCAGAAGACAAACATATTGAAGAAACGACTGTAGTTGGAAACATATAAACTTCATTCACTGCATTAAACAACAGGTTTAACTGAACTTTAAATGTAAGTTAATGTAACAAGATTTGGACCGGTCCATTGATCTGTTTGCCATGAAATTCTGCCATGATGTAAAAGACAGCTGCTAAATTTCAAATTATGTAGAAAAAAAACAACAAACATGGAGATACATTGCTGTTTTGTTCCGACAGCAACGATACATACACATTTAAAGTGTGCATGCTGATTTTCTGAATGAAAATATGTTAACACATCTACAGAGAACATACTTAAATATGACATTTTTCTGCAAGTTTTAGTGCACATTTTCTATTTATTTTCGGGGTTTAACACATTGGAAACAAACAAGGCATTTGATATAAAATGTGCTATAACTTTTGCACAGGCTACATTTTATGTTTTACTTTTCCCCCAAGATGTTATTAAACACTTGACCAAATTTCCGCAAATTTGAATGGATTTTTTTTCCATTTAAGCAGTGCATTTGCTCTGGCTTCCTCCCAGAGTCCAAAGACATTCAGTCAGGCCAACTGGACATGCTAAATTGCCCCTAGGTGTGAGTGTGTGTGTGTGTGTGTGTGTGAATGTATATGTCTGTCTGTCTGTCCTGTGATGGACTGGCAAACTGTCCAGGGTGTTAGCCCAATGACTGCTGGGATAGGCTCCAGCCCCCCCTGCATTTTGTTATAGGAGTGGACAAAATGTGGCATTAAAAAATAGTGCTGTTAATAAACAATCAGTGCTATTAATGCATACATATATATTTTTAATAAGTGGACAAAGTGAACCCATGACTGGCTACTACAGGCCCCAGCAGTGAGCATACAGGAAAATGAAGAAAAAAAAAAAGATGAGACAACAGAATCCGCAGAAAGCGACACCATCGAGTCAGCGCTTAATGCAGATGATGCATCTGAAAAAAACTACATCCATGGCCTTACGCAATGCCAGAGTGGGAAATTGGTACAGTCGGGGGAATTCCTGGTGGGCTGGTACTGTTTTAGGCCGGTTACTGTGAGCTAATGAATAAATTCACAGCATAAGAATGGTCAAACTGTGAATGTTACCTCTAAGTGTATATCTGTAGTATTTCAGAGGTTAAACCAGCAGCCCCCTTCTCAGAGATACATCCCCAGTTTACTGACTGTAACTGACAGTCGTACAGCGAATAGAGACTAGGAGAAGCTGAAGGAACAGCCTATAGCCTGATGTAATGACATTGATATTAAGTGATTAAATGACCCTTATTAGTCCCACAACGGGGAAGTTTCACCTCTGCATTTAACCCATCCGTGCAGTGAAACACCACATACACATTAGTGAATGCACACACACAAGGGGGCAGTGAGCATACTTGCCTGGAGCAGTGGGCAGCCCTATCCACAGCGCCCGGGGAGCAGTTGGGGGTTAGGTGCCTTGCTCAAGGGCACTTCAGTCACATACTGTCATCACAGGGCTGGGTCCCTAACCTTCAGCCCATGACTGCCCCAACTGCAGGACATTAGTGCATTTTGTGTGTGTGTGTGAGCTGGTCTGCACCATGTAACTCCCAGTTTTAAAACCTACTCCGGCCCTGGCCATAGTCAAAAGAACTATTTGATCTGGTGTTCAGTATTGAGTTCTAAATTTTTGTGTATGATGCCTGGAGTGATGCTGCCTTAGATCGATGGTTGTGTACCTCCTACTCACCATCAGCTATGACATCTAGTTTACAAATTTGAATTAGAAATAAATATTAAAGAAATACTATAATTTTTTTACTTGTGCATGTACTTTTACACTTCCACTTCAGTATAAAATCTGTCATACTTCAACTTTTACTCAATTGTTTTTTTTTACCAGATTACTGGTACTTTTACTTAAGTAAGGGACTTGTATACTTATACCACCTCAGGTCAGCGCAACTTACATTACACATTCTCGGATTCAATTGTGGTCAAGGTCCTGATTAAGGGTCAGAGTCAGAGATGACATCTGATTGGCTTACCTGTAGACATACTCTCTGTTTGAGTGGTCAAAGAGCTCCACCTGCTGATCCTTTGGCCAGTGATGTCCACATACAAGAGAGTGGCATCTTTCTCCTCCCAGACAGGACCCTCTCCGATCTCATTAGGCTCCTTCACAACGCACTCCACCTTAATAGAGGACATGGTCTCTGAAAAGGCAGAGAGTCAGTGATTGTGAGCTGTAGTGCTTTAGTCCAGTGGTCTGTGCAGTGGCAGCAGAGTCAAACAGACGGTGACAACTAGAGCGTAAGAGAGAGAGGACGGGGAGAATGCTGACAGGACAGACAGACAGACAGACAGACACACACACACACACACACACACACACACAGACAGTTCGGCGTAATTTTCGACATGAAACCCAAACTGCTGCAGTAATCGGCCCTGATTCTCAAAGCGAAGTCAAACTGAACACACTGCTTAGTGAAGTGAGTCTCAGAGCGGCGATCATGTGACCGCAGACAGCGCCTCCCTGCAGACAACACAAACTCACACTGAACTACTTTACAGCAGCAGGAAAGTTCCGTTTGTAACGTATTTAAACAGAATCTGAGCTCCACTTTACCTTCGTCAGTATAATCGACCCTCGCTGTCCAGTCGGTGTCTAATCGGCCTAATCTGGTCGGTGTTTGTTTTTAGTGTATGAAGTTCGCAGCGTTTGGACTTCTGACCGAGCGAGTGAGAGCAGCGCCCTCTGGAGGCGGTACAATAAAAAAACAGACTGTAGAGGAAGAAACTAAAATACCACAGATTCAGGTATTTGGGGGAGGTTCAGCACTGTTTTTAAATACATATACTGAATATATTCAGTATATTTTATATATTTTAAAATGTACATTTATGTATTCTTTATATTACCATATATTTTCTCATAATGGAGATACTAAGTCAGAACTGTGAGAAAGTAAGTCATAAATATGAGCTGATAAGTCGTAATTATGAGAAGGTATGCCATTATTATGAGATACTGAGTTTTAATTATAAAATTATAAAATTATTAGTCATGATTATAATATAGTAAATCATTATTATGAGATACTAAGTAATAATTATGGAAAACCTTCTCATTTTTTGATTTCTCATTTAGCGATTTTTTAAATCGCTATGTATCTTAGGCTTATAGATATTTTTACTTACCTCCAAAGTTCAGTCTTAGAAGTTGGTTGCAGTTTCTGCTCCTCTCAATTCAAGTAATCCCAAACACATTCAGTGATGTTGAGTTCTGGACTCTGGGGTGGTCAGTCCATTGTTCTGAGAAGACCAGCATCTTTGACCAGCAGCTTTGTTTCCTTTTCTCAGTAAGAGCTTCTTGACAGCTACACATCCTTTCAGACTCATAGCGCTGAGCTGTTCTCACAGTGGAGGGATGGGCAGACACACTTTTTCCCCCACTTACTCTCCTTTGACGTTCACCTTCCTTATGCAAGTGGATTATCTTATAACGAATCCCCCCAGAAATCTTTTGTAAAAATGTGTACATACTTACACATAACGGCCATTTTGTCAGGAAATTGAATAAATGAAAGGTTGTCTCTGACTTTTGCACATGAGGGTGCTTGATGCTTGGGCCAGCTACTATAAGGGACCATCTGTGTTTTCCCCTGTTTTGATCCTCTAAATATTATTAAAAACAATCCCTCGTTTATTTAATTTTCAGGCAGAATGGTCATGAACTGCAACTTATTCAGCCTCAACATCAATTTACAGTGCTGTAAAAAAGTATTGACCCCTTCCTAATTTCTTCTATTTTTTGCATATTTGTCACACTTGAATGTTTCAGATCATAAAACTAATTTTAATATTAGACAGTGACAAACCCAGTAAAAACAAAATGCTGTTTTTAAATGATGATTTTATTTATGGAAGGAAAAATGCTGTTCAGCCCCACTTGGCCCTATGTGAAAAAGTAATTACCCTTTTAGCTACTAAATCAAACAGTTAACCAAATCCAGTTGACTGTTGGGTTCAATGTCACTAGCAACACCCAGGCATGATTAATGCCTGACCGGCTGAATCTACACATCACTTAAACAGAACCGGTCTGGTAATGTAGCAGCAGCAGGCAAGAAGGTCTCAAACAGCAGCGCATGGTGCCACATTCTAAAGAGATTCAAACGACTCATCCAGGAGGTCATAAAAGAACTCAGATGAACATCTAAAGAACTGCAGGCCTCACTTGCCTCAGTTCAAATTAATGTACGAGATTCCACAATAAGAAAGATACTGGGCAAAAAATAGGTGAGCTGGAAGATGCAAACCACTGCTGACCAAAGAGAACACAAAGGCTCGTCTCGCATTTGCCAAAAAATGTCTAGATGACCTGTGATGAGTCAAAGGTGGAACTTTTTGGAAGACATGGGAGACGTTACATCTGGCATAAAGCCAACACCATACACCACCATAAGAACATCATACCAACAGTGAAACATGGTGGTGGTAGTGTGATGGTCTGGGGCTGCTTTGCTTCTACAGGACGACTTGTCATAATTGATGGAACAATTAAAGGAGAATGTCCGCCCGTCAGTTTGTGACCTAAAATTCAAGAAGTGTTGGGTTATGCAGCAGAACAGTGATCCAAAGCACACAAGCAAATCCACCTCTGAATGGCTCAAATGAAACAAAATGAAGGTCGTGCAGTGGCCGAGTCAAAGTCCTGACTTGAGTCCCATTGAGATGCTGTGGCAAGACCTTAAATGGGCAGTTCATGCTCGAAAACCCTCCTCTGTAGCCAAACGAAAGCAATTCTACAAAGAACGGTGGACCAAAATTCCTCCACAGTGATGTAAAAGACTCATTGCAAGTAATAGCAAATGCTGGATTGCAGTTATAACTGCCAAGGGTGGCACAACCAGTTATTGGGTTTAGGGGGGCAATTACGTTTTCACATGGGGAATACAGGTTTTGAATAAATCTTTATCTTCAATAAATGGAATGATCATTTACAAGGTCCATTACCTAAGAATAGCTAATCCAGTTTGCACTGAAGTCCCTGTAATTACTAAATAATAAGCCTTAGTATGTAATAGGCTTGGGATTTTAAGGGGTTAAATACTGTTGATCTGATGGGGTCAGTTTTGGTGGGCTGTCAGGTCTTGCAGGTGTTTGTTAGGAGTCCCATATTCTCTGTATCTTAAAATCATGTTTTGAACTTTAGTTTTGGAAAGTCCAGTTTTTTTCCCCTCCTTATGTCAGTGGATTATTTTATATCTAATCTCCTCAGAAACATCTCCTGAAAAATAACTTGTATTTAATGGCCATTTTGACTGAACACGTAATAAATGAAGTATGGTCTGCAACTTTTTCACAGAACTATATCTACCTGTATGGAAGCCATACTTGAGTAAAGGAATTTCTGGGCAAAGGTCATTTTATTTTGTTTATTTTTTATTTCAATTGTTAAAAAGATTATTGCAGCATGCATTAAAACATCATACTTAACATGTGTCTACATTTTAACCACTGTACTAAATGTAAACTGGAAAGATTAAAAAAACTTAATAAACTCCATCAACAGAAATCACTTTACAGTTATTACTCAGCATTAGTTTAGTAATGCTTTCAATTAGAAGCACCTAAACATACAATTAATAGCACCCTGTTCCTCGATTATGCTTGTTTTAATATTCTAGTGGGTTTAAAGTGCTTTCACACATGTATCTCAGAAACATTTCTTGATTGTGGATTCATCGTCCATCAGTTAAACAAATAGACACTACAGTTATAGGCAACACTTCCTTTTGAGATTCAATCAGAACTGTAATGATATCATATATTCATGATCTTAAAGAAGCAGAATATCACTCATTAAATTCAGGCCGTCATTAGTTTGATGTGTGCAGTGATTCTGTTTGGCTGAGTAACAGTTCAGTGCACAGAATTCTCATGACTCAGCCAGCAAATGAATTTGGAGGAATTCCCTTCACTCCTAAACCAGAGACCTAGAGAGAACAAAGCACACCAGATTACACAATTATATATTCTGCACACTTACAGTGTACAAAAGTGTGGACTCTCCTGGTCAAATGACATGTTTTGTTGATTTTTTAAGTGAAAATAAGTTACACATCCTCTACAGAGAACACACATCTGCACATTTCAATGCAGAATTACTGTTTATGTGCTGAATTGAACATATTGGAAACGTAAAATGTGGCCAGTGTAAAAGTTCTGGCACATTTTATTGTATTTTTTATTTTTTTACCCAATACGTTAAACTGAACAAATACATATTTACAGAAAAATGCCAAATTCAAGTTTGTTCCCTTGTGGAGGACGCCTTAACTTATTATTAGATAGAAAGAAACAAAACATGGATCATGACTGGGGACATTCAAACTCTTGTATAAGTCTGTATATGAAAAATATAACACCACTCTAATATCAAAACCTCATAATTCCACTTTTTTACCCTACCTAGAAACACCAGCTGCCCCTTATATTGGATATTTATATTTGGGTATTTCGTTAAAATACATAAAGCTGCAACATATTCAGAATACGTTTAGAATACATCTTGAGTGAAACTCTGCTGTTTCTCACTCATGTGTTAACTGTCTTTTCATTTTTTTCAAATACATATTGTTCCACTTTGCTAAACTCACCATAATAGAAAATAAAAATTAATATATTAATAAATTTATATAAACAATTCGCCATATCTCAATAAAAAAACCTCACTAATCTGACTATAAAGTAGACGGCTATTGATTTTGCAGTAAACAGCATGTACTGTCGCCTGCAAAAGTTTGAACATCACCTGTCAAACAACATGCTTTGTTGAGTGACGTAAGAAAAAACACGCAAAAAATCTTTTTTTTTTCGCTGAGTTTAATATATTGGTAAAAAAAAATTATAAAATAGAAAATGTGCCATAACTTCTGCACAGGCCACATTATATATTTTATTTTTCCCCAATATATTAAATTCAGCAAATGAACAGTAACTGTGCATTAGCGTGTCCAGAAGTGTGCTCTCTGTAGACACTGGTTTCACTTCAATCAACTGACAAAATGTCATATCACCATGTAACACCATGCTGAGAAGTGCATGCATGACTCCAGTTCAACACTGATGCTAAGCTTATCACTTTTAGGAGACTAAAAAAAGTATTTAGAAATGCTGAGATGACCAGCTCACCACATTGATTTATCAGTCTACTCAGGCTTTAGGAGGCATTTCTTTTTAATAATTGCATGTTTTTTTTTTATTTAGAATATAAGTATTTTGCAAGTGTTTTCTTCTTCTATAGAGTTTTCATTTTGGAGATATAAGGTTCTGTTATGACAGTGTTGATGAATGAGAATAAGGACACAATACATGCAATATATTGGCTGGATAACAGCTTGGACAATGAATATTCTACCACAACATCTTATCAAAAAATAAATGACTGATGAACACTGTACTTACCCTAAAAATGCAGCCAGCTTGGGGCTGTTGGGCACGCGCCTCCTCGTCCATGCCTATATAAGCAGAGGTGACGTACAGGTCAGTGTAGTCTTTCCCTCCAAAACAGCATGAGGTTGTTTTTGCAACGGGCAGCTTCACTGTCTGCAGCCTGGTACCTGAGAAAAGCAGACAACAAGAAAAGTCTTAAAAGGCCTCAGAAGTACAACAAAAATGTATTTAAAAAAATACTGGTAACACTTTACATTAAGGGTTGCAAATTAATTAATAATTACATGCTAATAAGTCACTAAATACTCATTATTTATGTATTAATTAACTACTTATTAAGCATAAGATACTGATTTAGTAATTGAGTACACTGTTAACTGATAATTTAGTCTGTACTTAGTTCACAGCTTAATTACTCATTAACGGTGTACTAACTGCCACTAATTACACTGCTGATGAACTAAATGATGAACCTCTGAATCACAGAGGAAACTTAAGTGGACACACTGGTCAGGCCTAAAACACAGGCTGTTTATTCTAATCCCAATGTAGACAGCTGCCTTTAAAAGCAAAGGAATGAAATATATATGTATGAATTGCACATATTGACAATGTATGTCACACTATTATCTTTTTATCTTAAATTCTAAGGTGCCAAAAGGGATTTTTTGGGATAATACCATGGAAAACCAATCTTGGATCCTTAAAAAACCTGTCATTAGATGAGATGTGCAAGTATTAAAGACTTAACAGGCTAAATGTTAATTGATAATGTGTGTATATTTTCCTCTTAACTTCAGAGGACACAAAAACAGAGGGAGAAATGAAAATATCAGTAACTAGTTAAGTCTTAATCGTGAGTTCATAATATAATTACTAATGATAATAAACACTTTAGTGGGAAGGACACACAGAGGAAATTAATTAATTACATTAAACCAGTAGATTAATTAACAGATAATTAATGGGATTAACTCATAAGTACTTTTCATGTTACTTATTTACAAGAGTAAACACACGTATCAGTTGATTAGCTGTGTAATTAGTGGCACAGTTAATGAGTAATAAAGCTGACAAACTAAACTACCAGTGAACACTGCACTCAATTACTAATTACTAAGTACTTAATCAGTAACTAATGCTCAATGAACAGTTAATTAATATATAAATAATGAGTATTTTATAGATTATTAGCATTTAATTTTCAATTAATGTGCAACCCTTAATGTAAAGTGTTACCAAAATATTTATTTACATACAAATCTCCTCACCGGTTTGTGGGTCAATGCGCAGCACTCTTCCTCCATTGAAGCAGGCCACCCACAGTTTGCCCTCTGTATCAATGCACATGCCATCAGGAACGCATTCCTCTTTCTCAAGCTGGTATACAGTTCTTCTGTTAGCTTAAGAGACAAAGACATACAAGCATAGGGTCAGTTTTCCTGATGCTGATTAACCCCTTACATTTCCTCTGTAGGACTCTTTTAACTACATGCATTAGTAATTACTAAACAATATGCTTTAAGATTCATGACTGTGTAAGCCTGTAGTTTAAGGGCTTAAGCGTAACCCAAATCTATAGGAAGACTTTCCATGTACAGTCCACAATGTAATTATGTAATGAAATTTAATCCATGATAACCTTTACTCTGTACATAACTTAAAGTGGTTGTTTGGGGCGAAATATCAAATGTACACAATTTCCCCCCGGAACCTAATTTAGTTGTTCAGCTCAGACATTTCATGCTCTGTGTCTTAAGTTTGCTCCTTTAGTTTTGCACTAGAGCTATAAGGTTAATGCAGCTAATAAGTAATGTAAGTTTAAAGGGGAATTTTTACTGATATATGCAGAATTACCTCATAGAGATGAGACCAAACCCATTCAAAGTGTTCTGGGGTGAAATCTGCCATTCTAGAGAAACTTAACATTTCAGAATCATTCACAGTGGCAGTGATAGGAACCAGACGTCTGACACCTGAAATGCCTCTAAAAGCTCCCTCACAGAAAGTTATTACATGATGAAGTGTTTATGAATACACTGCATAATACCTGAAACATTGTTTATGATAGTTTTCAGAAAAGGTTTTTTTTTTTTAATAAAGTGTATTTTTTTCAAAGCATTCATGGCAGAAAGGTACATGCATGGTGTTGTAAGGCGAAATAGCCCCCAAAGAAAACATCTTTTTCAGATTTATTACCAATATTATATATAAAAACTCTCTCTCTATAATTTAGATTTGCTAGTCATTCAGCAGCACTGCTGTGTCTGATCCACTCGTACCAGCACAACACACACTAACACACTAACACACCACCAACACATCAGTGTTACTGCAGTGCTGAGAATGATCCACCACCCAAATAGTACCTGCTCTGTGAGGGTCCATGGGGGTCCTGACCACTGAAGAACAGGGTAAAAGGGGGCTAACAAAGTATGCAGAGAAACAGATGGACTACAGCCTGTAACTGTAGAACTACAAAGTGCACCTATATAGTAAGTGGAGCTGATAAAATGGACCATGAGCATAGAAACAAGGAGGTGGTCATGTTATTCCTGATCGGTGTACATTGTAATTGTATATTTTTCTCTGTGGCTTGATAGTCAGAGATCCAGGCCACATGCCTCTGTGGACTCAGTACTATGATAATAAGGATAAATATAGGTCTCCATAGATAACTCACATATGGCTCCAGTCTGCATATCATAATCGAAGGCCTCCAGCATGTACTTCAGACTGTCTATGTAGTAGAAGTAGCGATGGTCCAGAGACCAATCCATCCCGTTGGAGAGGTCCACCTGATCAAAGTGTTTAATGACAGAGTGGTCAGCTTGAAGGCTATACAGAGAGCCCTGCTTCTTCTCAAACTCAGCCGGACCAACCGGCAGACCCATGGTGCCTACGTACAAGAAGAACCAGGAATCAGCACAGAGGAGCACATGCTTACTTGAGTCCGAAGTGTAGGAAGCAGTATACTGGAATGTACATTATGTAAGGCTTATGTTATGCAGTTATGTTAACAAGTATAAATCAGTGAATGTGTCATTGCTGTCGCGACAAAACCCGACATCTCAAGACATTTTAGGAGAAGAAAAAAACATCCCTAACTTTGAATGGAAGTTAATGAAACAAGAACAAGTCGCTCCATTCCTCATGAGATTTTAACACAATATAAAGGTTGCTGGTACTTCTGTAGAAAAGCACCAACAAATGACAAAAACTGAGACATTTTGCCTCAACAGCAACGCTATGTTAACAAGTATTAGCATGACTGTGGGTCACAAGTCAAGCAAAATGAAGCATAAGCAAACCAAAAAACATGACCAATTTGTACAGTGTGAAGATGGACTACTCTAAGTTATTGTTTTGAAGGCCAACTGATATGAATTAGTGGCCTCTGAATAGTTTAATTCCTCTAAAAGCCCCTTCACAGAAAGTTATGACATGAAATAGTTGTGATTCCAATACCTGACAACTTTGTTATAAAATAGGTTTAGTTAGATAGAGAAGGTTTCGGTCTTGAACGTTTCAGAAATTTGAAATCATGGATAAAAGTGGACAAAAAACAGCATAAATAGTTAGTAGTGATTGGCTTAAATAATGCATAAAAACATGATTTTTCAGCTTGTTCTTCTGACCACTGCATGTGTTTATCTCTTGTCCCGCTTCCGGTTTAAACAACAAGCTGATTGGCTCATTTTATTGAAAGGCAGGACTTCTGAACAGGAGCGTTACAAACTTTCCTGTTCATATTTCACCCAGTGACCAGTGTCTTCTTTTATAACGTCCTAGCTTATACTTTGCTGTCTTTATCATTAGACTCGTTAGCAACCTGGAGCTGAAATGAGTAACGTCTATGGCCTAAAATGTAAAAGTTAATGCACTGAAAAAAGTGATGTGTGATGAAGAACATTATTAGCCACTCTTTTATTTTTCACTTTGCCACCCTAATAAAATCTAACCCAGCCACCCCTTTGAAAAAGCTCAGCTACGCTCCTGTATGTGAAGAGGAACAATGTGTATATGGCACTTTCATACAGGGTGTGTAGTGTGCGTTTGTTGTGGTGTATAGAAAGGAGAGTAACACAGAGGAGGATGCACTTACTGGAGTATAGAAAAAAGGTATGCATTTTGCCTTAGATATACTGTATACATTTTACTGTTACAGAGAAACGACACTTCAGGACCAACACACTGTCCTCAAAAACCCTCACACTCACACACCTGCGAAGAACCTGCCAGCGGGGTCCACCTTCCCATCGTTAAAGCGAGCTTTGCTCTTGTCCGTGTCCAGGTGAACGATGGTGGTGATAGAGCGCTTCTGCCAGTCCACCGCAGCGAACTGCTTTTCCCCTGCAGTCACGTAACCTCCTGACCTCCGTGGGACCACACAGCCAACAAACGCCTCTATAGTGATAAAGAGATACATGAGAGAAGAATTACCCAAACAAATAACACTTTTAACCATTTGACCATTGAAAGTGATGGTTCGGTCGGTAAACGGAGGCCAAATAAAGAAGCAAACTTCAGAAGTCAAAGATGTATTTATGAATTGGCCACAGTTGGAAATGTGTGTAAACAGCAGGCTTACTTACTCAGTTATTAATCAATAAATTAGAATTTATGTGAATTTATAAAGTTTAATATTAATTATTTTATAAGTTACATACATTGTTCAGTAACCCTTGCACTGAACCACCCTTGTAGTTTATATATATCGTCGCTGTAGGAACAAAACCTCCAAAAAAGCAACTTTACAGGAGAACATTCTGCACTTTCAATGTAAGTTAATGTAGCAACATTTCATTCTAAGCGGACCGTTAAACTAATCATAATTAATATGTTTTAATTTAGCAGTTCCTTCCGCCAAATTATAGTTCCTTAACAAGCAGCTTGTTGCTACGTCAGAGTAACGAACTCCGCCCACTCGCTGCACAGCCGGCAGTTCATTCTCCAGCTCCTTGTTTTGTTCCAGCCAGTCTGTAAAGCATCTTACAGCCCATTTCGTTTGGTGAATGGTATTGGGTTCATTTCTGGCTGATTCCAGGTTGTTTAGCTGTTCTTCTGTCACAGCTGCCGACTGAAAAGCTGCTCAGTGGTGATGACAGTTTGGGAATTTAGTGTAGTCTCATCTTCAGAGTCTGAGTTCGGTCAAATGTTAATTAAATCTTAATGTTAATTAAATCTTAAAAGTGTTCATTTTCTGTTAGTAAAAACGAATTGGTCAGAAGTAAAAACGTTCAAATGGCTTGAGCGTCTCATACAGCTGTCAAAGGCGTCTCAGCGGAGTGATACAGTGTTTGTGAAAAAAAACGTGATGTTATGGCGAAATAACAGCGCGGTTAGAACGCTTCTCAACCTATCAGCTTGTGTGGCCGGAACTAACTGTTGTATAATTTCACTTAGAAAATCAACAAAACATGTCATTTAATATGCATTAGAGTGACAAATGATTAAAGTACTTCATCATGATTAATCGCATTTGTCTTATCTGCTCAAATTTGAGCAAATTTGAATACATTTTTTAAGCAGTGCATTTTGTTATAATTATACATATGGACAAAATGTGGTGTTAAAAAATTAGCGCTGCTAATAATTAGTGCTGTTGATGTATAGATATATGCTTTTAATTAGTGGACAAATCCTGCAGAATTTATGGTTAACAGTGGATGAGCCGATACAAGAACAGCCATAGGGGCCATGAGATCAGCGAAATTCAGTCCATTCAGTGCTCATAAAATTCCTTTTATTCCTTTCAAAATTATAAAAGTGCCTTTTATTCCTTTTGAACTCAACTCAGCTTTGAAGTTTAAACCTAACAATATAGTGACAGTGCACATTATATTATATTACACATTTGTGGATTTTATTGTGGTCAAGGTCCTGGTTAAGGGTCAGAGTCAGAGCTGACATCTGATTGGCTTACCTGTAGACATACTCTCTATTTGATTGGTCAAAGAGCTCCACCTGCTGATCCTCTTGCCAGTGACATCCACATACAAGAGAGTGGCATCTTTCTCCTCCCAGACAGGACCCTCTGCAACCTCACTAGGCTCCTTCACAACGCACTCAACTTTTATAGAGGACATGGTCTCTGAAAAGGCAGAGAGTCAGTGATTGTGAGCTGCAGTGCTTTAGTCTGCCTGGACTAATATCTGGTCAGATAGCCGGTGACAACTACAGGATAAGAGAAGAAAGCACAAAGACCTTTATATGCAATCAGGAAAACATTCCACAAAGTAGACATCCCAATTAAAATCCCAATTAAAAATGGTTTAAATGTTTCATGATGTAATTGTACCCCTTGCACTGTATGAAGTGAGGTATGGGGTCCACTCAGTAAGCACGTCTACACTAGATGGTACAAGCGTCTCACAGAGTCCCTGAATGCAGAATTCTGCAGAAATATGTTAAAGGTTCAACTTGTAGGGCAGAAATAGGCGGATTTCCATTGATTATACCACTTAAAACCCGAGAGCTCAGCCCTAAGCGCAGTCCCCTCTGTCAGCTGGTTCTGAGACTATCTATCCCACTGACTTCTAACACACAGCAGCCGCAGTCCAGCACCTCTGACCAAAGTCCAATCAGAGTAAACTAAATTATCAAACATAGTAAAAACACCTACCTGGAGCAGCCTAAACTACAGAGCTATCAGGCCCTAAACAGAGAGTATGAGTCAGCAGAAAATCTCTTCACCGTCAGAGGTCCACAGCAGAGACAGATCCGGACCAAGTACAGGCTCAGTGACCACAGTCTGGCCCTAGAAACAGGCTGATATAAAAAATCCTAGCTGCCCAGAGAGAAAAGACTGTGTGGTCACTGTGAGAGCGGTGAGGTATGAGAAAACTTCATAACAAAATTAAAAAAGATTCTCCCAAATTATGGAATTCTAACACTATCTTTTTGAAAAATGACCAGTTTTCCTTGGAGAAGGACACACAGCATCTCTTGCTGCAAAACATGTGCCAACATGTAACCTGATGGACAAATATGCTCCACGTCCTGACCTCACTGACCCCCACCAAACCCCTCACTGTATAGAAGATAAATATGCTGTCTGTTTTTATTATTTGATATGCTTCTTATTTAATATGTCTTCTTTTATTTACATAATTTATTTTATTATTATTGCTGCTATTATTTTACTATGACCATTATCATTATTAGTATAATAAATTCTATATTTGTTTTTAGTTCTACAAGTCTGTTCAATTTTATATGCTTTGGCAACATTATGCTCAAAACGATAAAGCCAATAAAGTTATTTGAATTTGAATTTGACCTTGAATTTAAATTTAAATTTAAATTTGAATTTGAGACACAAACGCGCAGTAATCGGCACTGATTCAGGCGCAAAGCGAATCTTCATGTTTGAACACTCTGCGTAAATCTGCGCAGCAACTCACACTGAACTACTTTACAGCAGCAGGAAAGTTCCGTTTGTAACGTATTTAAACAGAATCTGAGCTCCACTTTACCTTCGTCAGTATAATCGACCTCGCTGTCCAGTCGGTGTCTAATCGGTCTAATCTGGTCGGTGTTTGATTTTAGTGTATGAAGTTCGCAGCGGTTGGACTTCTGACCGAGCGAGTGAGAGCAGCGCCCTCTGGAGGCGGTACAGTAAAAAAAACACTGTAGAGCGGGGATGTCAAACTCAGCCACTAAAAGGGCCAAATTAAAATACACCTCTACAAATCTGTGGGACAGAGAACATCTGTGTTTTTATTTGATTGTTTGATAACATTTTGCTATAACCTGAGCTGGCCATTGTTTATTCAAAATACGCCAAAACACCAACATCAAAATAAAGGCAGTTGTTTGCATTAATTAATTAATTATTAATTAATTGATTGATTAATTAATTAATTAATTATTGATACATAAATAGGCTACAGTACACATTATTCACATTACAACAGGCTACATTACATTACATTATGCACATTATGCTGCAGTGCATACTGGGGATTGTAGTGCAGGGCGTTATGAAACGGGCTAGTAGACCCTCACAGAGCAGGTACTACTCGTGCCAGCACAACACACACTAACACACCACCAACACGTCAGTGTTACTGCAGTGCTGAGAATGATCCACCACCCAAATAGTACCTGCTCTGTGAGGGTCCATGGGGGTCCTGACCACTGAAGAACAGGGTAAAGGGGGCTAACAAAGTATGCAGAGAAACAGATGGACTACAGTTTGTAATTGTAGAACTACAACGTGCACCTATATAGTAAGTGGAGCTGATAAAATGGACAATGAGTGTAGAAACAAGGAGGTGGTCATAATGGAAAACATCCTCATTATTAAGAATTACTGGATCACTATATATTTTTTCCTATGGCAGAAACAGGATTCCATAGCTGTTTTTACTCACCTCAAAGCTGGTCGCATTTTCTGTTTCTCATGATCCAAATAATCCCAAACACATTCAGTGATGTTGAGGTCTGGACTCTGGGGTGGTCAGTCCATTGTTCTGAGAACACCAGTCTGTCTCCTTTTCTCAGTAAGAGCTTCTTGACAGCTACACGTCCTTTTAGGCTCAGATTGCTGAGTTGTTCTTCTCACAGTGGAAAGACAGACAGAAACACTTTTTGAGATCTGGAGGAGCGGAGCTTGATTTTCTTGATCTTTGGTGGTCTAACAGGCCTTTTTCTGCTGTTTGGAGTCCTGTTTTCTCTCTTTCTTTGAATCATTTTCAGAACTCCAGTTTTGGAACTTCTCTTTTTTCCCCTCTTACTTTCTTTAGACTTTCACCTTCCTAATGCAAGTGGATGATCTTGTAATTAATAAAAAAATTGTTCAGAAAACTGAATAAATGAAGGGTCTCTGACTTTTGCACAGCACTGGACGTTCTATGGACTTTTTATATTTGATGCCAAAATCATTAAATCATCAACTTCAGATCAATGCAGCAATGAACTTTATGCTTTTACTACAGCAACGTTTACCAAGCTGCTCTTGGAGCCTCTAAACTGTAGTGTTTCTGTTTAAACAGATCAATTTCATCTTCATTAAGGGTTTGAGGATGAGATGATCTGCATGTTCTGGAAGATCAGAAAACAACACTAAAGTAGTGCATGACTGGGAAAAACTACAGATATTACCCAAAATAAGCCACATTGTGGGCATGTTAGTCCCTTAACAGGGAATGTCTGCATTATTTACATCTTAACCATTTAATTAAGTCATTCAGAGAGGTTTGATATGAAATGCTCAACTCCAGAGAAACTTAGAAAAGCCAGATGTCTGAAATGTTTAATATGTTCTTCTCTTACTGAATGTAACTACACCAAATGTTTCATAAATGCTGGCTGATGCCTGAGACATTGTTTTACTATCGTTCTGAGATAAGATTTTGGCCTAAAATGTATTTCAAAACCCATTCATAATGGAGAGGTACATGCAGCACAATAATGCCTAATTTATCACTATTTTACCTTTAACATTAATTACAAAACCCAGAAGACACATATAGGTTCACTGATTGTTCTATACACTATACTGCAAATATAACAGCTCTATTTCACTCGTACACATCACAACCACTCGTTCCTGTCACCACCACTGTAAAGAAATCTGAGTGACCCATTTCACATCAAACCACTCCAAATGACTTTGTTGGCATCTTCACACTGATTTATGCAGAAAATTTGAGAAGTTGGTGGAATTCTCCGAACACGAATAGATGAGGAAACCTAGTGTTCCTGGAGAACCTGGAGTGAAGCACAGTCAACTCATTGATCACAGTTGGTATTTAGTTATACAGTTAATCGTTACAAACATAAAGGCTTAAGAAGGCAGAAAATTAATTTATGCAAACAGGAATACAGTATGATTCAGTTTAGTGTCAACAAACAGGCAAAGCTCAACACAGAATAATAATTACAAAAGTAAGAAATGAGCAATGTTATTAAAGACAAGATTATGGAAAGAGAAAGCACAGAGAGAGGTGACATTTAATCTGTTTTCCTTCTTACTTTCGTTTGTCTAAATGTCTATGAAGTCACCCATTCTACTCCCTACGTACTCCATGAACATTTCCTTGCATTGTCCTCCATCAAACACAGTTCATGATGAATCTTCATTGAGGGTCACCCCCCAGAACCTGCTGTCAGCTGCAGTTACACTGGAATTGAGGGGATGTTGTCACTATTTGGCAACGGCTGCAGTCGAACTGCAAAACAACATGCAGTGGAGGAGTTCACTTTTTGGCAGCGGTGGCTTTAGCGCGGTTAAGGCGTTCTACCAGTGCTCGGTCTGTGCTGGGGGAACAGCGAGATAGAACCGTGCTTATCTCTCCATCATTCCGCCTTTCAATAGCTGCATCCGCCGCCCCTTCCAGGTCCCTAGAGAGAGGGGAGGGAAAAAGAAAAAGAAAAAAATCAATCTAAACTTGGACTTTTAGTTTCAGAATCAATTTTTAATGAAAGACCCTGTTAAGCAACTTATGTTGCTCAACTAACCTGCTCCAGGGCAGGTTAATTTTAGGATTATGTATCATAAATAGCTTCTGAACCTGAAGTAGACACAGACTGCCGAAAGTCATTAGCTATTAATTTGCTGTACAGCAAACACAAAAACAAGACATTCAAAACACAAGACACAACCACTTAGGCTACGTTCACATTACCAGGTTGAAGTGGCACAAATCTGATTTTTTGCCCTAATGTGACTCAGATCTGATGTTTTCAGAGCTGTGTGGACACACAAATCTGGACTTTTCAGATCAGATCAGATCAAAATCCTACCTGAGCCACATTCACGTGGTCCTAAATCAGATATGTATCTGATTTGTGGCCGGGCTCATTCTGCTTGTTAGTTTGTTTGCTGATGATGCACGTGATTCATTCACATGACGTTACTGAGTAGGATGTGCGCATGTGGGTAATTTCAGGACGCAGGTTTGTTCACAGTAATGACAGATTTGAATCGCCTAAACGAGTGTGAACCATTTGAGCAATGAGGCTTGTAATGTAAATGTAGCCTTAGCTTCAAGTTTTGTGAAATTTGCAGTATCAATTACTTGAAAAACACCACAGTTTAACTTGACAGTTATGTAGCATGAAAATATATCATGCTACCATTAATACGGTGGAAGTGGCGACAGTGTTGCTTTTTTCTTTTTGCTGTTATAAATGCTTTATCCTCCACACGTTTACATTCTGTGATTTATTTTTCCTTTTCATCCGCACGGTTGGCTGCCTGCCATAAACATCACGCTTCCATGTGCACATGCATGAGGATTAATCATAGTTTGAGTAACTAAACTTGAGTTAACAGAGAAATTTCTTAGCCACCACTGCAAAATGAGTTGGGTTTGTTGGGTTTTTAAAGCTGAGACTTCTTGAGACGGGCCCCTCGGTGTGCACTTTGGCTGATCCGTGAAAAATTTTGGGATGTCCACAGGATGTGCAATATGACAATACAGTCCTGTGCAAAGTTGGAAACACCCCAGTCAAATTACACATTCTGTTGACTTTATCAGTGAAAATAACATCCTCTACAGCGAACGTACTTACATACGGCATTTTCTGCAAATTGCAGTGCACATTTCTGAGGTTTTTGCTGTGTTTACCATATTGGAAAAAAATAATAAAAGTTGAATGTGCCATAAAGTTTGCACAGGCAACATTTTATGTTTCATTTTTTCCCTCACTAGGTTAAATTCAGCAAAGTAACAATAAATGTTCAGTAGAATGTGCAGTGTGTTCTCTGTAGGATGTGTGAACTTATTTTCACTTAGAAAATCAACCAAACATGTCATTTGACCAGGGGTGCCTAAACTTTTGAACACACATTAGCGTTATTGTGACAAATTACGTCACAAATCACTTTTCAGCATATATCGTGAAACAAGGATGTGTGTTAAAAGACAGACTAATTAGTCCAGTTTAACTGGATTTAGTGCAGCACAGAAGGTGAAACAATGAAGTAAAACCACTGTAGCCATTTGATTTTTTTTTATGTGGCCCTACTGGTGCTTTTTATCTGTACAAACCTTAGAAAAAAAACAATGTATGTATCATTTTTGGTGAAAATGTCAGAGCATTGTGATATTCTTGCCATAGTGACCATCCTTAGATGTAAATAACATGTTCACTGTACATGCACGTCTATGTACCAGTGAAGCGTGCTTCCTCTTAGAGCAATTATATGCCTGATAAAAATTATCAAAAAATGAAACAGAAATGGAAGAAAGGGTATCAGCCAATTTGGCTATAAAGTTACCGGAACTAGAGTCGGCCGCAAAACTCACGTTCAGTGCACAAAGTAAACGGCTGTTATTGTACTGCAACGACAACAGAATTGCAACAAACATGCTTTTGCGTATTCATTTGTGAGATCCTGCTGGTGGGGGTTCATATCAGTTTCCTGTCTTTCACTGAAGCACACAAGTTCTAATAGCACCCCCTTGTGGAGAACTTTCAGCCTGCTAAACATAAGGGTGTGTGTGTACTACAGTATAGGACCTTGCGTCACAGACAGATTAAACAGACACAAACAAACACTCACCCTACTGCCAGGTGGGCTTTAACCTTCTGCTCAGGAGTCACTCTGGACACATATTTCTTGGCTTCGTATTTGTTGTGGTGTTTCACGCAAACCTCAACAAAGGGCTGCAAACAGACATAAGACAGAAAAAAGATAAATCAAACATCAAGGGTCAGTGTTTATGTCAGTGGTGTGGGTTAGAAAGTCCATATCTCTATTTACCAGATAGCCAATGGGTGATTTTTTGCTTTTGGCAAATTTCTCTATCTCCTCCCAGTCCTCTTTCTCAGCAAGTGCAGTGAGCTTCAGCCACCAGTACCTGGAACAAACGTCAACATGACTTAAACACACTTCCCCAAATATAAACACACACATGCATGTAAAAGAGACCAATAAACAGTCTATTCAAATAAGAAATTTAATATCCTGCTTCAGTTCCTTTGAGGTGTTTTGCGGAGATATTTCTCAATAAGGTTGTGTTCCACACTGCATTTAATGACACAGGGATGGAAATGCAAATGGTAATAATATTACTTTGCTAGCTAGTGTTAGTCAGGCATTCCCCTGCCTTTCCCATATCGTGTGTCAGCCCCTATAACCTGTATTTCGTCATTGTCAGAACAAAACTTTGTATGTCCATTGCTTTCTTTTTAATTTTTGAAATCTGAAAATGTTAGCTGCCCTTTACAATGCCTCTCCCAATTTTTCAATTAATGGACCATAAGAAATGCTTTAGAATGCCTCAAAAAAATCTTGTTCTATTAACATACATTTGAAGTTAAGAACATTTTTTCATTTCCCCGTAAAGTTACCATCTTGAAGATACAAGGTTTTGTCACAACAACGATATATAAATGTATGCATGTTTTCATACTTACAGCACTGTGTAAAAATCAGAGACAACTTTTCATTTATTTAATTCCAGAGCAAAACGGCCATTAAATGCCACTTATTATTTTTTAATCAACAGAAAAAATAGGAAACATATCATACAGAAAATGACACACATGCTAACTAAATACAATAAAAAAACAGTATTTAGTATGTTCACACTTTGCTTTTATTACAGCGTCTATTCTTTTCAGGGGACTCGCTTTCAGTTTTCAGAGAAATCTGCAGAGATATTTCACACCTAAAAAGTTCAGTCTTATAAGTTGGTTTCTTTTTCTGCTTCTGATGATCCAAGTTATTGCAAACAATTCAGTGATGTTGAGGTCTGGGCTCTGAGGTGGTCAGTCCATTAATACACTAGCACATCTTGACAGCTACACATACTTTCAGACTCATAGTGCTGAGTTGTCTTCAGCAGAAGGATGGACAGAAATACCTGTGGATTTTTTTTTACATCTGATGCAAAAGTAAAACCTGAATTTCTTCTCTCTCTCAATGATAAAAGCTTTAAGTATTGATTATCTGATGTTGACAGTTTTGGTGGTCTTCCAGGTCATGCATGGTTGTCAGGAGTCCTATTTTCTCTGTATCTTTTAACAATTTTTTAAACTTTTTTTTTCCACTTTTCTTTTTATTGTCTCCTTCTATATGCAAGGAAGCCAGCTTATATCTAATATTCTCAGAAATAACTTAATGGCCATTTTAACTAGAAACTGAATGAAGGGTATACTTAGACTTTTGCACAGTGCTGTACATACATACACCATGTGTCAAAAACTTAAAACCACTTGTCACATTTTATAAAATGTAGGTAACGTTTTATAAAATGTGACAAGTGGTTTTAAGCTTTTGACATGTGGTGTATGTATGTATGTTTAATTCAGTATTTCAAGTACTTTAGGAACAACAAGTAGTTATTAAACTGCATCTGAATGGAAGGGTATGTGAATCAGGATAAACTCCTATGATGTACCTCTTGTCAGGCACTCTGAAGTCCTTATAGAGCTGCTCAGCGTGCTTGTGCAGGCCCACAGCCAGTAGGGCTCGGATGGTGTCGTGTAGGGAGAAGCCCACCAGTGACTCGCCCTTCTCCTCTTCCAGCTTTTTCTGGAAACGTAGCAGACGCATCTCCTCTTCTGTAGCCTGAGAGAGTGAGAGGGAGAAGAATTCATTTAGTTTGGATACAGAAGATGTAATGTAGTAGAATTTCTCTGCTGGGTGAAGGGGACAACCATGTAATGGATAAATGGATTTATATTTCTCACCTTGGCAGCGAATTCATTCTTGGCCTTGTTGTACTCATCCACAGCACTTTGTAAATGACCTATTCGGGCCTCCAACCTCTGTCAAACACACCCATATAAAATACACTCAATTTAGTTTAAAACGAGATTCAATACTAAACATACATCAATGTTTTGAAAGTCTCATATGGATTCTTACCTTTTCTTTATAGCTGGCTTTCACATAGAAATTTCCAAGCTCTTGATGATCATCGTCTTGATTGAAGAGATCTTTCAGTGTGTCCTGTTCCTGATGTTTACAGAACTGAAATTGACAAAGAGAGTAAAGACATTTAATAAAAGATCACACGACTTTGTCTAAACCGTCTCTGCTAAACAGTAACACCAACTGCAAAGTATGTACCTGTCTGTAGAGGCTGAGAGCCACAGGCTGGTTCCTCAGAGTCATGAAGAAGTCTCCTCTGTTCATCTCATTCTTTAGGTATGTTACCACGGTATAGACTGAGGATACAGGAGAGAACACTGGCTTCATTTAGAAGCTGCGTATGTGTATAGTACGTCGATGAGTGGATATGAACAGACCTCAGGTCACAAACTGATTAAGTTTGCTTGTGTGCTTTAGCGTTATTATGGCATGTAATTGAGAAGACATTTAGGCATTAGGCATTAGGAAACTGAAAGATGAGAGATTCTCCATGTTGTTGTGGTTTTTTGTGTGTGCATGTATCTGTGTACCCAGGTCTGTGTCTCCGCTCTCAATGGCTTTGCTGAGTGCTAACTGGCTCCTCTTCATCTTCAGCAGCAGAGGAACTTGCTCCCCAGAGCGAGGCTCAAACTCCAGCAACTGCGAGAGAGAGAGAGAGAGAGAGAGAGAGAGAGAGAGAGAGAGAGAGAGAGAGAGAAAGAAAGAAAGAGACAGGCATCTTCACATCTTCAGCCGACAACAGGCTTGAGGTCTGATTGATATTTGTCAGCAAGTCTGAACGTGTGAGCCGTTGTGTCTCAGTATTTAGTCGCACTTTATTTGAATAGCCCCCTAAAGATTATCTTCAGATGATCAAATTATTAACCATCTATACTAATTCTTTGCAGTATTAGGGTTAGAGAGAGGCTTAGGTTCAGAACCTGGATTAGGTTCTGAGTTGAGGTTAAGGTTACGCTTCATTTACATTAGGGTGGAGCCGGGCGATTATTCGAATTTATTTCTACGTTACGAATACTGTTGTGTGAGTACCTTTATAGCAAGTTCAGTGCGGCCGCACTCGTAGGCCTTAGTCGCGATCTCAGAGTAAGAGATCCCAGCAGCTTCACCCAGCTTCAAACTTATGGCTCTTGCAATGACCTCATCAGCCTCCTCTTTCTGCTGTACCTACACACACACACACACACACCAGACAGTTATACACAGGCACAGGTCTCTGAACATTCACACATAACTGTATAGATCTCTCTCTCTCCCTGTACCTTGCAGCAGGCCCAGTGTTTGAGTACTCGACTCACTCCCTGGTACTCTGGAGTCTTCAGATAACGACAGATTTCAATGGCAAGAGGATACAGTTTACGATACACTAACCTGAGAGAGAGAGAAAGAAACAGTAAGGATTGTGTACACAATCTGCTACGAGTATAAGGCTGTGTTAATGCTCACACACACATTTTCACAAGAAATGATAAGAATGTAAGTGTTGTTTATGGCTTTTTTTGCTTCAGAAACCCATTAACTACTTTCAAATGCTTTAAACAGTACTTTCTTTCTATGCTACTGGCTGCCGCAGGCTGATACGGTACGTAATTCTTGTTTTTCATTATACAACAGTTAGTTCCAGCCACGCAAGCTGATAGGTTGAGAAGCGTTCTAACCGTGCTGTTATTTCGCCATAACGTCACGTTTTTTTGACAAACACTGTATCACTCCGTTGAGATGCCATTGCTAAGCAACGACTTTAACCGTTGTAGGAGACGCTCAAGCCATTTGAATGTTTTTACTTCTTTGCGTACAAACAGAAAATGGATCCTTTCACATTTGACCTACAGCTGATTTGGTCAGACTCTGAAGATGAGGCTACACTAAATTCCCAAACTGTCAGTTGGTCGGTGTGGAGCTGGAGAACAAATTGCTGGCTGTGCAGCGAGTGAGTGGAGCTCGTTACTCTGACGTAGCAACGAGCTGCTTGTTAAGGAACTATAATTTGGAGGAAGGAACTGCGAACATTAAAACATATTAAATGCCGCATTCACAGCCCAATTTATTTATTTATTTCTTACTTTATTTATTTAACTGTTGTATAAAAGCAATACTTAAGCGATAGAACACGCGAGGTCGTGTGTTATCGCGAATATTTTGCGATGACACACTCCCTCTCATGTTGTATTGCTTAATTATATCACCTTCAAAGCAATGGTTAAGCACAATGAAACCTAACCAACAATTTCCACTGTATATGGTACTGTATTTTTTCCTGCTCAGTTCTGCTTAGTTAATTTTATTTACTTGTAGCTGTGTCTGTCTTAATGTGAGCTGCTGGAGAAATTTCTTGCAAATTATATCTTAATCAGCCAGTAAAACCAATTATGATTCTGTAAGTTTATGGTGACATATTCACAATGATGAGAGCCAAACTGACAAGCTTTGTCTCACCGGTCTATGAGCACTTGGACAGTCATCTGCTTGAACTGAATATGAGTGAGAGGGATGCCCACAGTGTAGTCTCTCACAGCGTTTAACACACGTAAGTCCCGACACATGCTGACAAACGGCTCTGGAGGAAAGTTACTCAGGAAACACTTCCCGAAGGAGGCTGCCTGCACACACACACACACACACACACACACAGAGAAAGAGAGAGAAAGGTGAGATAAATGGTTAAGTGGCAGAAGAGGCAGCGAGTCCTGATCACATTGGTGACTCACCCTCAGGAGTGTTTTCTGGGTTTCTGCCTCAAGCTCGTGTCCTGCTGCCTCCACACACTGCTTCACCGCCTCTCCCAGCAGATTCTGCTCTTTAATCTCCCTCAGATACTCATCCGCCTTCTGACTCTCTTTCTACACATGCACACAAATATTTTACAGACAGACAGACAGGCACATAGACAGAAACCTCTTTAATACTGAAGGACGAGTTACAGCAGCAAGAACAGAACTATTCAAATCTATATTACCAAAAACTACGAAACTTACAGAATTCACAAGGTACTCATAGCAGACATAAACAACCCTATGGCTCCGAAATAAATTCTTGGCTGAAACCGAAATTCAGGACACACAGGGATGAAAACCGAAAAAAGCTGGCGATAAATAAAAAAGTTTACATAAAATAAACTCACTTAAATTATACAGTATAAGCCAAGAAATTCAATGTCCCTGACAATAGAAAATGGTTAGTCATGCAAGGCAATGAATTCCATTATTTTTAGTTGTACTTTGTACTTCGACTGTCTTTTGTTCATTTTTTCATCATTTCAAAACTGAGGCTACTGGTGTTGTCAGCAAGCTAGCGGAAACTTTCCTATCTGCCTTCTGTTGTTTTTCTGTATTCTGCACATCAAGCATTTATCGAATGATGTGGTCTTCAACCTGTTGTGGAGAAGTACTTTCTACTGGGAGGTGGCTGTCCCAACCCTAACCCCTATATTTCACCTTCTGAAAATTATATGCAATTTTTTTTTGCATTTTCTCTAAAGTTGTTTTTAAAAAGATATTTTCATTTTTTTTTAATTTACCTTAACATGAAGTAGATTTATGATTACTTTAATTTTAAATTCTTACATTTTTAATCACTTCGTTTAAAGCACGCTGCCCTGTGTTTTCATGTCACAACTGAAACACAGAGTTTTAGTCCATGGGCCGAGCTTTACGTTAGCAACAGTCCTGCATTTTAGAGCAGAAGGTGAGACTGCATCCCTGTTCCTCATGGCCACATGGTGAGCAGATAGATCCCATTGTTTTAAAGTAAATGTGTCTGAAAGTCAGAAAATCCGTGCATAACATTGAGAACTGTCCTTACTGAAACATACATTTTCTGCATTTAAGCGAACCTTCTTGCATTTTAATAAAAATATTGCGAAAAAATACTGCATGTCAACACAACTGTTCAAAGCTGTGTTTGCTACTTATGTACTGCTAGAGTTTTTTAATTATGCTGAAAATTAGCAAAAATTGTCACTACCGAAACATTTGGTAACTTTTCAGTAGTAGTGTTATGATTGGCAATGACAAAATGGAATGTTCAATCATTCATTTTAATAAAATAAACATGTTTAAGGCATAAAGTCACTCAAAACATAAGGATTTTAGTCTAAAGTCCATATCAGTTAAAAAAAAATCAAAATGGGTTTTCAACTCTGACTTTGAACCAATTCAGTAGAATGACCCACATATTACATAATGATATTATATAACCTGCTATGGATATACAGATATTATATTATTTATCATGTTATTATCATACCAGCACACAATAAACTATAGATACATTAAAAATTGGCCACCAAGATTTTTCAGCATGCAAAATTTTGATGCATCCCCACTTTATTAGTGTATGCTTCAAAGCCAACAGTTACATATAACTTAAGGAGTTTGTTAATAAGATTTAAATATTGAATAAACAACAAAATATTACCCATACTGACAGCACCCCAAAAATATATACATGACTTTTTAACTGACATAACATTTAACCAAGCAGAAAATGTTTAAGAACAAAAATTTTATGCATTTATCATGACAAAACCTGGGCGGACCTTTCACCAGAGCCTCACCTCATATTCTTTGTGCGCCTCCAGCAGCAGTGCTCCTGGAGCCATGGAGGCTATTTTAAAGATCTCCTCACAGGCAGCTACCAAACAAGGAAATATATTCAGTATCACCCTTGATAAGTCATCACTATAGCAGATAATCATCGCTAGCCATTGTATGTATCTCTGTTCTAACCTGGCACCTCCTGCAACAGTTCATGGTGTGTGCCATTGAGGATTCTAACCCCGTCCAGCTCCGGCACCAAAACTGAAAAGCCTTCGAGGTGATATGAGATTGTATCTTTACACTCTCCTGCCACCAAGATGTGTCCATCCCACATGATCACCACTGAGGGCTGCTGACTCTTAGGCCTACGACACCTGGGCAGATAATTGGGAACACAAAATAGTTTTCATATCAACTGAAATGGTATACATGTATAAATGTCAGTCAGAAGCAAGAAAATTTACACACATGCATTTAACAGTTTAAAAATTTTGGAATCACCATTTAAAAGCTTAAAATCAATGTTTCTTATTATTTCCAAAGTTGTTTAATAAAGAGAATTCAAGCACCAGCCTACGAGGACCTCATTTACATATCATTTACATGAAGCAAGCCCTAATTCATGCAGATGTTTCAGTAGGGCCAATAAAACGACAGCATTCAGCACATCATGAGCCAAAAGCTGTACTCATAGGCAGAGTCTGATTTAGAGCACCCCTACTCACTTTCTAGTTTTAGAATTATGACATAAAATAAAATGTGAAACAATAAAACGTCTTTTATTATATAATACAAGTTAGTAAAAGGATGTGATTGTGTAGCGAGACTATTTTCCTAAAATAACATATTTAAATGCTGTATTACTGTGGTGTAAGAGATGCTTCTGCACAAGGAGTGTTTTTTTTAGTTAGTAGGATAAAACAAAAGGAAAATGTAATCTGTCCTTAAAAGGCACACGGAACAATTGCAGCACTCCTTTACCAATGTGCATAATTATATCCACTTTTTTACTAGATTGCTATATGCACAAATTATCATTACTATTCTTTTCTAATTTTATTTTTAACTGTAAATTAAGCATTTTTTTTAACTATTATGCTCAATAAAAATTACACACATTCCTACCAGATGTGAGTTTTATTGTACAGATACAGATACAGATATTGTACAGAAAGAAGAAACTGATGAATTACAAAACTGTAATTTAACCATTCGCAATGTTAATAAATAAGAGCCAATGATTTCACTAACATAAAAGCAATCTGGCTGCAGATCTAGTAAGCAAGTCCTGTGCAACTTCACAGGTTTCAAATAATTTGCAGGAAGCTAGAAAACTGTAGATTATTTTAAACAGTTCAAATGTTCATAAGCAAAAGGTCTCACAAAGTACAAAATGCCCACATGTTCAGCTTGGGGTTGTAACTTCACATGTAAAGCTAGCATCGAATTTGGATTTCACCATTTGCCGGCTGAAAAATATTAGTCGTTTTCACTATACTTAGCCTATTTATTCCTTTCTTACAATTAGCTAATAAATATCCAATATATTAAATAAAGTTGAGCCTTATCTTTAGGTAAGGTATTTTTCAACCTGCTTTGATATCTGTGACAGCAACTATACACAAAAATCCTGCTTGTGTGCCAACAGCACCCCCTTGTGAAGAATCTTAAAAAATTATTGCGGAGAAAAACGAAATCTGTATTTTTGTATTTCACAAAATTAACATGAAAAGTCCAACCTGCTACAGGCTGCTTTCTTTTTTTCACCGGTAAGATTACAATAAGTGGGATCAATACTTTTTATTTTGTTTATATCTCTGTGCTATAATATTTTACTTTTGCTTGCAACTTTTCCAGCACCAGCGTTACCTCCTTAAAATACTTATATAGAGCCCTGTTATCTATCATTTAAATCTTCTTTTCATTCCCCAAACTCTTGAAATGTTGAATGGAACACCTTAAGATTAATAATAGGTTTAAATCTAATTTACATCTACATTGTCTGTTTATGAATGACAAAAGTTTTTAATATGACAAGTGATTCGAAAGCTTTGGGCTGGTGGTGTATATATGTATACATATACATTTACAAATACAGCTCATGTGAAAACACACAAATTGTATGAGAAGAAACACCTAAAAGCTACATTAAAAAATCAAAAAATATGAGTTGACTTACCAGGCCATCTGTTTGGGTGGATTTCTGACTTTAGTCTCCACTTCACTGAGTTTTTCCTGCACACATGAAGTCAGTCACTGTCATTTTAGCCACAAAAGACTCAAACACTACAAACAACAAAAGAAACTGAACTGTGAGTCAAATGGCCGACTGTGCCAAATCAAGAACTCATAGTGCAAGATTTCTATATTAATTTCTTCCTCACGCACCTTCAGGTTGGCAGTACCCATCCACACATGGCCAGAGTCAGTAAACAGGGCCAGGTACTTATAGCTGAATGAAACACACATGTGCACTATACTGGTAGCCTGTGGTGAAAGACCTGGAGGGCTCTGAAACACACATAAAAGTTGTGAGCATGCAAGGTCGCTCTCTGCACATATTCTTTGATATGATAATTAACATTTAAAGTCCCTCACCACATAGCACTGCTGCGTTTGTATTCATTCAATATTAAAATGATTTGTGATTATAAGGTGTGTTTGTAGTAGCTCCTCACCACAGCAGTGCAGGCGGCGTAGTCCAGAATAAAGAGATCAGCACCAGTAGCCACCAGCACTTTACTCTGTCTGTCCTGGGTAAGCACCGCCCAGCAAGTAGGTGCCCCTTGGAGGCCTGTGTTTTATAACAAACAAAACAGGGCAGTCGATTTGAAACCAAAAACAAAAATGCAAGAGGAGTGAGATATAGCAAACAGGCCTGAGTCTATTTGAGGACAGTACTGGGAATCACTAATTGAGCCAAGTGACGACAGTTTTAAGAATTACAGACGATTGAACCTACTGATGCCAGTTTTGGGAATTGCAGATGGATTGCGTTTATTTTGATGGCTATTAAGATAAATGATTTCAATGTCAGAAAATGCACAATCTGGGGCTTTAAGATTCCTAATATGTTATCTGGCTTCAGAACATTCCATATCAGCACAAAGCACCATCCTTTCTTTCACTGTTGTCACGCTGACTAAACAGCCGTTGATTACTGATGATGTGGTTCCACTGAAGTAGTTAAAAACTAAAAGACAATTCCATATATTCTATTCTAACAATAGTCGGCTACAGTAACAGTAGCCTGTAGGCAAACTTAATATGGTAAGCTTTAGCTATTTTATTATCTGAGCAAGAAGCAATTTATAGGCTGAAACAAAAGCATGAGTGTGTTCATTACATCCAGTTTAAGTAGGCCTTTCTGTTGTGTTACCATATTACTTGCCGTATTGAAACAAGTTACTGTAGAAAGGTACCACAAATCTTGACTGAGAGGCTCCTCAGTCTGAAGGTTGACCGCAGCCTCTAAGGCAAAATGTGTGGCACCTTTCTGTTAGATGTGCTTAAAACACTTATTTTTAATGCAGTGTTTAATACAGTTAAGCAATTTAAGACAGCTAGGTGGAGAAAACGGCCGAGTCATTGACAGCATACTCACCTGGCACCTCAGGTAACCTCCGCAGTTTCAGGTCATCAATGTTTGTTGCCAGGGTGAAGCGGGATGCTCCCGTCACTATGGCAACTCCAGTTCCATATGGAGAATGGAATACTTTGGCTTCCACAACTTGACTCTGTCCCACTTCCTGGTAAGATGAGCAACATCACAGTGAGATCTTAGGGCAGGGGCATCAACATCATTTTAGATATTGGGCGACATTACACCAATATCAAGTGGGCCATACAAATCAAATTCTTTTAGATGCTTAAAAAAAATCTATTTTTCTAGATTGGAGAGGTGTCCAATCTTATCTACTAAGTGCAAGTGTGGCTGCACATTTTCATTTGTTTACAATGAAACTCAATCTCAAACTTCAATAATAAATCAGATATACTCCTACTTTGTTGGAACGAACATTTGCAGCCACACCGGCCATTTACGGATAAGTTTGGACAACCTAGTGTAAAGCTACCCGTAGAGTAGAGGCTGCTACTGCAGGAAAGGGGGTACAAACTCCCTGATATCACAAGAATGAGTGCTGAAAGAGTATGTGTCTATAAACTTTAAATACTGTATGTGTATGTGTGTGTATTCTCACATTGCCCATGCTGAAATGTCTTTTGAAGTTGCCAAAAAGGTCATAAATAAGAACAGTGCCATCTTCCTGAATACAGAGTAGATCATCACACACAGTCCAACCCAGCTGCTTCACCACACCACTCTTCCACTGCAGAGAGAGAGAGATATAAGTCAGCAATTAATGTCTCTGTAAATGGACACAAGTTAAAGCAGCAAATCTGGCAAATAAGTGCATGTGTATATGTGTTTACTGGAAAGCTGGTCATAGCCGCTCCAGAAGAGGAATAGATCTCTAACTGAGGCCGGACGCTGGGGGAGCGGCGCTGTGGTTCCTTCAGCAGAGCTAAGAGAAAACGAGTGTGCATTAAGGAAGTATAGAAAGAAATACATCCACCACTAGGGATGCACCGATCCATATTTTTTCTTTTCCAATACCTTGATCTCAGGATATCAGCCAATCCAGAGTACTAATTAGATTAATAAGAATAAGACCAGCGGTTCTCATAATGGGGGCCTGCGATGACAGTGGCACTTGCTACTCCCAAAGGGGGCCTTTGCCTAAAAATGATTGCTGCCTTACACAAACAAGTTTGTCTGTTAAATGATCCTTCTAATTGTAATTGTAAGTAGAACATTCATTTCCATTAATGAAAAAAATGGGAAATTTGATGTGCATCACTTTTTTGAATGAAGTGAAACAATATTAATAGTGGATCATCATGTTTTGCTGATACCTGATCCATTTTAAAAAGTCAGAATTGGTGCCAATACCAACCCAGGGCACTGGATCAGCGCAGTCATTCTTACCCACCTTGCTGGTGGATGTGGACAATATGGCAAAAATATAACATCACAAAATGTCAAAACATCCCTTCCTCCCCTTCCTATGTCCCTGGTCAGTAGTCCACACAAAATACCATCAAAAACTATGAACACAATGATTTCTATTCAGTATTTTACATACTGCATTAAATATAAATTAACAGGGCTAATTATGCTCTCTTTGTCATTGTTCTTCAAGTGGTTGATGTTCTTTAAGCACCAACATTGTCCACAATACGCTCAGAAAAGCATACTATAACATAATGTGATGCAATTTATTATGATAAGTTTATTATGACCTATTATGATTAAATTATGATCGGTTTCCATGCATGGTTTGTATCCTTCAGCCCTGCATCAATAATTTCCAAAGAGCCGTTCTTGGCTGGATATTTTCGAGTGGCAACCTTACAGTAAATACCCATGTACAAACAGCCCACACACTAACATTTCAGTCGTAATCCTGTTGAGAGGATGGTCCACCACCCAGAAGATATCTGGTCAACAGTGGTCCTGCGTTTAGAATTTATGATGATGGATGATGAACAGAAATGAGGGTGGCTGACAAACCGTGCATGACAACAGCTGCAGCCTGTTACTGAACAACTATACAGTGGACCTATGAGGTTGGTGGAGCCTATGAGGTGAAATAGGATGGGAGGAATGACACTTAGTAAAGGAGGAGTACATGTTACCTTCCATTTGGGAGCTTGTCAATCAATACTAACTTACCTATGGGACCACCATAAGGAGCTGCCGCCACTAAACACTCCCTGAGACCATCCTTCAGATTCCAGCCCATCTCATACAGCTCAATCTTCCTATTTATGGCAGGAAAATATGTAAGTTAAACATTTATTACACAGCATGGAATTAAAACGATTCAAAAGTTACAACTATTCATGTACGGAACAACCACTACTGCAATGTGTCCTGGGCAGTCAAGACAGTTCTTCCTTAACTGCCTGTCACATGACTCTCTTCAGGCTTCAGTCCTTCATTCGCTTGCATAATATCTGAGAGTTGCCAACTACTAACACTACAATATTTTAAACGTGTGTACATTTCTATGAATATACATATATATTTTACTGAACGTAGAGAATTATCGTTTATTTGAGCTATTTTACGTTAACTTACCTCGTCAGGCAGCTGCTGACGAGGCTCAAGCTGGCTTCCTATTCAGCCGCTTCTTGTTCGAATTTTCCCGTTCCACCTTAAATGGTGCAGCATATACAAACAGACCTGAGGCGCCAGAATGTAACTGCTGCGCCAATTAAGGTGGAACGGGAAAATTCGATCAAGAAGCCGACGAATAAGAAGGTGACTTCAGTTTCTTTGCTATTGGAGGGTTTGGCCTGTCGTTACCTGTAGAAAGCCTCTCCGAGGGGATTCCAGTTGGCCGTGACAAACGCCATGGCCCCCCTTGTGTACTGACCGTCAGGGGCAGCTGTACGGGGTTCGCCGGTCAGTTAACGCAGGTTCGTTATTATGAATGTTTCCTAGATATGTTGTTCATTTTCTTGTCCATCCCCTGCACTTCTTCGTGTTGTTTTGTATTTAAGGCAGACGCAGTAACAGAGCGCATGTTTGCGCCCTCTACCCGCTGCAGGCGGAACTGCTCTATGAACGGAGGCCACATGGTGGCGCTGTTTATCCGCTGGCTGGAGAACAGCAGGGCATGCCTGCATCAGCAGTTGGGGTCACGTCTGCGTCTGGATTGACAACTCTCAGTAAAATCACATAGTTTAAAAAAATATATTAAGTCAGCATTCTGGCTAGTATATATTACATCTTCTAGTTAGCTATTAAAACACATACAAACAAGAAATGTCTTTTTATAGTAGCGTCATAAGGAACACACAGTGCCAGGCTTTCATATACATAAAACCAGGCCTTCAACCTTTCAGGATGGAAGATAGTGCCATATATCAGCACACAGAGCAACTACAGTCCATTGGAAACTGGCTAGAACTAAATTGGAGTAGAGTAAATAAAATGATTAAAATGTCAAAGTGAAAAGTGAAAATATTAAAAGAAGAATTCTTTGTGAAGCTTCCTAATTTCAGGACTGTTAAAGAGGAATTCCGGTAATTTTTCAAAATTAGTGCTCACAGAGAAGTGCTGAAGTGTACTGGACAAATTATTAGTGTGGTTTTAATTTTATGAAGACTGACAAAATAATTAGTGTTATTAACATTGAACACATTGAAAGTGATTTTCTCATATTTTTCATTATGTTATGTGAAAAATATTATAGGTTTTATTCCTTGTATTGTTTCTACTCTGTGCTGAACTACAGGTTCTACTACTTTAGGTTCCTTTTAAATGTTTTCCTAATGTAGAAAACCAGTGTTAGCTGCTTTATTAAACAAAACAAGAATAACATTAACATTTTAACACACAGGGGTGGCCAGAGGTGGCCAGTACCATCCTCTCGTGAAGCATGGCCACCCGTCTGCCACACCTTTGGGACAAAACTGACTCACTCTGGTACCTAGAGTAAGCCTTTCACCTACCTGGATGTGAATATTTGTTCAGATTGCAAGCAGAGCTACAGATAAGTCCGGATTAAAAATGTTGTCAGCATGCTGATCATTGGAAAACTGAACAGTGGACAACTTAGGCCTGTAGTTTTCACCAGATGTTTTGGATCATTCCAATAGTGATGACTCAAGACCACCAGCAACATTATGATTTTAATGAATTAATGTGTAGTTTTAAAGAAAATTTTAACATTTCCTTGATCCAAAAGTTCTCTTATGAATTTTTTCAAATCAATCAAAAAATTTGGCCTAAGTGTTTATCGGTGTGTCATATGGGATAGCTAATTTCTAATGTTAAAATCCAAATTTGATTGTAGATAAAATTACATGTAATAAAAATATATATAAAAGTTACAGTTAAGAAGCTCGTTCAATGTATAGCTATACAAAATTTCAGCGCTTTAAACCGAAACAGAACATATTCTGAAACATTTTGTATCTTAAAGGGGAACTCCACCAATTTTTTAAAAAAACTCTACATAATTAAGTGTTTGAGATGTAAACAGAATCATTCAGAGTGGTTTAGCGTGAAATCCTTAATTCTAGAGAAACCTACTGAGTCAGAATTGGTCACAGTGGTGGTGATAGGAACCAAATGTCCACCTCTAAAAGCTCCCTCACAGAAAGTTACATGAAATGGTTAGATGCTGCCTGATGTCTGACACATTGTTTTGTGATAATTATGATAAGGTTTGGCTTAAAATGTATTTGAATCCATTTATTTTAATCTATTCATGGTGGGCAGGCACATGCAAGGTGCTGTAAGGCTAAATAGTATGCCAGAAAAACATATTTTTTCCAGATTTACCACTATTTTGCCATCATCAACATTACAGATAAAACTCAGAGGACACGTGTGGGTTCACTGGTGGTTTTGGATAGTAAATAAAATGGCTACGCTTCTGTTGTTGTCATGGCAACACCCTGGTTCCTATCACCACCACTGCAAAGAAATCAGTCGGTAAGTTTCTCTATGATGAACCGTTTCACATCAAACCACTCCGAATGAATCTGTTTACATCTCAAGGACTGAATTATTCAGAACATTTTTTAAAAATTGGTGGACTTCCCGTTTAATATGAGTGAATAGTAACAATTACAATACTCAGCTCAACCAGCTTTATATCAGAAACTTTAAATTACATTCGCCTTTGCGCACATTTAGCCTGAAAAGAACTTTGACTCATCAAAGGTCAGAGCATGGTGGTATAAAACATGTATGTAAGTCAAAAACACCGTATAAAGTAAGTTCTCTGCTGTTTTTCTGTTCTGCACGACAGACATAACATCGACTTTCCCGCCATTATAAAAGCGTTTAAAAGAGGACCGGTCCATCTGAGCTCTTTAACGGGGGAAACGAACAACATCTTAATGATTTTTTAGTTTAATCGCAGAGAATTTGGTTTTGCTATAAACACAGATACACATATTTCCTCAATTGAACGTACTATTTTATTATGGTAGCAGCTGAATGTAAGAAGTGATCTGTATGTGTACTTCGGTGGTTCATCCTCCATTCCTGTTACATGCCGGACAGGCTGCTGTTTATCTTTCCCTTTTTCTTATATTCTAGTTTTATGCAGGGGCAGGTAGAGTTATTTAGGGTCGACTGGGCTTCGGTTTCTCAGACGCCACAGCAGTAACTGTTAATCATAAAGTGACATTACGTTATATTTTATTTTTTCCTTCTCCACTGGATCCAGCGCGAGAGATGGAGAGCGAGACAGGAGTAAGTGCACTAACGTTAGCCGGCTCGCGCTGTTAGCCAATAGCTAACGCTAATTTCGTTCGACTGATTCACATTTTTTCCTCTTTAAATAGTCATTTAAAACGCATGAGTCGAGTTGAGCGCGTTGACGTTACTTTGTATTGAATTTGTGGTTGTGTAGCGTATAAGTTAGTTAAAAGAAACGTGTTTCTTCAGTGTTAGCAGCTAGCATAGCTTGCTAACTGAGGTAAGCGCTGTTTGCCAGATTAACTTCAGCTACGCCGGTGGCTAAACTGAATCATGTTTAGTGAACATTGTTACCATCTAACTTAGTAGTCAACACAATAAAATAATGGCAGTCTAGCTAAGTAACCTACTCTGGTTTGATTCATTTGTCAAAGGACTCGTCTTTTATGTTAAGAACAGTGATTGGGGCGATAAATATAGTTATGTTCCTAGCCAACTAGTTAGTAACGTTCCTATCTGCCCCTGTTGCCCACCGGTTATCGGCGCTGGCTAATATGTATAGAAACAAGACCACTTTGGAAGTCCAAAATGCTGATGAAAAAACCTTTACGAAGTCTGTTTTTCGTCAGTCAGAGACACCCTGGAACTTGGGCTATCCTTGTTATTATTCTCTAAGTTATTGTGGGATATTTCGCTAGTGTGAAGAATGAAGTGATCCATTGCTGCCAATATCTGAGTCCATATCAGAATCACTTTATTTCGCTAAGCATGGTAGCTACACTCTTAAAAAAAGATGCTTCTTTTTGTGTTCTTTAGTGAAGTGAATGATCCTTTGATGAACGGTCATTTCATGCTCGAATAGTTCTTCGCATGCTGAAATGTTTCTTCAGATTTGTGGAGAATGTGTTGTATATGGTTCTATATAGAACCTCTATATAGTACCAAAAAAGGTTCTTCTGTTGCTACAAGTTTGACCTTGTAACAATAGAAGAACAGTTTTTGGTGCTGTATAAAAAGATCCATGCCGACCCTTACTCAAGGTTACAAAGCATTCAATGCAGACTCAGTTAGTAGTAGATTGTAGTCGCCCTCATCCCAATCGGATGTGTTTCTCTCCCTGAAATCAGACACAGACCAGCTCTCCTTCCACCAGTCCTGCTCCTGCTGAACTAACTAATGCCCTGCACCAAAGCCACCCCTTCGGCACAGTCATCCCGAACCGGATCTTTGTAGGAGGGATCGATGTTAAAGTAAGCATAGGCCAGTGTCTGTGTATGTGTGTATCTGGAAATCACTATGTCCATTAAAGAGGAATGCCACAGATTTTGTTCTCCATAGTTCAGTCCTTGAGATGTGAACAAAGTAATTCAGAGTGGTTTAAAGTGAAATGGTTAAATGTAGAGAAACTTACTGGCTCTGATTCCTTTGCAGTGGTGGTGATTCTATGATACAGAATGTCCAGTGAACCTACAGTGTGTTCTGAGTTTTTATATGTAATATTGAAAATGGTGAAATAGTTATAATTGTAAAGAAAATGTTTTCTTTGGTTTCTACTTATCAGAACTATCGTAAAGCAGTGACTCAGACCTCAGGCAGTAATTCTTAACCATTCTATGTAACAACTTTCTTTGATGCAGCTTTTAGAGACGTTAAACACTTTGGGCGTCTGGTTCTTGTCACCACCACTGTGAACAGAGTTTCTCTACATTTTGCGTTGATGAAGTTAATCTCATCTGATTTCTGTTCTCTCTCTTTCTCTCTCTGTGTCTGTGTCTGTGTCTTTAGACCAATGAAAATGATCTCAGACATTTTTTTTCTCAATACGGAACGATTAAAGAAGTGAAGATTGTTATTGATCGAGCTGGAATATCAAAAGGGTCAGTTTATCTCAGTGTTTATCTTGCTGTGTTTGAGATGATTTAATTGAGTTAAAAAGTGCAGAAGCTCAGAGGCTTTGTTATATTCTCTCTTTAATTTTTGGCTCTTCCTGCAGGTACGGCTTTGTCACATTTGAGACTCAGGAGGACGCGCAGAAAATTCTGCATGACGTAAGTGTGTATGTTTGTGTTGTGTGTGAGTGATGGAGAAAAGAGTATAGCATAGCTCTGTGTGGGGGATGTGATGTCTACAACACAAGGAACAGGTTGTGGAGCGTAAACTAAGATGTGCATTCCGACTGTTATTGATATTCGAGTATCTGTGTGGGATCATGAACGATTAACTGCAGATTAAAAAAAAAAAACAAAAAGAAAAAATGGATTTTGTCTGGAAATAATGTAGAGCTGTGCCTTATATTTTTTTAATTGGTGTTTTTGAAAAATGTAAAATTTAGCATTACACAGAGGAATACATTTCAAAACATGTTTTATTATTCAGAAACAGCCGAGGAAAATTTAGATGAAACTGCAGCACTGCATGCTTCTACTGGTGTTATACCTCTTCAGTGGACATTGTGCCAACATGTTGGTTTTGTCAGAGGAATGTATTTAACCTGACAAGACCATTTCTGGATCCAACGTAAGCCTAACCTATTTAGCAACGCTGTCTCTGCCTTCTCAGTCACCTCCTTATCAGCACATCCTTAGCAAAGCATCCATGGAGAAGCAGAGTGTACTTACTTGAAAATGCGAGCAAAACATTGACCTTTTACACAAAATTAGTGTTTCGCTGAATTGTTGGTCTGTATGTGAAGGGTTTCCTTCTGACACATTATGAGTTATTTTCAAGAGTTTTCTATTTTTTCATGATATATGTTATTGCGAGTGGACTTGTAGAGTTAATGAGTAATACCACCTTTATTAGAGAAATGAAAATGTGTTTTCCAGTATATACATCAGCTGGTTGTTTATTATTACATTGTATCTAAAATATACAACATTTTGGGATAGATATTTTCTCTATTTTTCCATTAAGAAGCACAACAAATACCGGAATAGTGATTTCAGTATTTGAATACTGGCACCTGGAACCACTGTAATTTTAAATTGCTTATTCAGGATCCTTTATCTTAGTATTGCAGCAGTGACAGAAAAGACTGTAGTGACTGTAATGCATTCACACAGATACACATGGTGGTGTAATTTACAGCCACTATGTGTGTGTGTATGTGTGTGTATATGCTTCTGCTGCATTATTGAGTCATTTGCGTATATCTCTCTGTCTCTCTCTTTCTTACAGGCTGACAGGCTGTGTCGTGATAAAAGGCTAAACATTGGCCAGGCTATTCGCAGACAGCAAGTGGGAGGACATTGTAAGGATCATTGAGTCACACTATTTAAATTAGCACTGATGAGCTAAACAGACATAATGTTGTAATTATACTAGACATATAAAGACGGATGACAAATTAAAGAAAAACTCAACGTAAAGTCTCATAGTAAGGTATTGGGCCACCATGAGCCACAAAAAACTGCTTTAATGCAACTGACTATTGATTCTATAAGTCTCTGTAACTGTACTTGAGGGATAGAACACAATTCTTCCGAAAGATATTTGACCAGTTGGAGGTTTGATGAAGGTGGTGAGGGCGCTGTCAAACACGTCAGTCCAAAATCTCTAATACACTGTAAAAAATTTTATAGTAACCGATTGCATGGCTTTTCTTGAGTTGACTCAACTTTGAGTTCACCCAACTCAGACTTCTTAGTTGAGCTTGATTATGGCATGTTTCCTTTTGGGCTTCTGGATATGGATAGTTATGGTATTGCTGGGGTTCAAACTCACAAACCCCTGATGTTGGGATGAATTATTAGACAGCTGCACCACACGAGGCCATACTACACTTCAAAGTTAAAACAACAAATATTTTCTACAGTGTTTTAAACATTTATGGACACAAGTTTGAACCCCAGTTTGAACCCCAGCGATGCCATAACCGTCCATACATGTGTACTTAAAAGGAAAAGCTGTCTAGCAGGATTGTGTGATGAAAAGAGTCTGGGGGGGACATTGAGTATAAAAACAAAGTTATTTTATTTATTTATCTGAGATGCAGAACAAAAAAATTAAGAGAATTTTTGACTCAACTAAGAAGTTCGAGTTGTATGAACTCTTGTTTCCTCAGGTTGAGTCAACTCAAGAAAAGCCATGTAATCAGTTATCATTTAGAGTTGAGCTGACCTCTCATTTTTTACAGTCTAGGTTTTCAGTTGCATTGAGATTTGGTGGATTTGAAGGCCATTGCATATGTTTTACCTTATTTTCATACTCATTAGTCCATTCAGTGACGCTGTCATCCTAGAAGAGACCACTATCTTATATAAAGGTGATCAGTCAGAATTTTAGGCACCTGAGAAATTTAGAATTAAAAAGCAAATGATCTGATTATTTGCTTAGGAAAAAGCTAATATTACAATGAATACAAATAATATTAATACAATAAGTAGTGATTTTATGTATGACAGTGTGTTTAACTGTCCTCAGTTATCTCATAGTGGGGTATTATTTTTGTTTTCTTCTAAAACGTGGTTTGACTAGTCAGTGCTTCATTAAATCAGGTGTGATCGTGATGGAACTTGACCCCAGCCATCGCACAGATTTGTTATCCAGGATAAAAAATTGTCGACATAAATGGTAGTAACAGTTTCAATTATGTGTACTGTTGCCCAAAGGTTTTGCGCAGTACTGTGTAAGCAATATGGTGTGTGTTTTAAAGCTGTTAGCTATATCAGACAGGTGTGATGTGTGTTTTTAAAGCAGGCAATTACAATATGGCAAGTCCAAGTCCCTCTCTGGCTGTCCCATCTACGTTTAGCACCATGTACCTGACCACTCCAACTGGATATCCCTACACCTACCACAACGGAGTCGCCTACTTCCATACCCCAGAGCCCAACACACACATGTCACACTGGCCTACTGTGAGTCTAACACACACACATCCCCACACCATTTTCATCTGGAGCTATAGTGCTGTCCAAAAGTCAGAGACCACCCATCGTTCATTTTGTTTCCAGTCAAAATATTTCCAGTTAAGTATAAGTTACTTGTTTTTCAACATCAAGAAAAACACAGAACAGTTTAATTAAAAAATTCTGTACATCCATTTGTAACAGTTTTGGACGCAACTATTTTAAGAAAAAAATAACATTTGATATATGATGGAAAACCCATTTTTATGTCTCCAGTAAAGATGGTAATAATTATAATGCAGCTAAAGCATATTTCAGTAGTTATTTGTGTGAACATTAGTGTGTCTTTAAAGTGGAACATAACGTCAGTGACTCCTTTGGGATCAGCTTTTGTTGGGAGCACACAGCTGTAACTCTGGATTTAAAACTGGAAGGATGGAAGAGTTAAAGTGATAGTAGAGTGCACAAAAGTAAAGAGTGGATAAATGAAATACTGATAGATTTGATATATCTAACCTAGTGTTGAAGGTATTTGTGTATTTTTCTGTTTCTTGCTGAAAAATGAATAAATTGTATTTAATGACTGTTTTGACTGGAAACTAAGTAAATGATGGGATGGTGTCTGACTGTAAACTGGGCTTATTATTCAGTTATTAACCTTACAGCTTGATATCCAGTGCACTATGGATTACTTATTAACTATAGGTTATTTAGAAACTAACTTAAAGTATGTAGTAAGGAAGGAGAGCTTGGACCTGCTGTTGGGTCCTTTTGCTCTGTAATATGATTTTCATCCTGTTGTCAGACTTTGCATTAAAAAGTTCAAATGACTGTGTTAAAAATTGCTTTTTTGTATGTTGTAGCCACATCCGATGTCTGGATCTCCTGTCATGGTGACACACTCTACTTCTTTCTGCACTCCTCATCAGTGCCAGGTCAGATTCCACAGATACATACAGTAATGTGCAAACGTTTTAGGCACATGAGAAAATTACATATAAACAGCTATTTATCTGAACAGAAAGCATTGGTGAGATTACACTGTTATTACAATAAATATTACAGACAATAATGATAATTATAATATTTATGTAGCATCTTTCATACATTAAAACTGCAGCTCAAAGGGCTTCACACAATACAAAGTAAAAAAGATGGTCAAAAATAAAATAAACTTAAAAAAATGCAACTAATAAAAGCAATCACAGAAAAGGGGATATTTTAATAATTAACGGATGAGATAAATGTAAAAATAAAATATATAATAAAAATACAGTTAACAAGAAAGCAAATGTGGTATTCCAGTAAAAACAAGGGAACCAAAAAAAACTAGTTAAATGCTGAAGTAAAAAAAATTTAAGTAAAAACAGAACGCTGCCTCTTTGCTCTTTCATACGTGGAATAAGGTTCACACTAGATGACCTTAAAACAAGATTTGGAACATAATCTCTTTAGGCACTCAGAAATATATAAAGGTATTAAACCATTAAGAGATTTAAAAACCAGTAGTATAATTTTATAATCGAATCTAAAGGAAACAGGCAGCCAGTGGAGTGATGCTAAACTTGGTCTATTATGGTGTTCTTTTCTAGTCCGTGTTGGTATTCTTGCTGCTGCATTTTGCACAAGTTGTTGGTTTGGTGTACTTGTAGGAAGTCCTAAGAACAAAGCATTACAGTAGTCGAGTCGAGAAAAAAACAAAAGCATGGATCAGTTTCTTAGCATCTTGCAGACAGAGATAAGGTCAAACCTGTGCTATATTCCCTGAATGATAAAAAGCAGTTTTGGTAATATTATTAATATGTGGTCTAAAAGTTAAATAAGAGTCTAGAGTTACACCAAAACTTCAGTTTTTGTAGAGCCGGATTTACAAGTCTTTCAAATACCCTTTTCCTCTTTGCTCCACAACTAATTCTAATTATTTCTGTCTGGTCTTCATTAAGTTTTAGAAAATTGCTATTCATCCAGCTAATAATGCTGGACAGACATATTACAAGTTTATCTACTGTAGTGACAAAAACTGGAGCTACAAATTTATACAGTTGTGTATCATCTGCATAACTGAAAATTGATGTCATGCTTCCTAAAAATCTGACTAAGTTGCAGCAGGACCATGTACAGAGCCTTGTGGTACACCACAGAGAATATCATGCTTATCTGAGACATGTTCACGTATGCTTACAAACTACTGTATTCCAGTTAAATGTGTAGAGAACCAGTTTAACACAGTTCTGGAAAGACCAACCAAGTTCTCAGGCCAATTTAGAAGTACTCTGTAGTCTATTTTATCAAATGCAGCAGTTAAATCTAGAAGCATAAGTACTGAAACATCACCTGCATCGGCATTTATCCTCAGATCATTCACTGCCTTCAGTAATGCTGTTTCAGTGCTGTGATTTGCTCTAAAGCCAAACTGGAATTTTCTGGAATGGATATTCTGTTCATTAAAGAAATCTTTAAGCTGTGAGAAGACTTTTTTCAATTTTTTCACATTTTTTTTTACCCAAAAACCGAAAGGTGGAGATTGGTCTGAAATTGCTAAGAACTGAGAACACATTTTCCAACACATTTAGACAAAGCTGTCGAATATTTTTAAAAAATACTATTGGAATAGGATCTGAAACACAGGTAGAGAAATTTAGCTGCATGGCAACTTTTTAAAGTTTTATCTCATTAATCTTTTGAAGTAGAAGAATTTATAGTGTTTGGCTGTTGAATAAAAATAGAGTCTAATATTGACAGTTTTAGAGTTCTAAAATTTGACCGAATCTTAGTCATTTTTGTATTAAAAATAATGTAAAATCATTACATTAATGCAGTAAGTAGTAATTTTACATTTGTCAGTGTTTGTTTAACCAGTTCCAAACCTCTCCTCAAAGCAGCCTGGAATTACTTGTAGTTATCATTTAATACTTGGTTTGACTAATCAACACTTCATAAAGTTGAAGCAGGCGTGCTGGTGAGGGAATTTGTCAGATCTTTGTGATGCCTGGGGACATCCAGCAGACATCTGGAACCAAACAAGCTCAATTTCTAACTCTTGTTTTGTTCGTTACATTATACTGTATTTGTTTAGGTTTATTTGCATTTATTCTAATGATCAGATAAATAGCTTTTGCACAGTACTGTAAAATCACAGTATATCACAACAGCAGAACCAGATCTGTGTTTGGTAATTCTAGAGAGGGAGAGAGAGGGATAAGGAGCTCATAAGTAAAAGAAATTCAGTATAGACCTTGTGATCATTTCTTCAAAAATATAACTTCTTGCTCTAACTGGTTCTTTCTTTGCTTGTCTGTCTCTCAGGCTTCTTCTCAGTATGTGTCTGGGCACGTGCCATGGACTGTTCCTCAAGTAGAGGTGTGTGTACTCATGTGTGTTCAAAAAGATGCGCTGTAGTTAATTTGTGTCACTGATTGGTCATTTCAGTTAATCTGTGCGTGTATATGTGTGCGTTAGTCTCCTGTGCCTGTCAGCCCGAGCCCTTTTTTATATATCCAGCCTGCTGAGTTAATGTATCAGCCCATGGAGATGCCTGCAGACAATGGCTGTGTTCAGTCAGCCATGCCTGTGGTGGAGGCTTCTGTTCCTGAGGTAAACACAAACACATTTTCTCTTGTACATTAAAAAACCTGCATCATGGAAAACTGTTTTTCCTCACCTTTTTAAAAAGATTTTGATGTAGTTTGAAAACACTGTTCAAGTTTTAAAACGTACTAGTCACTCTCCAGTCCATGTATGGAAACTAAACAGCAAAAACAGGCGGTTTTGAATGCAGCTACATACAGTTGCATGAAAAAGTTTGGTGCTCCTGGCTAAATGACAAATTCTTTGTTGATTTTCTGAGTGAAAAAAAGTTAACACATTTTCTGCAGAGAAGACATTTCTGCACATTTTAATGCACAACTACTGTTTATTTGCTGAATTTAACGTTAGAAAAGAACTGTGGCCTACGCAAAAGTTATAGCACATATTTCTCCTCCACTATGTTAATCTCAGCAAATAAATAGAAATTGAAACAGTAACAAAACATGTGAAAATGAATTATGTATGTTGTTGGTGCATATAACCACACAGATGTTTTAAGTGGACCTCAAGGGAAAAACTAAAATACTTGAAAAATATATGTTCCCTTAAAGCTCATTCTGCAAACTGTTATTCTGTTTGTTTTAAGACATTTATAGTCTAGAGTCTAGTCTAGTCTAGGGAATCATGCAGGCACTGTTCAGGACCTCATATACGCCTAAAGGGTGTCTGTACATAGAATGACTGTTAAGAGCAGAGCACACTGACTGGACAAAAAAGAATATTATATGTGCAGCTGTCCTTACAGTGTTCAGATAAGCCAAATGAACCAGTGTGAATGGGGATAGGACATTCGAGGCTTTCAGAAATCAGGTCTGGCACACCAACCAGATGTTTGTGTTTGTCCATGTTTGTCCAGTTGGTGTACTCTGGGCTTTAGAAGTTCATAAAAGATGTGTATGAGTGCAGGCTTAAGTGTCTATATGAGAAAATACATGACACCCTCAGCTAGCAGGTTATTAAGTACACGTACTGATTGATTCTTTATTAGACACATACCTTAAGCGGGCAGTATACTATAAACAAAAACAACCTCTTTTGGTGTGTGCTGCTTGCCTTGTTTGTTTTAAGACCACCTTCTTTGATGAGAGACCTCCTTCTGACTGTAATTGGTCCTTATTATTAAGTCATTCATTCTGAGCCCTCCCCCTGGCTGTGTTTGGTCCACTGCAAAAAGTGGGCTTCGAGTGGGGTGCTGAGACGTATACCAAATTCTTTTTAAGCATATTTAATGCAATATGTTCACGCAATAGTTCTGTTTTGTTTAGTTTGTCTTTTGAAGTATACTGCTGGCGTTAGTTGTCCATAAGGACGCACAGAAATATTGGAAACAAATCAGTATCTGCACATAAATAATTTTAAAAAGACAGCCAACTATATTTGACCATATTTGATTATTTATTTTACTCCAGAAGAGCAGAATGTTTCTGCTTTTGTACTTACTGTGTTTGTAATACTAACACTAAACGTTATGTTTCTTTGTAATGCAAATACAGGTAAATCAGAAGTAGTCAGAATTGGCAGATGTACATGTGTGGACTATGGGCAGCAGCCCTGACTTCTTGCATTAGATCATCTGTACTTTTTGTAGGTGTAAGAGACCAGAGCTCATTTTCTTTGTGCACAATCTGATTTAGGTCATCATATATCCTTTTATCGAGGGTCAGTTTCTGACAACTGGACTACACTTTTTTCATTGGCAACCCAGAAGTGACATCTGAAGTGTTCAGTAATGCCAGCAAAGCTGTACCTGATACACTGAGACTAGTAACATGCCACTGCCATGTAGAGTAGAAACAGATGGCTTGCATTTAGTAATTGTACATCTACAAGGTGCACCATTATAAGTGTTTCTGCTAAAACGCCCAAAGAGTGGAGGTAGGAGGGATTAACAACCTGGCAACTCGGCATATGAGTTCAATGTGTATAACGTGTTTGTGTGTATTCTGTGTGTGACCAGGCGTATGTGGATCACATGGTACAACCTCCATATCAGATTTGTATGCAGAGCCCTCTCATTCTGTCTCAGGATGGAGTTGAGGTGAGCCTGTATTTCAGTCTCACTGTAAGGCAGTGATGTTGTATACATCATTGGAACCTAGCAGATCTTTTGCCTCACTAGGAAACTTTTACAATAACATGGTTTACAGCTGCATATGATGTACTCCATAGTAGGTGCTTTGTAAAGTTAATTTATTTTTTTAATGGCTTTCACAGAACGTAGTGTCCTGGAAATCCTAAAAGGGAAATTCTACTAAAAATCTGTATAATTCAGTTATTGTGAATTGTGTGAAACGGTATATTGTAAAGAATCTAATGAACATGGTAATGGTAAATATGATGAAATAAGTTTTCTGAGATTGTTTTGCCTTTACGTCTCGCATGTACCATGAATTGATTTAAAAAAAATAGTTTTGGTCAAAACTATCATAAATCAAGGTCTCAAGCATCAGGCAACGTATTCACAACCATTTCATGCAATAGCTTTCTGTGAGGTAACTTGGTTGAATGTAGACGCACTCCTCACTGTCATAATAGCTGTATCATAAGCCTGCATGTTAATATATTGAACCAGTTCTTGGACTTGAAACAGGACTAAATTCAGTTGAGAACTTGCCTTTGCTATAAGAAATGAATACATGTCTCTTTTTTGTTTTTAGCATGAGCAAAAGTTCCACCAAGTCAGACGAGGTTTCTCCCACTTGCCGGTCCACATGAAGCCTAGGTACTGCCGTGGCCCTCATTATACGCACCTGCGCAAAAACTACCGTCCGGAACTGGCCCACGTGCCCCCCGCTCCTGCCTCCTCCCCTGCACAGGAGGTGCTAAAATAGAGCCCTTCTTTTAGTAGGGTTTTTCTCCCCCCCTGCTTGTTCTGCTGCACCTCACAGCTCAGCACACCTGGCTGCTGTCTGCACAGACAGTACCTGTCTACTCTCAGCCGCAACAGAGATCAAGCCCTAAACACAACTTAGCTCTGTCCAGCCTAAGCTCACTGCATTTAAAACAAGCTCTACCAAGTATACTCACAATATCTTGATCAGACCTAAACACTACCAAGCCTAGTCTACACCTAAATGTTAACTGTCAATAAAGCCTGAACCAAAACAAACTGTCTACCAGACCTACACTGAAACTAGCATTGCCAAATCCGAATGCAAACTGGCCTAGAATCTGCATACAGTACAATACACTAGTAACTACAAAGAACTAATCCTCTATCCAAACTAAACACACACTGGTTCACTCTCTTTACCAATAAAGAGAAAATTAATTAGAAATACAAATGTTACATTAAAATGAACAAGGACCTCTGGAAAAAATATATAACTCTGTATAAAACTAAATTTTGTAGTGTTTACAGTATTGTACTTTTTTTTTTTGAGCTTGTCCAGTCCACTCTTCAACCTATTTATTGATTCATTGATACTGTGATTATTCACTCAGCATACTGTCTGTTCTGTCTTAAACTTTAACTCTCTCATTCAAGAACAAGAAACTGTCATTTAAGAAATATTTTGAAATGGCAAAGTCCAGTACTAAAAGAGGTTTCCTTTAAAGACTTCTGATTGATCCTGAGGTATTTGGGTTCAGTCAAGATGCATCTTCAGTTCATTTTTGTACCTTTCATAACACGTACATGGTCGGATATCCTAGCCTTGTAATAGCAGTGTACACTTTGTTTATCATGGAAGTGATACATTACAGCAGTTAGACCTGACCTAAAAGAAAACATCAGTTTACCAGTGCCATTACAACCCCACCCCCAGTGTTGATGTTAAACCTACAGTGTCCATTTACGTCACAAGCTAAACACCATAAGACTGAATTGAGCACTGGCCATTGAACTATGCAGACAAAAAAGTGATTACAAAATATCAGACTATGCATTCAAGGTTTGCTTATATGGCTATAATCATATCACCTACCAGCTTAACAGGAGATGACAAGAAATCATTTCTGGATGCTTAACAGTTGAAAAGTATGCATTGCAAATAAGACCATAATTTTACTTTCACAAAGATAAATTCATAAAATATTAATGCCTACAAGAAGTAGTTGAAGTCAAGTGCAAATGATCTGGATGACATTGTATTGCGATGTGTCTAAGATATTTCATAACTGCCTGTATACTTTTATACAAAAACAATGACGTCATCATATGCTCTTTATGTACTTGCTTTTTATTAACTCAATATTAAGATACAGTGAACTCATTTTCATACTATATTACAGTCATACTGCTCCTTGATCAGCTTATTCAACCAGGCATAATTATTTATTTATTTAAATATATATATCAATATATCTGTAGTCTGTCTTTTAGCTTATGGTTTCAGAAACCCACTCGTCCCACAAACCACTATCCACTGTGCAAGAGTGTTTTCCTTTGGCTTGATTTTCTGGAACTGAGTTGTGTTTATGTATATAGTTAGGGTGGCATAGTTAAAAATTTTAGATATTGTATTAATAGAATGTGACGAACAGCATGAAACACATTTACATGTCACTTAGTTGTGACAATACTTTAATGTAACTAATTTAGAAATGGTACCTTTAGTATATGTACTGGTTCGAGACATTGTGTAAACACATTTTGAGAACTGCTGTTGGCCTGAAGAATAACTAACTAGGCACGACTTAAGCCTTAAGCAGTGCATTGCAACATTTATGCAATGTTTTTTATTCCTGGAAAACTATAAAAACTGATTTGAGATCCAGTCGTGTGCCTTATGGTGTCATTTTGACATGTTATTTTCTTAAGTAAATTTAGTCCAGTGACTAATTTACAATGGTAATTTAAAAGTTTTTATGGATCTTGTGACACTGCTTTTGTTTCTTTATTTGGTCTGTACAATATTTACACAAAAAGCGAAACATTGTTCTGTTCTAACTGTACTAATAATTGAATGTGATTGCCTAAAATATGACTTATTTCAAAAATGTTTTGTTAGATTTATTCCTTCACTAAAACTCCTTGATTATCTAGGTCTGTGAGAGTTTCATAATTCTTAAAGTTTTCCACTGTACACTGACACAGTCAGTAACATCAGTCTTTGTTCTTGGACCTGGGAAAAGTTCGACTTCTCAGATACCAAAAGTATGATTCAGAGACCTGCACATTCTCAGTTTATGCTGTTAGCAGTTAACGTTTTATGGATATTTGCTTACAGTCTACCAGTATTGCCATATCTGAATGTCTTCATTTAAAATTTGCCAATTGCTGAGACATGTATCCTTGTTTTGAAGGATTTTGTTGGTTCTTAAGTGCTTTTCTGAGGGATTTTGTTGGTCCTTAAGTGCTTTTTGGAGACTGTATTGTTCCAGTCAATAAATATAACTGAGTGACTGATTAAACTGACTCAGAAACATTTGTACGTGTATAGAAGGAATGGGGGTGATGGGTAAACATCTGCTCTTATGTGCCATACAGTACCACAAAAAAAGGGTCACAACAGCAGGTAGTTTATCTATACTTGTTTATTCATTATTTATTCACATACTAATGAAAATGATACAGTTTTGTAGAAACCCAACAATAACAAAAAAAAAGACTGAATGGTCTTAGTTGTGAATGTTTTAAAATTACTTTTTTTTTAAGTTTTAAGTAACATTAGCAATAACTTAACCAAAAGAATAAAGAAAACACAAGCATAGAAAAAGCAAGCAGAAGGTTAAAAAGACTGGAGCATGATTTTTAGATAATGTACAGAACAGGTGTGGCAAACATGGTTTCCCCGTGGTTAAAACCCTATCATGACACTAAAACGTCCCTGTAGTGTTCCTGTAGCTCTACCGTTGGCAGGGCTGAGTATTTGTATCAGCCAGCTGATTTCTCCAAAGCTTTTCTTTATGTCATGTACTCAGTTAAAGAAAATATTTTGACCTCTATGTGGTAGCAGACGCATGAGTTTGGCATTTGTAAGGTCTCTCATGGTGGGTTTTGTTGTTCAAGATGACAGTATTTGGACGGGCACAATGGTATGTAAAACATATGTATGTAGATGCGTGTGCTGCGCTTTTATACAGGTGAGGTACTTTTATGTACGTTATCCAATCTAACCGAATGTGTGCCTGACAATTAGATTTGTTGAAGGAAGACCTCACCCAAAAATCCTAACCCTGCTCATGATAAATAAAAGCTAGTATGGGCCAACTGGCAATATGTAAATGAGATCCTGTGAAGACGTCCCCACTAGCATTGATTTACTGTCAGCAAGGTTAGTATTTCTGCATGAACTATTCCTTGACAACTTGCATCCTCAGGCCTCACTCTCAGCAGAGCCCGCATTCTGCACCTCCTCCTCCAGTATTGGTACGATTAGATTGTCCTTTGACATCAGATTATATTTCATTACAAAACGAGTAAACCGGTGACACAGGAAGGTCTCATTCTGTAAATAAAGAAAAACAGAAACAGAGTAAATCAGTCTTGGTTTGGTTTCAATTATGAAGCTTCCTTAAAGTCTGCCACCAGGGGGGTTTTGTCAAATAAAACCCTATTTAGTTTAGGACTAGACTTATTCCTTGTCTCAAAAACTAGCTCACCTCATACTTGTCAAATATCTGGCGGTGGTGAAAGTAGGCGTGGGAGAATATCCTGTAGATCCGGCGGCAGACAGAACCCAGCTTCGCCACAGATGACTCCTTTATGCTCACCCTGTCAAAAACCCAAGGTTCACATTAGTCACATTATCATTCACTCAGTTAGACTTTCACGAGCAGATTATCTGAATCATAATCATTCACCCTAATTCACAATGTACAGTTAAGGTTAACTGTAAATTCCAATGCTTGCTCGTTCAGACTTTACTTATAACTGGACATCACAGGTAAAAAACTATCCCAGAACTCTAAGCCATAACACTTCACAAATTCCCTCCTCCTCATCCAAGGAACAAATGTAGTGGGAGAATGGTGTGGATTTAGTAAATGTAATCATAGTGAGGTGAGTTTTCAGAGACTACTACATATGTACTACAGATAGTACACTGTGCCACTGTGATGCTCACCGGCTGGGGAAATACTTGTTACTGTTCAGAAGACAGGCAGCACCATCCAGCGTATGTCTAGTGTAGTCGATAGCAGGACACTGGGGACAGACACAGGCTTCAGTCAAGAAAACACTGACAGATACACACAAATACACTTTTCCTTTCATGTGTATTTCATTTGTGTTCCCTGTGATCAGCATTAACACAAGCTACTTGTTTACTGTATTTGGTCATATGAAAAAAAATTAAACTGTCTATAAAAGTTAACAATATTAATACTGTGTTAACACAATAAATGGCCCTTTAAAATAAAAAAAAACTCTTCAAGGTCAAATTTGAGTAAATAATTCAAATACAATTCATTTCAATAAGCTACAAAAAATAATGAGATATATTGCAATACATTATTTGAATCATGCAACAGCACTAATTCGAATTCTATACATCCAGGAGAGAGGTTTATGTATTGGTCCAGGCACACAGCCTTAGTTACGCATACATACTCAAACATTCTTGCCCTCACCTCTTTGGGGGTTTTATGTGCAGCACACAAAAAGATCCACTGCTCTGTAGCTGTCATCTGTGTACATGTGTCAGGGTGGCATTCTCCCTGAAGGGCAGTGACACACACAGAAACACAACACAAGCTGTGAGATTAGGAAGATGTGATGAGGTCTTTCAACTTACTTTTAGAGATTTAACTCTGAAAGGCACAACAGAAGCACTATGAGCATCAACATTCACTTACAGCAGTATTACAATGAATTTGGCTTTGATAAAATGGCAGCATTTATGTTTTTTGACTGCCTTCCACAGAACTGTTAGCTTTACTTTCAAAGGGTTAATGTCCAAATGACAGTGTGTGTGTGCAAGAGAGAGATTTCTACCTGTAATTTAACAGCAAGACCATTTAGTTCCAGACAAAACTGTCTATAAAGAACACAGAAAAATTAAATAAGGACAAATAGCTACTAATCGTGTAAGCTGCCCTTCATTAAAATATCAGACATGAAAATGTGCAACTCACTGAGGTGCAGACTGATGTGGTTTATTTAAAACTAGAATACTGTATAATGTAGATGTGAACAGTACCAGTATTTTCAGCTTTACAATACAGTACAGAATACAGTTCTGCTTTCAGTAATCTCCCTTTAATTTATAAGCTGTTAATGAGAATGATTCATTACTCAATACATACACATTACACTGTTGTTAAAGACCAAGTATTCAAGCAAAGTAAGCCTTTCAACAGTGACAGTGAAATTTCTTACCACTTAAAAGGTTATTTCCACTGATTTTTCAAAAAGATTCTGTATAATTCAGTGGTTGTAATGTAAATGAAGTCATTCAGAGTGATTTGATGTTAAATGGTTCATTATAGAGAAAATTACAGTCATATTTCGTTACACTGGTGGTGATGGGAACCAGAGGTTATGATAAATAACACTGCAAATATAGCCATTTTATTTGCAATTTTATTTGCCTTTATTTGTCTTAAGCTTGTATATGTAAGGTCAATAAAGGTAAAATACTGGTAAATGGAAAATAATAATACATAAAAAAAGTTATTGTTTTGCCTCACAACCCTTGTTTTCAAAAAATATTTTTTAAACCTCATCATAAATGTCATCATAAATGTATGAATGACTATCATAAATGTCTCAGGCATCAGGCAAAGTATCTGTAACCATTTCATGTAATGACTTTATTTGATGGAGCCTTTAGAGGCATTAAACTCTTCAGAAGTCCGGTTCCTATCACCACCATTGTGAACAACTCTGACTGTGCAAGTCTTTCTAGAACAAACAGTTTCCCATCATAACACACTGAATGACTTTGTTTACATCTTCATGATACAGTTGTAATGTGATCCTTTAACACCTTAAAGGGGAACTTCACCAATTTTTCTAAAATTCTACATAATTAAATGGTTGAGATGTAAACAAGGTCATTCAGAATGCTTTGATGTAAAGTGCTGCATTCTACAAAAACTTACGAAACGCCATACGAGAATTGTTCACAGTGGTGGTGATAGGAACCAGACGTCTGTTACATGAAATGGTTAGATATATGCTTCCTGATGTCTGAGACATTGTTCTATGAAAGTTTGGATAAAATGTATTTAATCCATTTATTTTAATTCATTCATGGCAGAGAAATACGTGTAAGGCACTGTAAAGCAATCTGACCACCATCAACATTACATGTAAAAACCCACAAGACACGTGTAGGTTCAATGTTGGTTCTGTACAGTAAATAAAATAGCCGTGTTTACATCTCGAGGACTGAACTGATCAGATATTTTTTAACAATTGTTGGAATTCCCCTTTAAACTGTGCCCAAAATGCCGATGAAATCACGTACCTCAGGTGCTCATATTTCCAGACACCCTCGTCCTGCCCCTCAGGAGGCTCCAGGATCTTGTCGATGTTGGCGCAGTCAGAGCGAATGTTCTGCTGAATGTACTACAGAGGGAACCAGAGATTCAGCTGAACAGCTGACGGACAAAACACAGTCACCCCAGAGCAGCTGAACACGAGCAGCTCAGGTTCCCCCAGCCAGAAAAATCAAAGCTTAATGCCCACCTGCTGCACCGCCAGAGTGCTGTCCATCTCCTCAAAGGACTCATCGGGCCAGTTGTAAAAATCCTGTCAGCACATTTTGAGGATGGCATTACTTTAGAAGAGAGGATACTTCCCAGAACACAACTCAGAAATACTGCTGTGGTTCCCATGAATGTCATGAGTGATAAATACTGCCAATATTTATCTAAAGAACTGATATCTTCAAAATGTAGCCTACTTGTTTGGAACGGGCCAAGTTTACCAGACACTCTTTCTAGTAGTGTTAACCACCTTACACAGGCAGCAGCAGTAACAAGGCTGAAGTTGGCCTCCTATTTGCCAGCTTCTTGTTCGAATTTTCCCGTTCCACCTTAAACAAGACGCCAGAATGTAACTGCTGCACCATTTAAGGTGGATAAGGGGAAAATCTTAACAAGAAGCTGGCAAGTAAGAAGCTGACTTCAGCTTTGTGAAGAAGTAAGCAGCTAACCTAGGTTAGCTAGCTAGATAAGGTAGCTGTTCTTAGTTGAGCTATTTCTCAATTCCATGAAAAGCCACTTCCACTCATCCACCTAATAATTAATCAGTAAAGTGGAACCGCGGAAACTTTGACATCAGACGCTGAATTAAAACCATTTTTAGGGAAAACAAACGGCAGCTGCTAGCTAGCTAACTGGGGTAGCGTTAGGAAGTTAGCTAGCTAGCTTATTTTGCTAGCACACCTCCCGCTTACGTCCAAATGTCACCTCGGGTTAATTTCACTGTTTTTTAAACAAGCTACATCTACACCACAACACAACAGGCCTCTTTATAGTTAGAGCTGACAGCATCCTGACTTAGGGTATTCATGGTTAACGTTAGCAAGCTAGCCTAGCTAAGCTAACTCTGTGGCTAACTAAGCTAGCTTCTCGCCAGAAGAGCGTTTACTTGACAAGCTACACTGAACACTGTGTGCTTTGAGCACTTGGAAATGGCTCTCTTCACCACCTCTATGTGTAATTATTCTATGCTCATTTGGTTCCTTCTGCTGTTTTTTCTGTAACACTGAGGTACCTTCGCCTTGGTTCCTGGACGGTTCCTCCTCAGGACTGCTGCTCCCTCCGCCATGACCATCTCGGCAATGTTCCGGCTCTGACAGACTCTGCTACAACAACACACCAGCTCCCCCTACTTGGTTTCTAAAACTGTTATTTACGTAAAAATGCTGGCAGATGTAGTTTCTTCTTGAAGAACGTTCAAATGTATATGAATCTGGGAGACCCATATCTCAGAATCGTTTCCGTAACCCATTACCTGAGGTGAATAGAGTAGCCTAAGGCCAAAGCGTGCTCTTAAAAAGACGGTTCTTCGAGGGCTCTTCAGTAAAGGGAATGGTTGTTGAGAATCATGAGTTTTATATAGAACCATTTCATAATTTAATATTGTTCTTTGCATGCTGAAATGGTTCTTCAGAATGTGTATGGTTCTAGCCTTTTTAAATATGGTTCTATTTAGCACAAAAAAGAGTTCTTCTACTGTCACAACCTTGACATTGTAACAATAGAAGAACCCATTTTGGTGCTACAACCATATACAACAGATTCTGCATCAGTCTGAAGAACCATTTCACCATGCAAAGAACACGAAGCATGAAATGGTTCTATGTAGAACCATTACTCTCACTAATGAACCCTTTATGAATCATTTTCTTAGAGTGTATGTACATCAATGCATGATAATGACATACAGTAGAAATAACAGTAATTAACAAACAAAATGCAACAAAATATCAGGTTGTAATAAACTAAAATCTTTTTCCACACAGTGATGTTTAATAGGTGTTATTCTTCTCTCTGTCGTCGACAGAGCAGAAAGAAATGAAACACGAGAACAGAAACGTAAAGGCCTACAATGGAGCTTAGTAAAAGTCGAGTAATTTTGTCACAAATATATCTGAGTATAAATATTGTCATTTGGAAATAAGTATTATCATTTATAAACAATGGAGAACAGGCAAAAAATGTACCTACTTAATTCCCTCCTAAGTCTATAATGAGATATCCCATTCTTCACAAACACTGATAACACTAAGTACTTCTTTAGGTGCAGTATGGTTAGTCCTTAAATCCTGAAATATAGGCTGTGTATAAATTTGTTAATATATGAATTTGTTAACATATAAATAAGTTAGCACACCTGAGTGGCATAACTTGGATCTTATGGGCCTTAGTGCAACGACCCTCAAAAATACGTTCAGTGAATAAAAAATGCAGTGAAATTTGCTTGTTTGCTCTATTGTTACATCTTAAACAGGCTGATGTTCTTAAGACACGCCACTCCACCCACTAGCATCTAAAGTAAACCTTATATTTACGTTAGACTACCAATCTATTTGGATGACAGTAATATGTTATGTTTAGCTGACTGACACGCCACTGACCAAATAAGGATTCCTGAGAATTCTTCCTGTGAGACCACCTTTTATTTATTTCATTTCCAATCAAACCAGCCAATAAATACAAACTATTCATTTTTCAGTATCAGAAAAGAAAACTCTATTACAGCTTCTTTTCAGGAGACTTGCTTTCAGTTTGTCAGCCACCTCCAAAGTTCAGTCTTAGAAGTTGGTCCCATTTCCTGCTTCTCACGGTGTCGGTGAGGTCCAGACTCAGCAGCTTCTTTGTTTGATTTGCATATTTTCTTTTTTCTGCACATCATTTCAGACCCCTTCGAGTTGAGTTGTCTTCTCACTGTGGGAAGATGGACAGAAACGCCTGTTTTTTTATATATGTTTGTTTATTTTTTTCTTTGAGATCCTAAGGAAGAGTGTTTTTTGAACTCGTTTTGAAAACTCCTGTTTCTCCGCTTATTTCCTTCTGTCTTTCCCCTTCCTTGTGCAAATAGATTATCTTATATCTAATCTCCTCAGAAATATCTCCTGAAAGATGAATAACTTGTACAAACTCAATTCCAAAAAAGTTGGGACAGTAGGTAAAATGGAAATTAAAACAGAAAACAGTCATTTATGAATCTACTTTGATCTGTTAAAAAAAAAAAAACAGTACAAAAACAATATGTGTAGCGTTTTACCTTAGCAACTTTTACATTTTTATAAATATACAGTTTTAAAATTGATGCCTACAGCACATTCCAGAAAAGTTAGGATAGGGTCAATTTAAGACTGTGAAATGTGAGAAAACATGGTGATGCACTTATGTTTAGATATAGAAGGAGCGTCCAGGGAAGGCCTCGTCCTTTATGAGCAGCGATGGGTCGAGTCTCACCTTTTTGCCAAAAACCTATCAGCAAAAAGTCCCGCTGTTTAAGAACAATGTTTCTCAGTGAGCAATTACAAGGATTTTATGTATTCCCTCCTCTACAGTATATAATATTATCAAAAGAGTCAGGGAATCCCAGAAATCTGCCGAAAACCACAAATGAATGCCCATGACCTTTGACCCCTCAGACAGCACTGCATTAAAAAACCAGCATGTTTCTGTGAAGAATATCATCACATTGGTTTGGGACTACTTTGAAAAAACATTGTCAATAAACACACAACAGTCAATCATCAAACGCAAGCTAAGACTGTTCTATGCACAGCAGAAGCCAAATATCAACTACATCCAGAAACGCTGCCAACTTCTCTGGACTGGAGTTGACATGGACAGATGCACAATGAAAACGTGTATTGTGGTCTGACGAGTCAACCTTTCAGATTATTTATGGAAATAACAGATGTCAGTTTCTCTGTCAAATATGAAAATGATCATCCAGGTTGTTACCAGTGTAAAGTGCAGAATCCAGCATCTGTCATAGTATGAGGGTATTAGGGCTTAACACAAGCACATCTGTGAAAGCACCATTAATACTGAACAATTTTGAAGCAATATGTACAACATCTTTTTCAGGGACCATGCTTGCCATGCTTATTTCAACATGGCAACACCAAGCCACATTCTGCATGTGTTACAACAGCATGTCTGCGTAATCAGAGAGTGCTGGAGCGACTGGCCTGCCTGCAGTCCAGAAATGATTTGCACATCATTTCATTCTGCTTTTATTTATGTTTTGAGCAACATGCCAACTTTTTTGGAAACATCATCAGGGATTGTACATTATCGTAGTCTTTAAACTGGAAAATCTTACTCTCTAGAATATTGTGGAACCACTGTAAGGGACTAGTAAGCATTTTTACATCAGATCTAGTGACGATTTGGCCAGAGTGCCCCTTTAATGCTGACCTGTCATTAGACTACAGGCTGTAAATCTCCTAGTACTGCCTTTTCCAGCAGAGGGTGCCAGAGTTGGGTCCATATTTGGGAATGAGCCTTGGGTGGCCCTAATAGTTTGGCCTGATACAATTTTAGGGATGGTGCTAAAGTCTATATGATATAACCAACAGGTGATAAAAAATAACCAAATTACTATTCCAGCATGCCTGAAGAGGCCTAACTCTTGTCTATGATGTTCATGTTTAGACATGATGTGCTTTAAGCACTAGTTCAGTTAAAAATACTCATTATAGTTTGATAGGAATGCTATTGTTTGATGGTCTGTTCTGACTAATTGTGTAATTCCAAGCATGAATATCTCTTCTTCTATATCTGTTGGTTCATGTGTTGCTCAAATGACTCTTTTCCTTGCGGATGCCATTTGGTGCAAGGAAACACACAGTCAAGCATGCACACTTAATGGCCATACATGCTCTTTCTAGAAGCAGCTGTAAGAGCAGAGCAGCAATGATGACTTTAAGCCTTTTCAGCTGTAAACATGGACTCTTTTTGATAGTGGATTACCGGATAAAAAGTGGTTTGGTAGATTCCGAGAATAAAAGAGGAGGAGGGCGAGCAATGTGCGGGCCTATGCTGTTTGGGCTGATGATTCAGGGCTTTTTCCTCTGTGGCCTGGATCAGAACCTTGGCAGCATCTCAAAAGCACCAAATCCCGCTCATTACAATAACAAAACGCTTGATCCTGCCACCCTGGGCCGAGGTTTATAAAACAGGCCAGGCTGACCATGCCATGGCTCATCACCCGAGGAAGGACGGCACCCCACCAACAAGATGAGTAAGGTGAGATACAGAGAAAAAATCAGACAGGATCATGATGTGAAAAATGCTTAGCCACAAAAAAGTTTCAAAGAATGTACCTTTGCAACTGAAAAAGACAGCACTAGATGGTTAGACCCTTAAACTACAGGTTTAATATATAGTTATTAATCTTAAGGCTTGTTATCTACTGTGAATTATAATGAATTAGTGAGTTCAATGTGCAAGTAATGTGGCTATGAGAGTGAAGCCCACATACAGGCCCTTACGGTTTAAGGGTTAACATACATGATAAAGTGCAAGAAAATGGCAACCAGTAGTGTCTGTACAGTGATAGATTTAGCTGTATGGATTGCATAGTTAGCTAATGAATGCAGAGATTAAATAATCAACAGTTTTTCCAACATTTATGTTTTTATAATCTGGGTAATGCTATAACCAAATGCAGTACAAAAAAATGATTTTTTTAGAGAATCTTATTTTTTCTCTTCCTTTCTCTTTACAGATCATATTTTACGAGGACAAGAACTTCCAGGGCCGCTCATATGAGTGTGATACCGATTGCCCAGACATGCACCAGCATGTCAGCCGCTGTAACTCCGTTCGGGTGGAGAGCGGCTGCTGGGTGCTTTATGAAAAGCCCAATTACATGGGTTACCAGTACGTACTGACCAGGGGAGAGTACCCTGAATACCAGCGCTGGATGGGCTACAGTGACAATATTCGCTCCTGTAGGACCTTCTCTTATGTAAGTGCACTTATATATGTGTGCTATATTCAGTGTTTGGACCCCTATTATTATAACAATATTGCTTACTGTTGTAATGTTTAGGTATATTTTTTAAGCACATTTAAAGGACCCACTTCTATAACTGAGCCAGTTCGCATTGTAGTGTATGTAGTTACAGAATAATAAGCCTGGGATTCAAAAAAATTACCTTTAAATTAACAAAATATGAATATGTGACTGAAGTCCCCAGTTCATAAGGTTATGATGTGATTATCAAATAGAATACCTATAATAGCATCAACTTGTGTTACAGTGTCCGATAGTTATATAATAATGTTTATTACAATATAATAATTTCCTGCATTACCCCTTCAGAACAGCGGGGGGCCCTACAGGATGCGCATCTATGAGCGTCCAGACTTCCAGGGCCAGATGATGGAATTCAGCGACGACTGTGAATCCGTGCAGGACCGCTTCCGCAGCAAGGATATTTACTCCTGCAATGTGATGGACGGCTACTGGACCATGTACGAGCACCCCAACTACAGGGGGCGCCAGTACTTCATGCGGCCAGGCGAGTACAGGAAGTTCAGCGACTGGGGTGCCACATGTGCCACCACCGGCTCCTTCCGCAGGATCACTGAGTTTTAAACAGCCCATGGCTTCTCTGTCCTTCTGATAGACTTCCCAATAAATAAAACATCACAAATAAAAAAACTTGACCTCTTTGTATGTGTCCCCACAAACAGATGTCCAGTTATTACTGCATTTTATTGTATTGGTCTTCATAGGACTTCCTGGTTGGGTGGGAGGTAGTTTCCTGAATCGACAGACTTTCAGAATTTACACCTAGTTTCAGATAAAACTAGAATGTTATGCAGTGGTTCTCTATTTAAAAAATCAAATGTAGTCTAGAACACGTTTCAGGCTCCAGTTCTTGTGGGCTAAAACACTGCAGATTTCAACACACTGCCTCATTAAACACACCTGATTCAGCTCGTCAGCTAATCAGCAAGGCCTTCATGAACTAAATTCAGAGTCTTAGATGAGGGTAAATGCTAATCTCCGCAGCACTTTGGCCCTAAAGCTTCCAGTTTGACATGCCTAGTCTAGAACTAGGTCTAAGGCATGCTTAATAAACTAGCCCAATGTGAAATCAAAAAGGATTAGCACAGACATTGGAATGAACACAGCAGTTTAGTCAGAATTTCTCTCTCAGCTTCTCCCACTGTGGGAATTTCTGATTTCTGAATGCTGAAAATGAAAATCAGAAATTAGAAAGTGCAACAGAGCAATTTAACAAACAAACAGACAAACAGAAACATCATACATTGCTAAGCTAGGCTCTATTCAAAGTATGTGCTGTCATGCTTAGTTTATTTACACAGTCATTTTAATAGGTTGCAGTAACTTTAAATAACATGCATAATTTTTTCTCAATAGCTTAAGTAAATCCCTGCTGGATCACTCCTAGAATTGATCTTAAAAAGATTATATAGCGATGTATACTGTAAAAAGCATAGCAGGCCTAACCCCAAACCCACAATTAGACAATATCTTGAGGGCTTCATTGAATCACAATGAAAATGAAAGCCACAATTCCAGCTGTCACTTTTCAGCTTATTGGCAATTTTCCACCAGAGGCCAAAAGGTCAAAGTTCACCCTGTGGTGAAAACGTGCCTCGTTGGCAAAGTTTTCATCTAGAGAAGTGACACTGACAAAGCAGGGCTTTGTAAAAGCAAAGCCTTTGTTGGAAAGTAAAGCATCAGACCAGAAACCCTGAAAAAAGAAACCATCCACTCACACAATATGATGTTTCTAGACCAGGTTCTCAGAACATTCTTTAAAAAAAATAAAAATAAACATTAATAAACTGTGTGTAATAGATACTCAAATCCATCCCAAATCCATGGTTCAAATATGTTATTTCTGATTCATATTACATGTTAGTCAATGGATGCTATTTGTACTGTTAGCTGTAGGCCCTGCTGTTCTGAACCCTGCTAAAACAAGACCAATAGAACCACTGGGTATAAAAACCAGATGGTTTTACTTTCTAATGGGAATTGGCTTAATAGACCACGAGTTTTCTCTAGGACACCAGTAGGAAACCATCAAATGAATCCAGTATCAGTTCCAGAACACCTGTTAAACTATTAGAATCATTTACACTGTGATATCAATCCATTGGGAAAACACAAAATAGCATTACTGACTATTGGACAACGCCAGGAACCAACACCAACTTTTAATGGTTTCTGTGTTTTTCAGTAGGGAAGCAGGCCCTGTTGCTGGAACGATAAAGTAAAGGCGAGGTTAGGAGAGAAGGTTGTGGTGGTTGTGCTGAGTCAGGCTGCTCATTATGAAAATGACAAAGCTTCCTGTGAGTTTTTCACCACGGACGGATATATAAGGAATACGGACTGTTGCTAAAACACAACAAGCAGCTTTTCCAAAGGCAGCAACCATGATGGGCAAGGTAGGGGAGAGAGCAACACTGGAGGAATATTTCACTCAAACATGCGAACCTGGCTGTAAAAGTCATGAGACACAGTTAACATGGTGGTGGTAGTTGCAACATGCTAACTGGTCCATTTTTCATTTTGAGCAGTATTAGCATTTTAGGGGTGAAATATTCTATTAGGCTTGGTTTTAGACTTAACTTTGGCTTTTTTTTATTAGTACTAGGATTCATTTGTGTCCAGAAGCCTAGTGGTCTATGTCCTCAAATTAGCCTAAACTGGGAGAATTCCATTTTGACTGGATTTAAAAGTTTTCCAACTCATTTTCAGATCATCTTCTACGAGGACAGGAACTTCGGTGGCCGTTACCATGAGTGCATGAGTGACTGCGCCGACCTGCACTCTTACTTCAGCCGCTGCCACTCCATCCGTGTGGAGAGCGGCTACTTCATGGTCTACGATCGCTCCAACTTCATGGGGAACCAGTACTTCATGAGGAGGGGCGAGTATTCTGACTACCAGCGCATGTTCGGATGGAACGACTGTGTCAGGTCCTGCAGGATGATCCCAATGGTAGGAGTCGAAAAAACTTTCTCGTTGTGTACAGAGGCCTACTGATTGTTACCACTTTATGTATAAGTTTCTTTAATGACCTTACATAGCATATTCAGAAACAGTAGAGTTTTATAAACTGAGCCCAACTCTAAACTGATTCCCCTATTCTTACCCACCTTCTAAACCTGGTATTAACTAATGAGTTGAATCAGCTGTGTTAGAACAGGGAAACCGAACTGTGGAGGAGTCTGGCCTTCGGGCCAACGTTGATATATACAGGGAAATTCCTTATGGACCACATCCGATCTCCTCCTTAAATGAGTGGTTTGGCAAATATGTTGCTTGTGTGGTTTCATTTTTATGTCATTGATTATATTAAAAAAGTATGTTTTTGTCATACATGGTCAGAAACCTATTTTAATTTGAGGCAAAAAATGTAGATATAGAAATGCCGTTTGCACAGTGCTAACTGGAGGATATAAACCACAATTACTTGTAAGCTACATCAGCCCTGTAGGTCCAGAAACATTAGTAGTACTAATCTGAAGAGCTTTTGGAAAAATGCTTCATTAACTATCAAACTATGGATTAACCCCTAAAATCCCACGCTTATTATATACTAAGGCTTACTATTCAGTAACTACAGGGACTTCAGTGCAAACTGGCTGAGCTCTTCTTAGATTATAGAAGTGTGTAAGAAAGCTTTGGGCCCACTGGTGGACCCTGGCTATGTAAGAGGTTAGTGAATAAACCTACAGGTACAGGTACAGGTTTGTATTTCTGATTAAAGCTGGATATAAATGTGTCGCTAACACTAATTCATTCTCCCTGCAGCACCATGGCTCTTACAGGATGAGGCTGTACAACCGCATGGATTTTGGTGGCCAGATGATGGAGCTGATGGACGACTGCCCCAACACCATGGACCGCTTCCGCATGTCTGATTTCATGTCCTGCAACGTGATGGACGGCCACTGGCTGATGTATGAACATCCCAACTACAGAGGCAGGATGATGTACATGAGGCCCGGAGAGTACAGGAACTTCAGAGACTGGGGATGGGGAATGAACTTCAGGATCGGCTCCATCCGCAGAATCATGGATGGCATCTAAGAGGTGCTCCTGAAATGTCTCCTGTATGCCTTTATTCACATTTTAAATAAATGGCATGGTTACTCCAGTAGAATCTCTTCATTTATTATTCATGTGTGATCATACTAAACATTATTCTTGGGTATTTGTGATGTTTAAGAAACATTAAGCCTAAAAACAAAAGCTTAAAAGATGTAGGTAGTTTCATCAAGAGTAAGCTGTAACATGATAACCCAAACACATGGATAATCTAGCACATTTTTAAGCCTAATGCCTCAGAGAGTTGCTGCAGAACCTAAATAGAAATGGAATAGAATTGGTCGTAGCAAAACTAGCACAGCATCACCTTACGTAAGTTAGATTGCTTCATAGTATATAAGCAGCCAAATAAACATGAGCCACCAGTATGTATTGACGAGGACTAAGTATTGCAAAAAAGCAATGCAAAAGCTATAGAACTTTTTCTATTTTAGATTTTGTGTTTTTTCCAGTATGGTAAACTTAGCATATAAATAGAAATTGTGTACAAAAATTAGCAGAAAAGTGCAATATCTACATTTGCTCCCTGTAGAGAATGTGTTCATGATTTTCAATCAGAAAATATGAGCTCCCTTTAATATCCATTCAGAGGAATTTGCAGTAAAGGAGCAAAGGAATTCAAACTTAATGGCATTAATATAAGACAAGTTATTGTCAACTAATCAAATTAATATGCCAAAATGAATATGAGGAGAATAACATGCAGAATGCTCCACTGCAATGAGGAATTTCGCTAATAGCTAGCTACAGATATGCTAGCTAGCTAACCAGTAAATGCAGTGTAATTTTAGCTAAGCTAAAACAGATTTCCCTCACTTTTTTAGAAAATAATTGTGTTTGATACTGTATATAAAGCGTGTTGGAACGCATCATTCACTGCCCAGTCCATACAATATACCAATAGAAACTAAGCTGCAAAAACACCCCATTTTTAATTCGTTGTTTTTGTGATGTCACAAATACCAATAGATTTATGCATATTCGCCCATTCAGCCTCCAGCAGTTTAGCCCCACCCATTCACGCTGAAGTTATAAAGAGTGTTTCAGCCTAGGCTGCTTTTTGAATGAGACACAGCACAGGACAACCAGTTAGTGCATAGATCATTTACATATATCAGTTTTAACAGCACAGTAACAGAAACAGCCTGTCAATAAGATATCGCTTTAGGCCCGGGAAACTCACAGACCAATCGCATGCGTTGTAAATATCACATGTGACACTACTCAGCCAATCAAGTAAAGTGAGTCAGAGGGAAGTTATTTTACATGACGTGCTCTAAAAAGAGAAAACTGACAATAAATGTTGTTGACATATTACTGAACTGGACTTTGTTTGATTTGACATTCAGTTGTTGACTACATAAGATGTTGATATAACTACTATGCTTCTTCAGTAAACAGTAAATAGCACTGAATCATGATGCAAGTTAGACATTATGATGTTCTGGACCTTTGCTTGAGGAAATTTAATCAAGCTGGACTTTACTGAATTTTAATTGAAGACCCCTGGTCTAGTGTACGTTAGCTCAGCAAGGATTAACTTAGCGTCAGTGCAGCAGAAAGTACTCATGACCTTAACTTTTTCACCCGAAGTAAAGCACCATGTAGCCTGCTGTTGAATAAGTCTCCTGGTTAAAGAGTATAACAAAAAATATTCAACATAGATACATACACACATATACATATATATTTAAAAACAAAATGTTAATTAAGAATGCAATTATTAACGTTAATTAAGAATGCAACATGTGATCTCTTAGGCAATATAAAATGATGGTTTATTTTCGTTCTTTTACATTTGATGGAAAGATGCCTAAATGAGGAGTGGTCAGCTGATCTTAACTCCATTTGATGGATCGATCCTCACTGGCTACATTTCCCTCATTCTGCATTATGCCTCCTGTAGTCCAGATGTTCACAGATTATCCCATGCACGTCCTGGAGGAAGTGGTCATATAATATTAGACAGGTCATAGGTGCATTTCATGACCACTGGAATCTCAGTATCCTTTAAAGACACCTCCTGCTGGAGGAAAAGAGAGAGAGAGAGAGCATCAGTCACTGTAATGTCCTAATGTCTCTTTTTGTGCAGTAGGCCTAAACTAATCTTTCATGCACATAACTACCAACCTCACATGGCATGACCTGCACTGAGACTGAAGCTCATCCTGTACTGTATGTTCACCCTGCACATCGCTCGCGAAGCTGATGAATCAGTATGCCTGTATTGATTACAAACAGAGATTTTATCAATTAGTGAGACAAACAAAGCCATTTGTCAACATCTGGCGGTCCAAAGTAACATCCTACTGAGGGTCACCATCCACCCCGAACGTACAGTCACATGCAAAAGTTTGAATACCCCTGCCCAAATAACATTTGCATTTAAATGAAGTGAAAATAAATTAAAACATTAGCATTTGTTTCTGCAAATTTGAGTGAACAACTTTTTTTTGTTTCTTTTTTGTTTTTTTCCTGGGTTTAACCCAGAAAAGATAAAACATAAACTCTAAAATGTGCCATAAATTTGCACAGCCCACCTTTTGTGTTTCATATTTTTATCCCAACATATTAAATTAAGCAAATAAACAGTAACTGTGCATTAAAAGTAATTACAGCATTTTGACTAATTAATTCAAAGATACGTGGGAAAGTGGAAGCTGATCAGGAAAAATGTAAGAGTGTATGATGATTTCCTGAGGTCTTTTTGTGCAGCACACTTAACCTTAGGAAATATTTAAGGGTAATCTTAATGGAAAATTTAGCATCATGCAACCAGCCACTGGTCTCGTATGGCTGGAAATAACTGCCCAGTGGTGTTACCAAGAATGAACAGTATTTCCTATATAGACTTTGATAAAACTGACTCTGCTTCTTCAGATTTGAGTTCACTACAGCTGTCTGGTACAAAAATTGGATGCTGATGAGGATTTGTCATCTTATTTGAGGTATTCTCTCCTCAGTGGATGATGTGCCAACATATTAGTTTGCCAGAGAAATATTTTTCCACTGTTTCTGGACCTAGCTAGCATCAGCTACACTAGTCAGCTTTGTTAGTAGTAAAGCTACGCTACGTCAGCCTTCTCAGTCTCGTCTCTAGCAACACAATCAGGTTTAGGTTCTCATGGCAAAGTGTAACACATACTTACTCACAAATACAAGCAAAACAGTAACATTTTACAGTCCTGTTAAACAAAGAAGTGACAGTCTGTATATTTATTTCCTTTTCCTGTGATAAAATGTAATGAATTTTTGAATAGTAATTTTCATATTTGCATACTGGCACCTCAAATAGATACTTGAGTACAATCCCTAATTCAAGTGTGCAGAAGTGTGTTCTTTGCAGAGATTGTGTACTAATTTTCACTTCAACATTATCAAAAATACGTGGAATTTGACCAAGGGTGCTCACACTTGCATACGACCATATTCTTCTGAATACAAGAATATGAAAGAACCAATGTTCAGGTAAAAGTATATAATGTTGGTGCTAGGATAAACACAGTAAATCAATAATTAACTATTTTTAAACCTTATAAATGAATTAAATATATAACTAAAATGATAAAATAAATGAATACTAAATTAATTACAGCATATTATGCATTAGATCTACTTTCTTGATTTATTGTAAGCAGAGTCATCAGTGATGTCTTAACAGTTTTTATGATTGACACAAGTGATAAAAAGACGACTATATAATTGTGAGGCCCTTTTTAGCTATAAATGGCTCTGCTTGTTAGCTGTTATTTATTAGCAATAGTTTATTAGAAACCAATTTATTTAGTTTTTCTTCTAATGCTATAAAATACAGTGAGTTACACACATCATGCTGTCATTATACTGACTGCTTAATTGAATATTTTGACTACACCTGCCTTGATGCAGAGGTCCAGTCGATCTCGTCCACTGTGGTGCATAATACACATGGTGCTCTATCTCTGGGACTCAGAAGGCTCCAGAGGAATGGAGATCCAGCGAGTTTTCAGGTCAACATAACAGATCCTGTGGTCATATGACCTCCCCTCGCCTCCTCGTTGAAAATGGTCTGAAAACGCATGATTTCGGTTTTGCTCGTGAATTGATCCAGGCCAAGGGTATCCCCCCGAAATACAGAGAAAGAGATAGAGATAGATAAAGAAAATGAATTTGTACTACTTGTCAGTGTGGTTTTGGCCTTCAGGCCCTAAAATTGTGATTGCGGTTAAAAAAATTACGCAGGTAGGCAGAGGCACAGAAAATGCAAAGCAGAATAACCAGCCTTACCTTTCCAAACATGTTAACTAACATTGGTCACTCAGTAAACATGGCCTGGCGGAATGCCACCCCTTTATATCCTCTACTCCAAACAAAAACATTGTTGTGTAAATCCATGTAATGCATCAGCATTTTGCTGTGACTATGTGCTTCTCTCAAACAAAGACTTCTGTTTGTCGAATGGAGCATCAGAACAGGCCTTTGTGTTTTAGCTCAACCTAAACAAGGTCTGACCATGGCCAGCTCCAAACATAATCAAAGCTCAGTCTAACTCTAGTCCTAATGCTAAATTTAAGGCACTCACACTCAAAAAAGTGTAGTGCCAACTATAACCTGTGATTCAGTGAAACAAGTCCTGTGTCCTAATGATATACTAAGCACTAATATTATAAACTAATCTCACTAGTGGAAGATTCTGGCAGGATAGTATGCAAAAAACAACATACTGCACCATTTTGTAACAGAAACTGATGAAATGTTGCTCTGCATCCAATGTCGTCTTTTGACTTTGTCAGCTACTTGGGAACCACTGCTAAACTAACTAAGTTAACTGTGTTGTAGCTGACTTATTGGTTTATTTTTGATGCCATCTTCAGCCATGTTTTCAAAATTTAAAAGCCATGAGTAGCTCCTCCCATTTTGCTTCACATTGCATTGTGGGACAATAGTGGTCAATGCACAAAAAAAATCACAGATTCAAAGTACGCAGGTTGGAGCTTTGCATTTGTCAATAGATTATTTAATATATTCTCAAAAAAGCTGTGACAGTACAGTGTGTTACAGTAATAGTAACTTCAAATCGGTTAAATATGATTTTAGACCCTCTCCAACAGATCCTTTTGCATTTTCGGGAGACATTTCTTCATTTAATCTTAATTGTTCCCTAATTTTTCCCCATGTATTTTGTTTGATTTTGTTAAATTTTACTGTTAATTTGTTCATGTAGTTCTATTCATTTTATTGTAACCTGAATAAATTCCATTTAAATTCTTTTTTAATCCTTTTATGTTGTAAATGCTTGGCTGCATTCAAAATAAGGATCGCCCTTCAACTCCTCGAGACCACCAGTGGCTCCAAAACGCACTTTGTCATATTCTTCATAACTTTGATATTTCATAAGCTACATTCTAAAGGTGGGGGTCGTATGAGAGCTGTAACTGTCTTCTTTCCAGTCAAATAGATGGGTAATGTAATTTTAAACCCTTATAATAAAAGAAGCTGAACTCACAATTTTTTTTTTGTCTACTGAAAGTCGACCCATTTTTCCACAAATCTGGGCTATAAACTATAAAGAGATGGCGTCTGGCGTCAGTGATCTGCTCTTTAAAAATGATTTTTTGTAAAATAATACATAGAGCGTCTAAGATTTGTGGCTTTCAGCAGTAAATTTAAGCATATAGCAATACGTGTATGATCATAAAACACATGTTCTGTTCATTTGAGGGGTTCACCTATGGGAGGCAGGTGGTTTAGGGGGTAATTTGCATCATACTTTATAAGCACTTGTTTTCTCAAACCCCCACCAAAACATCTGAAAACAACTTGTTTAATGAAAAATGTTACTGATGATTTATACAGAGGGTTTCTATTCTGAATACAATTTCTAACACTATTGTTTTGCCAGTCTATTATAAGATTACAAGAAATAGCAATGAAAGCATAGTTATAGCACCAGCATTAACATGTCAGCATTTCAAATAAAAGAGTTTGATGTGGTATGTAAACATTGCTCACATCCTGGGTCATATGTGGAAACTAAGCTGCAGCAGTCAGTTTTGATTTCATGAAACCAACTCATTTACTTATATGCTTCAATTCAGCCTACAGCAGTTTAGCCCACCCACTAACACTGAAGTTAAAAGGAGTGTTCTATATTACCTAGAAGACACATGTAGGTTCACAGTTGGTTTTGGATTTTAAATGGTTACATTTGTGTAGTAGACATCATGAAACCTGGTTTCTATCACCACCACTGTAAATCCAAGGAAGTAAATTTCTCTGCGATGAACAAATCAAACCACTCAAAATGACATGAACGTTGTTTACATCCCAACAGTGGTGGACAAAGTACACAAATCATGTACTTGAGTTAAAGGAGAGATACCCAAGGTAAAATATTACTCCAGTAAAAGTAGAAGTTCCTCCCTTTAGACCTCCACTTGAGTAAAAGTACAAAAGTATTTGCCTTCAAATGTACTTAAGTATCAAAAGTGAAAGTACTAAAAGATTAATTATGACTTCAATGTTCTATTATCATTTTTGTAACAAGACTCTTGCTTTATCAACTCATTTTAGGTGAAAATAATCCAGTGTCACTCTTGTGACACCAATCTTCTAATAGAATGTCATTAATTAGTCTGACACTGATGTCTATTAAAATTATCATAAGCACAAAACACAGAGATGCACAGTTTCAGGTTAAGATTTATTTGTAACTTTAAGTTTAATAAAAACTTGCTTTAAACTCAGGTTCACAAATGAGTTTTCCTTTACTAAACTGCATCTGTTGGTCTCTGTTTATAAATATAAACTAGCACTTTACTATAAAATGAAATAGTGTTTATATAAATCAAGAAAAAAGAAACACGCCAGTCACAACTGCATATGTGTACATATTTTTATATTGTGGTGTATTTACACAAAGTTAGGTTAGAGTCAGGCGTTTCCTCCATCATGTAGTGGAGTAAAAAGCAAGATATTTGAATTTGAAATGTAGTGGAGTGAAAGTAAAAAGTCGCTCAAAATGGAAATACTTCAGTAAAGTACAGATACACAAAAAAAGTACTTAAGTACAGCAACGAATGCATTGACTTTGTTACTGTCCACCACTACATCCCAATGACTGAATTAGGCAGAAATGGATGGAATTTCACTTTAATTCTCATTCTTATTCTTTTCAGACACCATCGGATGGACTTTGGATTTTGTGGTTTTTGCTTTCGTTATTGTATTTTAATTAACCATTTCCTTTTCTCTACTAGGAGGATGGATTCCCTGTTTGAGTCTTGGTTCCTCTAAAGGTTTCTTCCTCTTGCTCTCATGAGTTCTTTCTTGTCACTGTTATGCGTGGTTTGCTCATTTAAGGCCTGGACCTGGATTGCTGTAAAGTTGCTTACGCCAGTAAAAAGCTCTTTACAAATAAACTTGATTGGAAATGAATTGGGTTAAGTTGGATTGAATTGAACTGAATTGAATTTTATTCATTCTCAACGGTGTTAGGGACAGTAGGACCAGAGTGAGGGTCAGTTTTGGGTTGAGGTTAGGGTTAGGACTAGGGCAAGGTTTAGGGTTAGAGAAAAAGATGAATTTAATAGATATTTAGTTGAATGTATGCAAGATAAGCATCTACAGAGCATTTACAGTGAGCTGTCCAAATAAAGTGCTACCAAATTTGTGTCGTTTTGGCTTTTCTGCATAGAAAATCTAATTAATCAGATATCTGACACATAATTTTGCCCTCAACTTCATCAGATTTTACATACAGTATATGCTATGGGCAATTCATAATTCACATCTTATGTAGTGTTTAATATTAACAAATATTTTACACTACTGTTATGTAAATGAGACATTTGCATACTTCCTCTACAGCTAATCAATTCTGCTCTATAAATCGACAGTTTCTTGTTGATTTTCAGAAATGCAAGTCCCAAATATTATGAGTCGTACTTTGATCTTTATTCAATACATAGGTACTAACAGGACTCCATGATGCGTCTCATAGACCTGAACCTCATGGTGGAGCTCAGGCCCATGTCTCTGAAGCTCCTGTACTCTCCGGGCCTCAGGTACACCATCCTGCCTCTGTAGTGAGGCTGCTCATACATCAGCCAGTGGCCATCCATCACGTGGCAGGACTGGACGTCAGACATGCGGTAACGATCCATAAAGGAGTCACAGTCATCCATGATCTCATACATCTGTCCACCGAAGTTGTCCCTCTGATAGATCCTAATTCTGTATGGTCCTCTATGCTAAAAATAGGAAGGGAAAGTTAGTGAATGTGCCAGTAAGCATTTAAGCTTGATAGGTTTGGCATATAGACAGGGTTGAACTTTACCATTGGAATCATGCGACAGGACCTGAAACAATCACTCAAGCCCATGTGTTGGTAGTCGGAATATTCGCCCCGCCTCACAAAGTACTGGTTTCCCATGAAGTTGGAGCGGTCGTAGACCATGAAGCAGCCGCTCTCCACCCTGCAGGAGTTGCAGCGGCTCAGGTGGGAGGTCAGCTCAGCGCAGTCGCTGCTGGTCTCATAGGAGCGACCCTGGAAGTTCCTGTCCTCGTAGAAGATGATCTTTAGAAAAGAAGAACATTGTGAGTTCATTTTCAGATTAAAATCAAAAGTGTTGAGCATGTGAGACATTAAAAAACTCACTAAAAAACTAATAACTAATAACTAAAAAGTAGTTACTGTACATAGTTTCCTTACCTTGCCCATGGTCAGAAATCTGTCAGAGCAACACTACAAACGAATGACAGTCAACAGAAATGTGTAGTTTCAGATCTGCCCTTGCCCACTTTTATACCACATATAACATCCAGAGAGCCCATGCTCCCATTGTATAAAATGCTGAGTGGGTAGTAATGTACATGCCCCTCCTGTACACTGCAATTCAAAGCCGAATGCAATGGCTCATTACAGGCCATTGTATATGATTGTGTGCAAGGCCTATTTTCTATATCGCTCCTATTGTTGAGATTAAAAAAGGGAATCTTCTTGATTCTGGCTGTAATTGCGCACAAATCAAAGTTTAGAAAATAATGCATAATGAGGAAAAGCTTATGTAATCAAACTATCTATACTGTCATGTGTCATATTTAGTAAGTCAGGAAGTAATGCTCCACAGTTCCAAATAAAACCCATACAAGAATATATTTAAACTAGAAAAAAGAAGTTTGTGATCAAACTTTAAGTTGGCAAAGCCAGCTAATAACGGTTTTGGTAACTTAATAGGAATTATATAGCAATTCCAGCTGCTTGCTATGAGGTTCCTATGGTATTCCAGCTTGTTGTTAAGGTTGCTTGGTGGTTGCAAAGGTGTTGCTAGGCTGTTGCTGTGGTATACCAGGTGGTTGTTTAGGTGCAGTTAAGCTTTTGCTATACTATTCCAGGTGGTTGCTAGAGTGTTGCTAGCTGATGATCAAGCTCTTCATGCTTTTCGCCTTTGCATCATGACACTGAGCCTTAAACAAGGGGCAGTGACAGACTATTCTAGACTGACAGACAACATTACTTTATATAATATTCATTAATATTATTCGAATATGCAGCTTTGTGGCATTTTGTCATTTTTCCATGAAGAAATTCAAATACATGATGGGTACATCATATATTAAGTATAAGTAAATGATGAATATGAGCTCAAAGTGCAGACTTTCAGCTTTAATTTGAATTTACATCCATCATTTGAACAGGGATTGCAAACTTTTTCATACATAGCAGCCCCACTCCCCATTTTGAAGAGCTCAAAAGTACTTGGGCAGTTGGCTGCTTAGCAGTTCCATGGCCAGGTGTGTGTTATTCCCTCATTATTTCACTTGAAAGTAAGCATATAAAAGGTCTAGAGTTGATTTCAAGCATGGCTTTTGCATTGGAATCTGTTGCTATTAGTTCTCAATATGAAGTCCAAAGAGATGTAATTTCCAGTGAATCAAAAACACCTAACAAAGCCTATACAATTCCGGAACAACATCTTATTGACAGATAAAACGAACATCAACTTGTACCAGAATAATGGGAAGAGAAGTGTATGTCGAAGGGAAAGAACCGCTCATGGTCCAAAATACACCACCTCATCCGTCAAGCATGGTGGAGGTAGTGTTATGGCTGCATATATGGCTGCCAATGGAACTCATTGCTTTGCATTTATTGATGAAGTGACTGCTCACAAAACCAGCAGGATGAGTTGTATACTATGCTACATTATCTGCTCAGATTCAGCCAAATGCCTCAAAACAACAGTGCAGATAAACAATGACCTAAAGCCTACTGCCAGTGCAACCCAAGACCTTTTTAAGGCAAAAATGCGGACTGTTCTGCAAAGTCAGTCACCTGACCTTAATCCCTTTGAGAATGCCTCACGTGGTAAGGGCAAAAATTTAGGTTAAACGCTCCGAGAACAAGCAGGAACTGAAGACACCTGCGGTAAAGGCCTAGCAGAGCATCACCAGGGAAGAAAATTGGTGTATGGTGATGTCTATGGGTTCCAGACTTGAGATCAAGTATTGTAGAGTCAAGTATTTAAATGACAATTAAATTGATAGTTGTATTAATTTTTTTCAATCACTTTTGACTGATTGTACTCCATCATTTTGCATCTAGAAATGCACCGCCTCATTAAGTGTATACTACTACTACTGCTGATAATAATAATAAGAATATGAATAAGAATGCAACCCCATTTCCAAAAAAGTTGGGACGCTGTGCAGAATGTAAATAAAAATAGAATGCAATGATATGCAAATCATGTATACAATATTTTTAAAGGAAAATACTACAAAGACAACATATCAAATGAAATTGAGAAATTGTATTGTTTTTTGAAAAACATATGCCCACTGTAAATTTAATGCTAACAACACGTTCCAAAAAAGTTGAGACGGGGGCATGTTTACCACTGTGCTGCATCACCTCTTCTTTTAACAACACTCTGTAAGTGTTTGGGAACTGAGTCTGCAGGCAGGTCAGTTTAGCATCCGGACTCTTTTAATACAGAGTAATGCTGTTGTAATACATGCAGAATGTGGTTTTACATTGTCTTACTGAAATAATCAAGACCTTCCCTGAAAAAGACGTCATCTGGATGGCAGCATATATTGCCAAAACATGTATGTATCATTCAGCTCATTACTGGTGCCTTCACAGATGTGCACGTCACCCATGCCATGTGCACTAATGCTCCCGTACACCATCATGACTACTGGCTTTTGAACTGTGCACTGATAACAAGCTGAGTGGTCTTTAGCCCGGAGGACACAGCGTCCATGATTTTCAAAAAGAATTTCAAATATTGGTTTGTTGGACACAGGATATATATATATGGTTTATATATGGTTTCTTCTTTGTGTTTTAGAGTTTTAACTTGCATTTATGGATGCAGTGATGAACTGTTTTCACAGACAGTGGTTTTCAGAAGTGTTTCTGAGCCCATGCAGTGATTTCCACTACAGAATCATGTCTGTTTTAATGCAGTGCTGCCTGAGGGCCCAAAGATCACGGCCAGCAAATACTGGTTTTTGGCCTTATTTCTTACATACAGAGATTTCTCCAGATTCTCTGAATCTTTTAATGATATTATGTACTGTAGATGATGAAAAGCAAAAGTTCTCTGCTATTTTACACTGAGAAATCTTCTTGAATTGTTGCACTATTTGATTGTGCAGTCTTTTACAGAGTGGTGACCCCCCCCTTTATCTTTACTTCTGAAAGACACAGCCTCTCTGGGATGCTCATTTTATGCCAAATCATGTTACTGACCTGTTGCCAATCAACCACCAGGTGTTTTTTTTTACATTACACAACTTTACCAGGCTTTTGTTGCCCTGTCCCAACTTTTTTGGAACGTGTTGTTGGCATCAAATTCAAAATATATTTTTCAAAAAACACAAATATTTCTCACTTGCAACATTTCATACGTGGTCTTTATACTATTTTCAATGAAATATACGGTTTAAATGATTTGTACATCATTTCATTTTGTATTTACACTTTGCACAGTGTCCCAACTTTTTTGGAAATGGGGTGGTAATAATAATATATGAAACTTATATAGCACTTTTCAAGAACCCAAAGATGCTTACAACTATAATAAAGCATACAACCCCAGAAGAGAAACAAGAAAACACAATAGTACAAAAGCAGATGATGGAGAGCAGGTGTGATGTGGTTGTGAGAGTGAGTATGAGTGAAAGACGAGCAGCAGAGTTCTGGACCATCTGAAGCCTTGTAAGCCTCTGATTTAAAGGGGAATTCTGCCAATTTTTCAAAATTTCTGCAAAATAAATCATTCAGAAGTAAACAAAGTTTTTAAGAGTTGTTTGGTGTGTGATGGTGTAAGTGCTTCATTCTAGAGAAACTTACTGAGACAGTTGTTTACAATTTACAATCTAAACTTGGCAGCAGGGCAAGTACAGGAGGTTGTATGGCAAGAAGTGCCACTCTACAGCCACTCTGAATGATTTTCTTTACATATCAGAGCTTGAATCATGCAGAGATTTTTAAAAATGGCTAGAATTCCCTTTTTAAGCAATAAAACACGTGAGGGAGCATGTTATTGTGCCAGTTTCGTTGAGAGTTGATTTAGAGCAGTTCAGGAGTCTTATCCAGTGAGTCCAATGAGAAGGAGTCTTACCACTACGTAACATGAGAAAGTGAAGTTTCATCCAGAGTTTAATCCCAGATTCTAGCTGTCTGAGGGGGGATATTTTAATGGATTTGTTCCTGTTGTATAAAGACATTTGCACAACAGTAAAGGAAAGAGTAAAGCAAAGAAACACTGTTTCAAATATATGTTTTAATATAGGAAGTTTCTACCACCAAAAAGTAGTTCTAGCACAAGTGGTGTATTATTACCAGTGATAAGCAGTTCGATACAGGCTTGATGAAAAAAACATGCTATTATCAGATGTAGGACACATGAAGAACGCTTTTCAATCAAGCATATTGAAGTGGGTTATTTAAAATGCAGTATCTCCTCAATTAGCCTTTTATCATTTCTCTACATCTACTAAGGCTGGCAAAATGAAATGTTATGAAATAACTGTTTTTATTTTAACAACTCTATTTCACAGTCTTTAATAATCCATGATTCGCTTGATGGAGGTGAACTGTAAGCTGTCGAGAACCATGTCTCTGAAGCTCCTGTACTCTCCAGGCCTCAGGTACACCATCCTGCCTTTGTAACGTGGCTGCTCGTACATCAGCCAGTGGCCATCCGTCACGTGACAGGACAGCATGTTGGTCATGCTGTATTTGTCCTGGATAGATTCACAGTCCTCCATCACCTCATACATCTGACCTCCGAAGTTCTCTCTCTCGTAGATCTTCATTCTGTAGGAGCCCTTGTACTGCAAAGAGATTAAATACATTAGGCATGAGGCTAATGGTTCAAATGGTTCCCTAATCATTCACTGGACCCCCAATTCTAGCTTTACTGTGGATTTTACTGTGCACTGAAAAAGCATAGATAATCATTTAAAAGGCCCATATCATGGAAAAACCAAAATTTCTCACTTTTTTTTTTGCTTGATGTAGTATGTGAGCATTGTTTCAAAATGTACTCTTCACTCTCCAGTCCAGCACTTTCCAGGCTAGTTTTGAATTTAGTGTTTTGTGATGTCACAAAAACTAACATATTTACATATATTCAGCCTCCAGCAGTTTAGATTCGCCCATTCACTGATTGCTTTTTGACAGAAAAGGTACAATACTGGGCAGCCAATCAGAACATTTATATATACATATTTATAGTTGTATGCAAAAGTTTGGGCGTGCCATTTAATGAAATGTTTTGCCTTTTTCCTTGGTGAAAATCATAAAATGTGGCCCTTGCAAAAATTATGGCACATTTTATATATATTTTTTCCAATATGTTAAATGTAGCAAAGAAGTAGAAATCATGCACTAACATCTGCATTGTTCCTTGCAGAGGAGGTGTTGACTTTTTTCCTTTGAAAATACAGCATGTCTCTTGACTGGGAGTGTTAAAACTTTTGCATACAACTGCACATATATGAATCACAAAGGCACAGAAACTAAAACAGACTGTTTCATTCTAAAGGAACTAAGAGAGGTTGAAAAATGATAATGTAATTATGAATTATAGCTGTTCTTGATACATTTTGGAGCATAAGTGGACCATAGGGAAAAATAAAATACATGAAAAATGTAGGCATTTTAAATTAAGGCAAACGATTATTGTCTGGAAAATTATTGAATAAATGATATAATCATGATCCAAATTCAGTGATAAAGTGCTACATGTGAGCATTTCAGAGCTTTACCCTATAGTTCGTATTTTTCTAGTAAAGTTACTTTATAATTACCAAACAAGCTACCTTCTAATATTAATTAATCATTTATAACATGCCAGTTGGGCATTACTTTGGCCTCCAATCAAATAAAAACAAAGAACCACTGGAGGTTAAGGACGTTGCATCTCGTCCATCAAATCAACTGACTGATAAAATCAACATACCGCTTTATTTGAGAGCCGAGCGGCTGAATCTGATCCTTGCAAGCACGATGAAAAGAATTCAAAGAGAACTCAGTCAAAACTTGGTGAAGGATGTGAAAGAATGGAAGTGAACTATCTACTGTTGTCATCATATCTTCATCAGTTTTATGCTGATTTTTACATTTTAGACCTAAACATTAAGCCCGGCCTTCTTTTTGAGACATTAATACATAAAAGATGTGATGTGGTCTGAAAAACTACCATGAAACCTGCCTCGATGCCTTTGACTTATTATTCAATTATTATTTCAGGCTTTATAGGGCGACTCACAGCAGCGCACATCCACCGTATTTGAGTGTGTTTTTTCTCCTGATTCAGTAATGCTACTTTTTTCAATCTGAACAAAAAAATACATAGTACTGCTTTAGTTAGCCGGCGTTGTTCTGTTTGTACAGCCTATAGCTTATAAATAAGTGCAATCTTTTCTCCTGTTTACACTTTCGGACTAACCATAGTTCAGAATGATTGTACAAAGGAACTAATGAAATGGAGAAGCAATTAAAAACTCACATGGTACATGAAAGAGAACAAAAGAATGAAAATTTGCATAATATCAGCACTTATTAAATCTATCTTGTTATAATCAATTCAATAATACCAATTTATCAACCCAAGACTCGCACTGTATCTGTTAAACACTTTAATATTCATAGATGTGCCAATGGGTCCAACCTTCAAACCTGCTCATTGCTATAATTTAATGTTTTAAAACTTTGCTCTATACTTTTTTCATGCACACTCTTAAACATAATGATGCCTAAAGGGAGTGATGGACCTTTTTTGGAACACATCTGGTTTCCCAAACAAACTTTCAATTGAGTGAAATGAGTCAAATAAGTATAAAGGTTGAGGAACCAAAAGTGGTTTGTCAAAGGCATCACTTCAAAGAAACCTTCTGGACACCTTTATTTTCAAGAGATTTACTAAATAATAAAGCTGGATGTGGATGTCTGTGAAGTTTAAGAGGATAAATGAACTTACCAAAGGGATCATTCTACAGGATCTGATACAGTCACTAAAGCCCATCAAGCGCTGGTACTCAGGATACTCCCCCTTCCTCAGAAGGTACTGGCGTCCGACGAAGTTGGGATGGTCGTATACCACAAAGACACCGTTCTCCACACGGACAGAGTGGCAGCGGCTCAGGTGGGAGCTGAGTTCCGAGCAGTCGCTGTTGCATTCATATGAGCGACCCTGGAAGTCACGATCCTCGTAGAAGATGATCTGATGAAACAGAAGGTCACGTTCAGTCAGACTGCACAGTACATTGTGGGTCTTCCTGATATTTTCCCTGTATTTTGTTAAGCTGTGCTGTGTTTCAGAGCTAATGCAAGGAGTGTCAAGGAATTTAACAAATACTGGGTGATAAAGATGTGATTTCTCTTCAGCACACTTTCATGTCCTTGTCATGCCAATAGAAATTAACAAATAATCTGTTTTACATTTGCTTTGTGTTACCTTTCCACTCATGGCTGTTGTTATTTCATTCATGCACCTCTCTGCTCTGCCCCCTTTTATGCTTAATGCAGCTATCAAAGCATCAATGGTCCAATTGTATAAGTTCCTTAGTCAGCAATGGAGCATCAGACCTGCTGGTACTGTACACCAACATAACACACACAAACTGTACACAGTGTGCAAATAAAACTGGAGATAAAACCAAGATAAGTGATTTTTTTGATTACATAGTCCAGTCAGTAGCAGTGCTACTTTCTACAGTATCAGCTTTCCAGATACACACATACACATAAAACAAACCCTCCAGCTGCTTCTCCAAGTCCTCATAAATGTATAACATGATTGAGAAGCATGGAAAGATGGAGCAAGCAAAATAAATAGTGAGTAAAATAAATTGTAAAGAAGTGTCTTAGTTGCATTTCAGGCTGGTGCTCAATTATACGGAGTGATGCATGACAGAAATGTGGCAAATAGTGGAAAGTAGTATCTCCACTACAGGAACTGAAGGAGACGTATAGTGGAGTCATATACAAATGTTTGAAAACTGGTTAAATGACATGTTTTGTTGATTTTCTAAGTGAACATTTTTAAGTTACACATTCTCTACAGGGCTAAAGTCAAATATGCAACTTTCTGAAAATGTTTTTGTCATTTTTACCCCCAGTATGTTAAACTGAGCAAGTAAATAGTGATTGTGCATTAAAGTTAGAGCATTTGTTCTTATCTCTAATCAACAAAACATACTTCGACTGGGGCGCCCAAACATTTGCACACGACCGTATATCAATGGGCTAGTAAGGCTGTATTGAATGGCCATATGATCTAACTGACACCGTCTTACCAATGACCACATCATTATTCACAAATTGGTACACAGCTGCATCTTGGCATCTCTAACTCTCCTAACCTTTTAGTCCAGTATTGCAGACTTGATTACTGCACATCATCATTGTGGTCATTTGATTTTTGGTCCTTTTCACACTCCAAACTGTTGCAAATGTGCACAGAGTGTAAACAACTTATCTGTATATTCCACTGATGTTAATGCTATTGGCGAATTTCACAGTGTAGTCAGTCGAAATGACCCTGATGTAATGCTGTTTGTTGTTACAGGATGGCCTCAGCCTCATTGTCTATGGCATTTAAAAGACTGTCCTTACGTATGTTAGCTCATATAAAGCATGTGTAAAACTTAACTAGGCCCGCCACATTCAAAGAATCTTAGCTGACAATGAATTGTTATACAAATAGCCACGATTAACAATTTATTTGTCTTTTTGTTCATTTTAGTCCATTGTTATTGTAGAAGCATAGCAAACGTACATAGGGAAATAAACATTGCAATCTTGCTTGCCAGTTAGTTTAACCTCTTAGAATCAGAATCAGAATCAAGCTTTATTGGCCAGGTATGCTTATGCATACAAGGAATTTGGTTTTGGTTACAGGAGCTCACAGTGCACAGTACCAGACAGACATTTACATGTAGTGGGGCTCCAGCACCCCACCGTGACCCAGGAAGATAAGCGGTTTAGATGATGTGATGTGAAAATAAAACATGCATTCCTACCATCACTCTCTCAAACACACACAGTCATACCTGTAAACCTTACATTGTGCAAAGTATGGGTCTAAAGTTAAAGTGCTGAGTGCAGCAGCAGTTAAAAGGGTGTATAGTGGCAGAGAAAGGGATCAGTGAGGTAACAGTCTGATAAGTGGGGTAATAAGGCAAGTAAGTAAGATGCTAGAATAAACACTGCTAATACTAACTAGGTTGTACTGACATTATATACCAGTGACATTGCATGGGTGGAGACAGTTCACTCGTTGACGAATGAGAAAGATTGTAACGCTCAGTGTGACAACTGTTTATGGGGAAAGTCCTGCCCTTCAATAAAAAGAGCCAACCGGCTTACTGCTTAACCTCTTAAAATCCCAGGCTTATTACATACTAAGGTTTAATATTCAGTGACTGCAGGGACTTCAGTGCAAACTGGCTGAGCTATTCTTAGGTCATAGAAAGGTGTAACAAAACTTTGGGCCTGCCGGTGGGCCCTGGCCATTTAATAAGATATATACCATGACCTGTCTCGTAGAACATGTATATGTATGTCTACTTTCTTTTATAATGTATATCTATTTGATGAAAACAAATAGCCACATTCACATTTTTGGAGCAATTCTTAGTGCAGAAACTATGCATTCTGCCTTGTGGAAATGGCCTTGTCTTATCCATCATCACTTGTAGATGTATTTGCAGCTGTGTGATGACAAGAGTTCCCACAATTCTGCATTCTAAAGTATTAGCATGTGAGCAGCCATGTATATTCATGTGTGGATCCTCCCATTTGTTGCCTCTTTTTGTATTTGTGCCAGGGCTTTTAAGCTGAAGGGAGCTGCTCATACACACGATACAAGTAAGAAAGATAAGGTTTTTTTTTCACTGCTAATTTGGGTGTATCAACCCAGCAACACAGCTCACAGCTGAAGAAACTCTATAAGGAGGTGTCAGAGTGGTCAGATAAACCAGCACAAGACCAGCATAAACCAGCAGAGACCAGTTTAGACCAGCATGGACTTTGTGCTGGTCTGTGCTGGTTTTTTCTGTAGAGCTGTTAATGCTTGATCCTGATTTTGATGGCAAAAACTTTGTCTATTTATGGTTGAATCTCTGGTGTTAAATCAGCATGTACACTAAATCAGCCCTTACAGCACTGCATTCAATTTAGATTAGCTTTGTAGTTTCAGTGCTAATGTTTTATTGTGCACGCTGCAGTGCCGCCTCTGAATGGGCACCGGAGTCTAAAATGCTTACATTGTCACATAATTTCCATATACGTCCTTTGACTTTTACAATATAGAGTGTCGACTCAGGGATTCCATTCAGTGACCAGTGTGATCAACCATTGAGCTATAAAAGCACAAGCGGCACGTACAGTAAAACAATTCGACATTAGGGATTACAATACATTGCTGTGACCATGGGCAGGGTAAGAGGCATTTTCATTGGTCTTTCTTCTTTCTCATTTGGTCTGATATGATATCAACGATATCCACTTCTCTTCACTGAGATAAATTGAGGTCTCATTTATTATAATAACAGAAAAAAAAATTCCAAAATGACAAAAGAAGGCAAAATCTTTGAACTTTTAATGTCAGTTTATGTAAATAGATTTAATTCCAAGTCATTTAGGAGCATTTCTATTAGTTCTATCATCATGAAACTTTCACAGAATATAAGGTATATAAGTTCAAATGATGGAGAAAAAAGAAATTGGACAAAAATGGAGATTTATTTTTTGGACAGTGATGATATTTAAGAACCAGTGTAAATATACAGCTACACTGATGGATGTATCTCTGAATATATCTGATCTTGTTTCCTTTCCAGATCATCTTCTACGAGGACAAAAACTTCCAGGGTCGCTCCTATGAGACCAGCAGCGACTGCGCTGAGCTGACCTCCTACCTGAGCCGCTGCAACTCCTGCAGGGTGGAGAGCGGCTGCTTCATGGTCTACGAGAGGCCCAACTTCATGGGCCATCAGATGCTGGCACGGAGGGGAGAATACCCCGACAACCAGCGTCTGATGGGAATGAGTGTGAGCGACTGCATCCGCTCTTGCAGAATGATCCCAATGGTAAGAGGTTTAGTACTGTATATCTAAAAGCTTCTAGAGGCTAAAAATGACCAAAAAATTTCTAATTTCTAATTTCTGTTTACAATAAGACATACATCTTGTGAATGAGCCTCTATGAATCAGCTTTTTGAGTTCAGTCATTGTTATGTGGCATTTGATGTACTAATGTCCACTAATGACCACACATGTAGCATTTTAATGAATTACTACCAATTTTTTAAGGTTTGGGGTTAGTTCATTAAGAGATTATAAAAAGCTTGAAATATCTGCGCTGAGAGAGAGGTTTTGTGTTTTTTTAGTAATTATTTACCCGAATAACATCAGTAATCCTGAGTTTTTTCTGTATTTCTGTCTGAAACAGCATCGTGGCCCCTTCAGAATGAGGATCTATGAGAAGGAGAACTTCGGAGGCCAGATGCACGAGGTCATGGATGACTGTGACTCCTTCGTGGACCGCTACCACATGTCCGATATCCAGTCCTGCCACGTGATGGACGGCCACTGGCTGATGTATGAGCAGCCTCACTACAGAGGCAGGATGGTGTACCTGAGGCCTGGAGAGTACAGGAGCTACAGAGACATGGGAATGAGCTCCATGATGAGATTCAGCTCCATGAGGCGCATCATGGAGACCTGTTAGTGTGATTAACTTCAATGAAATAAAATGTTCAAATATCCTGGCGTTCCATTATTACTTCTGACACTGGTGACGTGCAAATATGGATTCTGTAGAGTTTGCAGTGATGCCTTCAACCACATTCTGTCCCTGAATCACCACTGAAAGACTGAGAGCTCCTAAGTAGCACAATATTATCAGTTGTTATTGATAGTGAATGAAAGACGAAAGCTAAAAAAAACGAATTTATGTAGCTCCAAAATTCATTCTCAAGTAATTATGCGCACTATAATAATGGCATAATAAGATTATTACAAATGAAAGCTCTACTGTGATTTGCCAATTGTAAGGCAACAATGGCAAACACTAAGAATATAATAAATCACAAGGTAAACGCCTCACTCTTGAAGTGCAAGTATCAGTAAATTTAAGGTGGCAGTGGATTTAAGGTATCAGTAAATTAAAGGTGGCTGTGAATTTAATGTATCAGTAAATTTAAGGTGGCAATGTATTTAAGGTATCAGTAAATTTAAGGTATCAATGAATTTAAGGTAACAGTGTGTTTAATAGCATAGCAACCACATAGCAACACTTTATCAAGCACCTTGGACACCATAACAACCACCTAATGTCAAATGGCAGTTACATACAGTTTCATACAGTAACCCATAAAATTCATTCACATTCACACAAATTTGCTATATTGGCTGCTGAACAGAATTGATAGAATATTAACTGTTCATCAAAGTCAGTTTCCTTTATGTATGAGACATAATACAGCTAATCATTGCTAATGTTGCTAATGTGTAGGACTCAGTTATTTTGGTGTTACATTTGTGAAAGAAACTCATATTATGCTTTGTAAAGATGTGGCAGTTCAGACATCTGTTGGGAAAGTTGTTGAGGTAGTTTATGTAAATTATTAGTCATTAGGTGCAGGGTGGGTCGTAGGCCTAGAAGCTACAGATGGTTCCCGGTAAACTTATCAACTAAAAAGAAAAATCAAATTGTTATGGATGAAAAACAGCTAGTTATATGTGACCCTGTACATGACCTCTAACCACTGTTAGCCATGTCAGCATTTTGAGTAAAATAGCTAACAACTGTCTCTTTTCCCTAAAAATTAACAGAAAGCTTTCTGACAAGCAGTTTCCTTGCAACCCTGCTAGAAGAAACAGCATAGACCAGCATAGCTGATCACCAGCGAAACCAGAATATCGCTGTTGTCGGGAAAAAAACTTGTATCTCCAAAATGGTAACTTTACAGGAAAAGGAAAAAACCTACTTTACTTTTAATGTGGGCGGCACGGTGGCGCAGTGGGTAGCCTCACAGCAAGTAGGTCTGGGTTTGATTCCCTGGCTGGGTGACCAGGGTCCTTTCTGTGTGGAGTTTGCATGTTCTCCCCGTGTCTGCGTGGGTTTCCTCCGGGTGCTCTGGTTTCCTCCCGCAGTCCAAAGACATGCAGTGAGACAAATTGGACACGCTAAGTTGCCCCTAGGTGTGAATGTATATGTCTGTCTGTCTGCCCTGCGATGGACTGGTGACCTGTCCAGGGTGTATCCTACCTCCCATTCAGTGACGGCTGGGTTAGGCTCCAGCTCCCCCCATGACCCAGAAGGATAAGTGGCTTAAAGGATGTACTTTTAATGTAAGTCATTTTGGGCCATTTCTTTTGGTCCATTCATCATGAAATTTATACACAATGTAAAAGGCAAAAAATGACAAAAATGGAGATACAAAGTTTTTTTCCGACAACAGCAATATGTTGTGTTTTGGATGCTGGTATGCTGGTCAACCAGCAAGTCTATGCAGGGTGACCAGCTAAACCAGCACCAGACCAGCGTAAACGAGCCTAAACCAGCTTAGACCTGCATGGAATTCATGTGGATCTAAGCTGTATTTTTCAGTAGGGAAGTCTGTTCCTTACTGAACAAAGAAACCAGTAAATGCTATGCTAATTTCGGATTCTACTTCGAACAGTTCTCAGCTGGTTTGAGGCTTGTTGTTGGCTCTTGTTTTTCTGGTGGATGAAAAGGAAAAACACACAAAAGTAATGAAATTTGAACTTTTATTGGCCTACATTTTGCTCAGACAATTAATTGCAGGAGTCCATGATGCGCCTCATGGAGCCGAACCTCATCATGGAGCTCATTCCCATGTCTCTGTAGCTCCTGTACTCTCCAGGCCTCAGGTACACCATCCTGCCTCTGTAGTGGGGCTGCTCGTACATCAGCCAGTGGCCGTCCATCACGTGGCAGGACTGGATGTCGGACATGCGGTAGCGGTCCATGAAGGAGTCACAGTCATCCATGACCTCGTGCATCTGGCCTCCGAAGTTCTCCCTCTCGTAGATCTTCATTCTGAAGGGGCCATGGTGCTGCTCAGTTTGAGAGAGGTTACAAAAACAGACGTGTAATGTAAGTTGGCATCTGCCACTCCATCTTTTGCAACTACTACTATTGGTTTAATGAAAAAATGAAATGACCAATTGAATGTAGTGGTCTACCTGAGGGATCATACGGCAGGATCTGATGGAATCGATCATGCCCATGCGCTGGAAGTCAGAATACTCGCCCCTTCTCAGGAAGTACTGGTTCCCCATGAAGTTGGAGCGGTCGTAGACCATGAAGCAGCCGCTCTCCACCCTGCAGGAGCTGCAGCGGCTCAGGTAGGAGGTCAGCTCAGCGCAGTCGCCGCTGGTCTCATAGGAGCGACCCTGGAAGTTCCTGTCCTCATAGAAGATGATCTGAGAGATCAAATAATATTTAGCTTATGTTTTACAGGATTTCATTTGGCAGCTTTATATCTCCAAAATGGACCAAGAGAAAGAAATCTTATGTTTTCTGCCCACATGATGTAAAGGGCAGGAGGCATTTTTCATAAACGTAATGTAAAAAAATTGCATGGATTTGATACAACAGACATATATGTTCTCTATATTGGCGGTCATCATTTCTGGTCCAGGAGGGCCGGAGTCCAGTTTGGAGATTTCCCAGCTCTACCACACCAACTATGCCTGGCAGTTGTTGAGTTGAATCAGATGTGTTTGAGCAGTAAAATCACCAAAATGTCCTGGACTCCAGCCCTCCAGTACCAGAAGTGATGACCCCTGCTCTATGGAACACTGGTCAGCTTTCCTAATTGAATTTTACCAGCTTTACTAAGAAAAGTCACAAATGTCGTACAAATCGTCCTGTGGCTGTCCAGCATGAGATGGAGCTCACTCGTCTATAAACATGCTGACTTACCTTGCCCATGGTTGATTCGGCGCTGGGATGATGTCCAGCAGGCCGTGGTCCACCGTAGCTTTTATACTTGATAGGCTTTGCAATGGCTTTTTGTTATTCAAATAGCCAAACCTGATGAATAAGCAGGTCGGTCTTTTCTGTTAATTTCTGTCTCTATCACAGGCTTCCAGCTGCAGAAGCACAGTGTTCTGGATGCAAGCCATTACTGCCCGCCCCACACTCGCTACCCTGAACTAGCGTAACCTGCTTATTAATTCTTTTTAGACACTCTGGAAGGGTTTTTTTATTTGTTTGTTTAGTGGTTTATTTAGCCTGTCCTAAGATGGGTTATCAGATAATTGTTATACTGTGATATACAGTAATTCCATAAAATTATATAGGCATACAGAAATACACAGAATTAAAAAAATATTAGAAATCTTACAATGTTTTAAAAGAAATTTAGGAAAGTTTGGCTCCACAACAACCCAGATAAGGATGCAAACATATGACGCCAGTTTCCAAGAGTTAAGTAGTAAACGTAATTGGAAGTTTGAATGCATTACGCCCTGAATGTAGAATGTATTATGACCCTCAATGTCATTTCCGACAGGCATTGGTGGGAACAATATGCTCATCACCATGACAACCATATGTTGTGGTGGAATGTCAACAGTCTGAGGTGGGAAGTTAGCAGAGGGGGTGATGTTTGGGTTAGGGCACCGTGACTCAGCTCACATTTGTTTTCCTTTCTCTTTTTGTAATGGTACATACATGTTTTTGTATATACTTATGTATATTTGTATGTTCATGTATATATTTAGACCTTAATTCTAATCCTAATTCAGGGACAAGGATGGTGGAATCTTAAAACTGTTTCTAAGGTGGAGCTAGTCAAAATAAGACAGTACTTACACTGATCCTCTGAAGGCCGTGAATAGAGCCTCAGATTAGAAGACAGTCTTCAGGATGAAAACTTGAGCCGTGGTGTGACTGTTGGTACAGTTTACAGGAGCAGTATGGATGAGTGGCCTTAGGCCTTTATACTATTCACTACAGTGCACTGCCAATTGTTTAATTCAGAGTCATTAAATTGGAACAAAGAGAAATCAAACTTGAACAAATCACTTTGCTGAGATGCAAATCGGAGTAATTTAGGTAACAATCGGTTTCCCGTCATCGGCACATTTTGTTTACGATAAATACTTTCCCCCCGCTGCAGGGCGGACAAGGAGCTTCAGCGGAGCAAGCATGGGCAAGGTCAGTGAAGTCCAGCTTGACTGCAGCTTCTAGGGGATAACAAGCTTGTTGGTGTTAGTTAGTTTGCACAGCTTAAAGACCAGCCTGAAGACAGGATGAAGGTGTTTGTTGAAAAGGTTCATTTCTGTATTCGGTTAAAATGTAAGGTTTGTCATTTTTACAAAATGATGTTTCGGGATAAATGTGACAAAAATTTCCTGGAGCCATTTATACAGAGGTGTAGACTGTTAATGTAACAGAATGTAACCCGGTTAGTAACAGCCTACATCTTGGCCCTGTTGTCTTCTGTTATAAAGCAAATGAGTTGGCATATTACAAAATCTTGAGGTAAGTATTACAATGAACTGTTAATGTAACTTCACACCAGCTGTGTGCACTTGAGGGTATGAATGGGGTGGAGAAATTTAGAAAAAAAAATTGGTGAGCGCTTCCTTTGACTTCTCTCTCTCCTTGCTGCCAGATCACATTCTTCGAGGAGAAAAACTTCCAAGGCCGTTGCTATGAGACCAGCGGCGACTGCGCAGACCTGCTCTCTTTCTTCAGGCGCTGTAACTCTATCCGGGTGGAGAGCGGCTGCTGGGTGCTGTATGAGAAACCCAACTACAAGGGCTATCAGTACATCCTGAGTCCGGGGGACTACGCTGACCACCAGCAGTGGATGGGCTTCAGCGACAGCATCGGATCCTGCCGCTCCATCAAAAACGTGAGAGATGCACAAAATAGCTCATTCATTTGTTCTTTGATTCATCGATTCATTCATTCACTGTATGTCAGTGCCGCATATGCTTTAATGCATGACTGTTTCTTTCCCAAAGAGAACCTGTAGGACATTAAAAGCTGAAAATGTGCAGAAAGAGGGAAGATATTTATTCACATTGTCTCCTGCAAGTGTGCTCTGGTCATTTAAAGGAGAATTCCACTGTTTTTTCTTTATTTCTGCATGATTTAAATGTTCAAATGTAAACAAAGTCCTTCAGGGTGGTTTGATGTGAAATGGTTCACTGTAGAGAAACTTACCAGCTCAGATATCTTTACAGATATCTTACTTACTGGTTTACTATCCAAAACAAATATACATGTTAATAATGGTGAAATAGAAGTAAATCTGAAAAAAAAAAATCTTTGAGAATTACTTAACCTTATAATCTGCTACGAATGGCTTTTAAAAATATATATATTAGGCCAAAACCTTCTCAAAACTATTGTAAACCAATGTTTCTTCACAATTTCATGTAATAACTTTCTATGAGGGAGCTTTTAGAGGCATTAACTCTTTGAACATCCTATCACTACCACTGTAAACAATTCTGACTCGGTAAGTGTCTAGAATGGAGCATTTAACATCAAACCACTCTGCCTTTTTGACTTTGTTTAAATCTTGCCCATTCAATTACACAGAAATTTTGAAAAATTTTAGAACGTTTTTCATTTCTTTGCATACTTTCTATCACTACATGATATAGCTAGTGAACTATAACAATATCTGGCTGAAATATTTGCAATGTTAGACAAGTGAGCATAGTGGAGCCTCAGGCTTTCACTGTGTCTGCTTTAAAAACTAGTGGACAATACCTGGAAACCATAAAGGTTCAACCATATGTACCAAACTGACCATCCTAAGATGCCAAGAGAGTGTTTTAAAGAGGAATACTCAAAATTTTAATAAAATTTTATTTCATTAGGGTCAATTTTAGCTATGAATTGTTATCAACAAAGATAATAGGAAATTAACGCTTGCTGTGGTTTTGCCTGCAGGTCTATGGTAACACATGGAGGCTGAGGCTGTACGAAAAGCCAGATTTCGGAGGTCAGACGGTCGAGTGCACTGAGGATTGCCCTTCCGTCCACGAGGCCTTCAAGTTACGGGAGGTCTACTCCTGTGTGGTGCTGCAAGGCGCCTGGGTCTTCTATGAGCTGCCTGGCTACAGAGGCCGCCAGTACTTTGTGGAGCGCGGGGACTACAGGAAGTACAGCGACTGGGCCGCGCCCAACCCAGTGCTGGGCTCCTTCCGCAGAATCACTGAGCTTTAGAACTCAGTATGAAACATGGGCTTCAGCCACACAACCAGAGCAATAAAGCAAAAGCTCAAACATGACCAGTTTGTGGTGACTCATCAATTAAGTTTTCAAATCCAGTAAAAATGGAAACAATAAATAGTGTCTATGGGTCATCAGTCCATGGCAAATTACCGAGGTCACATGAAAATTCATGCAAAAGCCTCTATTTATTTCTTGCAATCATGCAAAATTTCAAATCTGTGCTCCAAATAGTTTTTTAGTTATGAATTTTCAAAGTTTGACCCAGCAGGTACTAAATTGCATCTTAAGCATTGTTTTTATGTAATTACATAATGACTGAACTGAAATACTGACGGGATATAAATACACTAACAATAATATTTCACTTTAAACCAACTGGTTTCTTGCTAATAAATTCCCACAATGATTAGTTCATGTAAAACTAGAATGTCAAATCTTTTATCTTTGAAATGTAATTTTAATCATTTTAAATAATTTAGTTTTTACATAATATTTTTACTTCTAAGTCAAATGTACAGTAAACATTAATTTCTGTAAGTTATATATTTTAGCCACACCTGGAATTCTTGACCCAATATTTCTGAAAAAGGGATATTTTTAAAGAAAGTTTTATTTAAAACATTCACATATAAAAAATACTGACATGCCATGGCTACTTTATTGTGTCATATTTTTTGATCATGGGATACTTGCCTAACAAGCCTAATTGGAAGAAATAGTAAAACAATAAATACAATACAGTCATATACAAATTACATAGTTGGTTGATTTTCTAAGAGGAAATAAGTTAATAAGTTCGCATCCTCTACAGAGAATACACTTTAATACAACAGGTTTCTGCAGGTTTTAGAGCATAATTTATATTAATTTGCTGAGTTTAACTGTTGCTTTTGCTGAGCTCTAAGCCTGAGTAGACTGATAAATCAATGTGATGATCAGTTATTAATCTTAGTGTTACTGAGCTCTACTAAAGCCTGAGTAGACTGATAAATCAATGTGATGATCAGTTATTAATCTCAGTGTTACTGAGCTCTGCTAAAGCCTGAGTAGACTGATAAATCAATGTGATGATCAGTTATAAATCTCAGCGTTACTGAGCTCTGCTGAAGTCTGAGTAGACTGATAAATCAATGTGATGATCAGTTATTAATCTCAGCATTACTGAGCTCTGCTAAAGCCTGAGTAGACTGATAAATCAATGTGATGATCAGTTATAAATCTCAGCGTTACTGAGCTCTGCTGAAGTCTGAGTAGACTGATAAATCAATGTGATGATCAGTTATTAATCTCAGCGTTACTGAGCTCTGCTGAAGTCTGAGTAGACTGATAAATCAATGTGATGATCAGTTATTAATCTCAGCATTACTGAGCTCTGCTAAAGCCTGAGTAGACTGATAAATCACCCCACTGCTGCGCTCTCTTCACTGGCTTCCTGTAGCTGCACGCATCAGATTTAAAACCCTTATGCTTGCCTACAAAGCCAAAAATGGACCAGCCCCTCCCTACTTGATGGCAATGGTCAAATCTCGAACTGTACCACGAGCCCTTCGAGCTTCGAGTACAGCTCGGCTTGACCCGCCATCCTTCAAAGCGCGCGGAAGGCAAACATCTAGACTGTTCTCTGTGCTGGCACCCAGGTGGTGGAACGAACTCCCACTGGCCGTCCGTACAGCAGAGTCTCTCGCTGTCTTCAAACGCAGACTGAAGACACACCTGTTTATTCAGCACTTAAATGAGCACTAAATTAAGTATTGATTGTAATGTATTGTACAGCACTTATGTATTGTATTGTATTGTATTGCACTGTTCTGTGTTTAACTCTGTCCCTTTTCACTAGGTGTCAATGACCTTCTGATTCTAGCAGTATCTAAGTTTAGGACTGTCTTTCTCTCTAACCTATTGGTAGCTAGCAAAGATTCTTTCTCTGGATAGACAAAGCACTTTTTGTAAGTCGCTCTGGATAAGAGCGTCTGCTAAATGATGTAAATGTAAATGTAAATGTAAATAAATCAATGTGATGATCAGTTATTAATCTCAGCGTTACTGAGCTCTGCTAAAGCCTGAGTAGACTGATAAATCAATGTGATGATCAGTTATTAATCTCAGTGTTACTGAGCTCTGATAAAGCCTGAGTAGACTGATAAATCAAAGTGATAATCAGTTATTAATCTCAGTGTTACTGAGCTCTGCTAAAGCCTGAGTGGACTGATAAATCAATGTGATGATCAGTTATTAATCTCAGTGTTACTGAGCTCTGAGCTCAAATAAACAAACATTACTCACCACTGCCCTCTAAAGGTGTTATCGCTCCAGTCAGAAGTTATAGCTTTTGTTGCTTTTGTAAGAGACCTACGACGTTTCAATAAATGTGTTTTCTGATTTATTTTATTTACATATATTTGCCTCAACCCAAATGATGGAAACTCACTCAGTTCACATTCTGTTGTATTTAATGTATTTAATGTATTTTCTGATGGGAAATTAAATAAAGTATGTTATCTGATTTTTGCACAGTACTGAATAGCTTTATAGTTCAAAAGGCAACTGTAACTGTTAATTATATTGTAAAGATAAAACAATATTATTATTGAATTTTTTTGGATGATAAATCAGATCTAAACTTGAGTTCACCTAAAGTACATAAAGTATATGCCAACATTTACACTAATAAAAAGAGACATATAAAGAACTAAAAGCTGTTTAACTGACTTCTGAGTGTAGAATTTTAATACCATTGCTACATATCCTACATGACCTTCTGTTCCTTTTTTTGTTTTGTTTTGTTCTTTGAAAATTGACAAGGATTGGAAATAATATTGAAGGGTCATTCTACAGAAACGTCCACTTTTCTATCTATCCGTAGGTGTCACTGGTGTTACCAATCCTCATTGGTGTTACACATAAGAAAGGTAACACCAGAGACATTTTTAATGAAAAATGCATTTTACAAAATGGTTGCTACAGAGCATCAAACCACATGTTGTAAATAATGGAATATCCATCAAAAAATATGTAATTTAATCCTTTTGTATTCCATTTTTTCACAACTACCTAAGAATAAAGTAGGTGACTTCAACTAAAACCTTCATATGAAATCATGAGCTAAATGTTGAGCTACATGTTTTTACTTCAAAATATGGCCTCAGCCTTTACACATAACTGTGAAGACGAGTTCTTCTGTGGTGCTTGGAATTCTAGATCATTGATTTAAAAACCAATATTGATTAAATTGAGGCTCAATAAGGTGTAACTGTAACTGTCTTACTGTTTTATTTTAAAATATGAATAAATTGTAACCCTAACATGTTTTTCAAGTGTAATATATCTGTAAACACTAGGGACACAAAAATGGACGTTTCTTTAGAATGACCCTGAAAATATAAAACTAGTCTGACTGGCAAGACTATATCTCAAAACACAATATCTGTGGCTAGTTTGGGCTGAGATGGCATCTGCTTGTCCAGATCTCACCAATTTAGTGGGTGTCCGCCTTTGGCAGGCAAGACACTGGCATCATTGTTCAGTTGTACTGAGTCTGGGCTCCTCAACAAGCTGTTGAAGAGTCCTGGGGCAAACTGGCCTGACCTCGTGCCCAGTTCCCAATTTCTCTCATAGCTCTGCTCTGGTTTTGAAGGGAACAATTGTTTTCAGTAAAGAAACTAAAAGCTCTATTTTCCCAAGTGCCCCAGATTTTTCTCAGAGCCTTTCAAGCAGCTTTACAGGCATTTAGCAGTTGCATTAAGGAACTTAGGAAGAAGGTAACTATAAATTGGTTCAGAGCTTTTTTCTAATATTGAGATTCTATGAAGATGAGTGGTGTCAGATTTGAGTCGGAGTAGATCACACCCTCATAACAGGTACTCTGACCATTATGGACTCACAAGTTGACCTTTCAGTGTGTTAGCCTCTGAACACTGTTGAGCTAGCTTTGCTCTTCTACAGTGGGCCAACATTTTGTAGATGTTGGAGATACACAGTACGGTTCTCCAGAGCTCTAGTCTGATTAAAATCTTAAAGCCTTTGGAAATTCACTAAGTCTCAATCAGAGTAAGGAAAAATATCTCAAATGTACTCAGTCAGCCATGTTCGGTGTCTGAAGTTTGCTTCTTTAGTTTTGCACTGGAGCTACAAGGCAAGTATATATAGCTACAACATTTACACAATTATATAACTACAATCCTGTTCCCGGAAAAGTTGGGCCACTGTGCAAAATGTCAATACAGAATGCAATGATGTGCAAATCATTTAATCCCAGGATGTAATTAAAAATAATAAAAAGACAACATATCAAGTGTTGAAACTAGGATGTTTTAATATATGGGTCATTCTACAGAAACGTCCATTGTTGTGTCCCTAGCGTTTACAGATATATTACACTTGAACAACATGATAGGGTTACAATTTATTTATATTTTAAAATAAAACAGTGTTATTTTAACAATTACACCTTATTGAGCCTCAATTTAATCAATATTGGTTTTTAAATCAATGATCTAGAATTTCAAGCACCACAGAAGAGCTCGTCCCCACAGTCATGTGTAAAGGGTGAGGCCATATTTTGAGGTAAAAAACATTTTTTTCTCCTATTTTAACTGCAATAATCTATACATGACTATGAACTATATGAATTAAATGACAAAGTAAACAAATGGCAAGTAAATATTATAAAATATAAAATAAAAGTTGTGGTCCCCAGGAGTCGTGTCACTGGTGTTACTGCGTAGCAAAAAATCTCTTATTTTGAAAATGAAAAACAAACTGATGACATCGCTTGACTTCCTTTTACCTGTTTGCTGAGGATCTATGAAGAAAAGCTCATGGTGAGTCCACTGTATCTTTCAGTTATCAGAAATGTTCTCATTTAGCTCATGATTTCATATGAAGCTTTTAGTTGAAGTCACTGGTGTGACCGACTTTATTCTTGGGTAATTGTGAAAAAATATAAAACAAATGGATTAAAATACATATTTTAGTGGATTTTCCATGATTTACAACATGTAGTTTGATGCTCTGTAGCAGCCATTTTGTAAAATGCATTTTTCATTAAAAATGTCTCTGGTTTGGTAACACCAGTGACTCCTATGGATAGATAGAAAAGTAGATGCTTCTAAGAATGACCCATATGCCCATTTTGAATTTGATGCAACACGTTTCAAAAAAACTGATACAGGGGCAACAAAAGTCTGGAAAAATTAAAAACAGACTTAAAAAATAAAAATAGACATATAAAACGAAATTAGACAGTACTGTAGTGGAAATCACTGCATTTGCTCAGGAACATGTCCGTGTCACAAACATGTCCGGGACTTACTAATCAACCTCTTGGAGTCCCTGAATGTCTCAAAATCAAAATTCAAGGGGTCCCTGAAAATGAACTTATTATGATGCTATGCTGTCCATTAAAGAAAAATAGACACTCAAACAGAAATTCAGGGAAAGCTCATTGTTTATCTGCTTCACTCACAGTCAGTGAACTTCTGTCTGTGGTATTCTTAACTAACCAGAGATGCAGCACTGGTCTGCCTCAGGGTGGTGCTGTGGCAAATTGGTTCACTTAGTTGGTCTTTCATAGCTTAGCAACTGTAACTATGGCTGGGAAATCTACTAAAAACTTCACGATGTGCCATTACATATTTGTAAAAACCTGCCCAATTTCCCAAGAGTTTGGCGGAGAGAGTGAATTATTACTTATTTCTCAAATAGAAGCAACATTTTGCTGGCATTGAAGCTATCATCAGCAGTTAGCAGCCAGCCAACAATCGCACAATGGACATAAACCACTGGCTGATTTTCTGCATGACGACGAATCCCAGAATATACTGTTTTGCTATTAAATGTTAAAGGAGTCATCTGGTGTTTTTAAACCTAATCTTTATCTGCTGCATTTGTAGCACACAGTCACTATCATATAAAGCAATTTTGATTTCGTTTCCCTGTAATTGATAAATGAACAGAAAACTACTGATGTAAAGCACACTTGTAATAGAAGCCAATGGGCAGGTGCTGAAGCCCATTGGTCTCCATTATAACTGTGTTTGGAGTCCACTGATTTTCTGTTTGTAAGTAAAGGTATATTAATTTATGAAAGAAAAGCAAAGATTAGCATGAACTAATCTATAATCTCCACAGTAAATATGATTTACCAGCTTGTTTTTCTTTTCAATTTCCAAATTACATTGCATCTCCCCTTAGTTTAACCACAAGCAGCACTGCAACATAAAGTAATATTACCACATGAACTTTATTGTTTTTTCAAATGTATTTTTTATTTATTTATTTATTTTTTGCAAATAGATTTCAAATGTACCTGCAAGATTTTTCAAAAAGTTGGGACAGGATTATATTTACCACTGTGTTACAACACCTTTCTTTTAAACAGCACTGTAATATTTATTTGAGAACTGAAGACACCAACGGATCCAGTTTTAAAAGCATAATTTCTATTGTGTAATTTCAATTCTTTCATTACACAAGTCTTCAGCTTATAATGCACAATGTATTTTTGAATTGAGACAGGTCTGGACTGCATGCAGGGCAGACTAGCGCTTGCGCTCTCTGATTGCACAGCCACGCTGTTGTAACCTGTGCAGAACATGGCTTGGCACTGTCATGTTGAAATATGGACGTTCCAGTAAGACCTGGATGTTCCTGAAAAAGATCTTGTCTAGAAGGCAGCCTACGTTGCCCCCAAATTCTCTATATATCTTTTAGCGTTAATGGTGCCTTCACAGATGTGCAAGTTACCATGACAGACACTGGCTTTTAACCTTTCCACTAGTAACAATCTGGATGGCCTGTTTCTTCTTTCCCCTAACATCTATTCTTCCATAAAATATCTGAATGGTTGACTCTTTTGATCACAACAAACCTTTCCACCATATGTCTGTCCACTTCAGCTAAGCCTGAGCCCAGAGAAGTTGGTGGTGTTTCTGTACAAATGATTTCTGTTGTGCATAGTACAGTCCTAACTGCATTTGAGGATGGAGCGACAAACAGTGTTTATTGACAACCATTTGTCAAAGTAATCCCGAGCCAATGTGGTGATATATATCGTCTTTTAAAGCAGTGTCATCTGAGGGATCAGCATTCAGTTGTGGTTTTTGGCCTTGCTCTTTACACACAGAGGTTTAGCTGGATTTCCTGAATCTTTAGATGATATTATGCACTGTAGAGGGTGAAATTATTTGTGAACTGTTGCAGTATTTGCTGACCCACGACACATCCTTGCTCATTAAGGACTAGGCCTTCCCTTGATGCTCTGTTTATATGCAAGCATGACTGCATCACCTGTTTAAGACATTTTTTTGAACATTTCACAATGTTCCGAGTCTTAAATTGCTATTGTCCCAACATATTTGGCACGTGTTAATTTCAAAATGAGCATAGATGTACAAAATACAATGAAGCAAAACATTAAATATTATTACTATTTATGTTTAGAAACAGTTCAGAGTGGTCAGCGCTTTTGGTTTCTTATGCATTTCCCATATTAGCCCAACTTTTTTGGAATAGAGGTTTGTATATGAATTCACAGCAATGCTACTTTATGCAAGTGCTATTACAGTGCAATATAAAGGGACTAATATACTTCTGAAGTACTTCCACCCAAATGAAACCTAAATGTTGCTGCAGGACAGGCATTAAATAGTGGCTCCAATTCAGACAACCTGAAGACTACTACATGAAACACCTCTCTTATTTTCTGCTGCAGTCTATAAAGCTCTGTTCATGCATTTCAAATGCACCCTGTAATATATTGTGGCAAATCTGTGCAGCTGTAAAGGGACAAAGATTGGGAAATATGTGGGCTGGAGGACATGCACCATGCCTTCATGCAGACAATCTGAGGACATGAACAGGCCTTGCTTTTTCCTGCAATCTCTGTTGCTCTGTTTGTACATTATAAAAGCACCTTGTGATGAAAATGCCAAATCCATACAGTTCAGCAGTGCTGTCCGCAGCGGCAGGGTATCACTCAGCGAGAGCCAGCACGCGCTGGAAGCAATTTAATCGGATAAATAAATCTTTTCTGGAATCGAGCACAGTGAGATCAGAAGGTCAGCGTCTATACAATGGGCATTAAACATCGCATAAAGCCATGTACTTTAAAACAAACGCAGCATCAGCTATTGTGAGAATGTTAATGGTGGCTCATTTAAATGACAATGATTTTACTGGCAATGCATTTCAATGTCCTACATATATAAATCTCACACTTTGCCGGCCTCACCAGGGCTTTATGTGACAGAGAGAATTTTTAACATTTTATTTTGTTACATTTAAGAGACCAAACAACAAAAAGACCCAGTCATGGAACGTGTTGGAAAGGTATGTGACAAAATGTGTTTGTTTATCTAATAAGATCCTATTATGTGAAATCGTCTAATCTGGACTATAGCCTGACTTTAAAACTTAAAAATTCCATTAGTACTTTTAACGCTAGTGGAAAAGATCACTTTCTGTCCAGTGGTGACTTTAACATTCATAATAATTTTAAACTTCAACCACAGGGCATTTTTTCCAAAGCTGATTCAGTTTTCTATGAACTAGGAAGGTCACATTGTTGACTTTTAGGGACTTGTGGTGTTATTGTTGACAGTGAGTGGATGCACTGAAAAAAGTGATGCATTAACTTTGCTTAGCTCAGAATTTTGCAGCTTTATCTTTCAGTTTACTTAGGCCGTCTTTTGGCAATTATTATGTAGATTGAAAACATTTGAATCAAGTAAATTCCAAGTTTTTTAGTGATTCCTGATTCAAAGTGCTCATCTTTGACCTTAAGGAATGTTAAGTGTATTGATTAATATGATGACCCTCTGCTGTTTCTCCACAGATCGTTTTCTACGAGGACAGGAACTTCCAGGGCCGCTGCTTTGAGTGCAGCAGCGACTGTCCCGAGTTGAGCTCCCACTTCAGCCGCTGCAACTCCATCCGTGTGGAGAGCGGAGCCTGGGTGCTGTACGAGAGACCCAACTACCTGGGCTCTCAGTACATCCTGACCAGAGGAGAGTACCCCGAGTACCAGAGCTGGAACGGCTACAACGACACTGTGCGCTCCTGCCGCATCATCCGTCACGTAAGTGTGAACTATACAAAAACCTTATATATTGCAAATATATTATAATATATGTATATGTGACAATTAAAGGCACAAAGCAAGTGAAAGAGAGAGAAAGACCCTAATCGTCTAACTATGGCACTATAAAGAGTAGTATATAGGGTATTTATCATTGTTGCTTTAATATTATTGCACCAGATAAGGTGCTTCACTGTAGTTAAGTGGACAAAACTTTTTACTGTTTTTAAAATTTTATGTTATTGGTATTATTATGTTAATGTTTTTCTTTTAATGTTGTTATGTTACTTTATAGTACATCTTTGCATTATTGAAAAGCACTACAAAAATAGTAAAATCCTAAAAAATATGTATATATTAAAGTATATATAAAATTGTATATAAAAATATATATAAATGTATTTATATATAAAAAAATATATATAAATGGCACAATTATATCTATCTATCTATCTATCTATCTATCTATCTATCTATCTATCTATCTATCTATCTATCGCTGCTGTCGGAAGAAAACCTCGTATCTCCATTTTTGTCGTTTTTCAGTTTTTGACGTTATTTGAAAATGCCTGTTACCCTTTACATTGTGTGTAAATTTCATGATGAATGGACCAAAACAAATGGTCCAAAATGACTTGGATCAAATGCATCTGGTTCCATTGACTTACATTAAAAGTAAAGTAGGTTTTTTCCTTCTCCTGTAAAGTTAGCATTTTGGAGATACGAGGTTTTTTTCTGACAACAGCTATATATATATGTATATATATATATATATATATATATATATATATATATATATATATATATATATATATATATATATATATGTATACACCAAAAATAAGATAAAGATAAAATAGTCAGATATGTAACAAAATAAATAATTAAAAATAAAATTTATGTTGAAATGATGAACACATTTGAATCAATTCGATTAATGGATCATGCGTAACACAGTGTAGTTTTGTGTTTTCCCTCACAGTATAGGAGTCTTCCAGCACATAGGCCAGTGTTTCCCAATCCAGTCCTTGGGGACCCTCAGCCATCCAACCTCTCAGCAACCCTGTTTTTCTTGCTGTTTTGTTCGCTCAGTTCTGATGTGTGGGAGCTAAAGCAGAGCAAAAATGTGCACTGTGTGGTGGTCCAAAGACTGAGTTTAGAAACGCTGACCTGGATAGAACAATGATCCATATTCTGCCATATTGCCCCTACACTTTCCAAACAGAGCTGTTAAAAGCAACACATCCTGTTATCCTATTATAACAATTTTGATGCATTTTTCTGTACCTGGGAAAGCACAGAAAACTCACTGACTCACAGATGTATAGTAGAAGCCAAAGCACCTGCCCACTGAATTCTATGATTAGTCTGTTTCGAGTCAGTTGTTTTTATGTTCATTTCTTAGTGCTGGAAAATGAATGTTCAAGGCAATCGACTATATGCTACAGACGTGGTAGATAAAGATTAGGTTGAAAAATGCTGGAGTATTCCTATAAAACATACTACTGAATAAGTCATTCAGTAAGTATAGTCGTATGCAAAGGTTCGAACACCCCTGGTGAAATTGCACGTCTTGTTGAAGGTAAGTTAACCAGTTCTTTACAAGCAACTTATATATAGCATTTTTCAGCACAACTTCTATTAATTTGTTGTGTTTAACACATTGGATAAATATAAATTGTGGACATTAAGCAAACAGTTAATTGTGAATCATTGGAGAAAAGTTCTCACTGAAGATGTGTACTTATTTTTTACTTAAAAAGTCAACAAAATGTGATCTGACCAGGGGTCTGACCAGGGGCACCCAAACCTTTGCATAAGACTGTTATGTTGGTATGAGCTTGAGGGATGCAAGTGTGGGTCCATTGAGGTTTTAAAGCTTTAGATAGTGATAACACAAAACTGCATTGTCAATTAAAGCATTATTTTTCAGAACTCATGCTCCAAATACACTGACCTCTGTCTGGGTGCTCTCTCCTGTCCCCCAGACATCCGGAGCACACCGCATTCGCGTTTATGAGCGCCCTGACTACATGGGCCAGATGATGGAGTTCAGCGACGACAGCCCGTCCCTGTTCGACCGCTTCCGCTTCCACGAGATCCACTCTTGCAAGGTGCTGGACGGCGCCTGGGTCTTCTTCGAGCAGGCCAACTACAGGGGACGCCAGTACCTGTTGGAGAGGGGCGAGTACCGCCGCTTTAGCGAGTGGGGCGCCATGCATCCCACTGTGGGCTCCCTCCGCCGTGTGCAGGTGTACTGAACCTCATTATGGTGCTCCTGCTAATGCTAAAGAAAAATAAAACCAACCAGAGCGTGTGAGCTCCAGCACAATCCTAATCTCTTTCTTTGCCATTTTCCTCCCTTTCTAAATGAAGTGATCCACTGAATTGGCTTGGTTCAATGATACAATACATTACAGCAACACAACTGCTGAAAATAAGGCAACATACAAATACATAATGTGCACTGACTGTAGGGTCACTCAGGTCACTAGGCCTTCAATCATTAGATTTGTTTTGAAAGACCACCATGTCATACATACATAACATAGTTGAAATAGCCTAATGAGTCCACAATCTGGCTGTTTTCTTTCTTTCTTTTCCCAAGCTTTTTTAGAAACACAGTGCGACACTGACAAATGTTGGCCATTATCTCTCATTAAATTAGAGCAAATAATAGGATATGACATGCTAAATCATCATACTAATCCATGAATAACCACTACAGCTTCAATGTCAGTGACAAAAGCAGTAGAAGACAAACATTCAGAACTATGATATCATTTAATACCTCTCCATTATTTTTATATTAGTAAAATTCAGTGTTTGGATTGAGATGACAACACTTCATGCAATTTGCATTCTTTTTAGATTTGTGCTCAGTGAAGCTCTGAGAACTGCTGTAGTAAAGGAAATATAAAAAATCCAGCTGTAGAGGACCAAAGTTTGAGGCATACTGAGTCAGGCTAAGTGGCAAAAACAACACCCACAAAATAAGAAATAAGTATTATTCTGGAAATTCTGCATGTGTACAACTCAAATCACTGTAAAAGTAGATGGTAGACTTTAGTAGGCCAGGTTTGGCCCATGCTCAGCCCTGATCATCACCAGCTGACTCTTATTGCCCATTGACCACTGCCTACTGTAAACACTGTATAGGCCTCACAGAACCGGGTGCACTCTCTCACGAAACAACTTGATGATTACAAACATCAGTGTGGCATGATGTGTGTGACGTGGAGGTTATTTGGGGTGGCTGCACTCTGTGTGTGTGTGTGTATACACAGAGCAGGTGTTTGTCAATGAGCACGGCTAAAGCCTGCGACAAAAGCACCCTGATCCGTGTTGATGATTCAGGGGGATTTGCCAACAAGTTTCCACAGAGTACCAGCAGGGCAAAAAGGACCGCTGAGGTGGCAGCCGATGCCAGAGAGAGCTGGGAAAACACGTGCATTTTATTTAATCATCCCACCCGAGTGAAGAGTGAATGCACAAAAACAATAAACGAAGCCCATAAACCCCACAAACCCAGCTGGGCCAGAACACGTAGCCTCTCACTCACGAAGCTGCCAGTCAATAGTGGGCACCAGGGCACCACACTGCCCCCTCTTACTGCGCTGCTGTACAGCCTGAATGGCTTACAACCAGGCTGTGATTTGTTTCTTGGAGCGTATTTTGGAACACAACAATGTGGCTTATTAGAAAAATGCGTAGAAGTCCTGACAGCTGTCAAGATTTCTGCAATAACATCTGGAAATAAAGCATAGCCTGTTATTGTAGAAACTAGAGATGATGGACTCCTCAAAAGGTTTCAGCGTTCTGTGTATCAGTGTGATGGCATAGCCCACACTGGAATTCTGTCTACAGGACCGCCAGAAAAAAGTGGGCTCAGCCAGGGTTACATAAAGCCCCTATGGCTATAAATCTTGGGCCTTCTTGGTGCTACATTGTGATCTTTCAAAAGGACCTATATTCTGAATAAGTTTATTTTTTCTTTCATTTTTGAAACAAAAGAGTTTAATTTACACTCTCAGAAAACAAGTTATGACACTGTCACTGGGGCAGTACCCCTCTCATCACTGGGGTGGTACCCTCAAGGGTACATCTCAGTACCTTTAGTCAGGGTACATAATTGTACCATAATCCAATGAAATTATATTTTCTGAGTTGTATTGACTCCACACACCCCGTCTCGTCTCCAGGCTTTTATTTTACTGTTCTGTTTTAAAACATTAGTTTATGAAAAGATAAAAATATGTACTTTTCACCTGAAAAAACTTATTTAAGGTGCACAATTGGATCTTAAAACCACTGTTGTACCTTTGAGGGAACATTCACATTGTACCTTGATGAATGAAAAATGTACCTGAACAGCACCTTTATTTGTAACAGTGTACAACCTCAATTTGCAAAAAGCAGTGAGAAAAGCAGTGGTTTGTAAATCCACTGTGTCCTGTTTGTAAACAAAAACAACACAAAAACAAGAAATTTATTGGTTTTCCTCATCAAACGTTTCTGTAAAATGACACTAATTTTGAAATTGATGCCTGCAGCACGTTCCAAACTAGGGAACAACACTCTAAGACAGGTGAACGTAATCATGGAGTGTTCAGGAAAGGTCTAGTTTTAAATGTCTTCTGTGTGTTAAGCAGCAGGTGATTGTAGGTGAAGACTCATCCGCGTTGGCTTTGAGGCCCATCGCAGTGGTGTCATCTGCAAACTTCAGGATCTTCAAAGCTGGTTCCTTAGAGACACAGTCACTGGTGTAGAGACGAGGTCAAAAGGCAAGGTCAAAAACCATAACTGAATTCCTGTGACCTTCAACCTCTCAGAGTGCACTGCATTGAAAACCAGCATGGTTCTTTGAAGGAAATGACTGCACAGGTTCAAGAATACTTTGAGAAGCTGTCATCAATAAACACTGTTTGTTGCTGCTTCTACACATGCAGGTTAAGACCAGCACAGCAGAAGCCATACGTCAACAACATCCAGACCACTGGATTCTCTAAGCTTAAGCTCATCTGAAATTGATGCTCAGTGTCTGATGAGTCAACCTTTCTGACTGTTTATTACGGAAATAATGAATGTTCTATGACGAAAAGGACCATCCAGATTGTTACCAGTGTAAAGTTCAAAAGCCAATGTATAGTATGGGTATACTATATATAGTAAGATATAGATATATACACACATGCTCCCTTTTAGACAACCTCTTTTTCAGGGGCATCCACACTTATTTTCAATGCCAACTCACTTTCTGCACAATACAGCAGCATGGCTGTGTAATCAGACAGTGTGGGTGCTAGACTGGCCTGCTTGCAGTCCAGACATCAAATTGCAGTCCCCAAATGATTTCTGTTAAAAGGAAAGGTGGTGTAACACACTAGCAAACTTATTCCTGTCTTAACTTTTTTTGGAAAGGGTTGCAGGGATCAAATTTGGAATGTATATACATACCATGTTCTTTTTTCAATTCAGTGCAGGTCAAATAGAATTTACTAATCACTGCTTTCTGTTTTTATCAGCATTTTATATACTGTATCAACTTTTTTGGAATTGAGGTTTGTAGTATGCAAACTTTATTAAAGTTTGATTGAAATGTGCCAATCCCACCCAAATCCACACAATCAGCGAATTATGAAATAATTGTTTTTGTGATGTTACACAAACCAGTGCATTTGCATATCCACCTTATTTCTCAGACAAATTCTCAGAAACATTTTATAGGAAGCACAGACTGGCACACCTTCTTCAGCTTTGCTAAAAACAGTCATCAGCTGGATTTCCTAGACCTATCTTTAAATACAGAGGCCAAATAATAAATAAGGTGGATGTGTGAATGTATGGGTTTTCAATAACAGGCTGTTTTGCAGCTCGTTTAAGCCGGGCTGAATATATATCCAGCATCCAGTACTTGAGCCCTGCTAACCCTGAGCATTAATACAGCCTTAGACACAGTAATCCCTTATGAACACTAGATGGCACCACACTACTGCAGGAGTGACAGGCCGTTTAGGCCCCCATGCTGTGTAGTCTCACAGTAGGAGTGCAGTTTAAGTGCAAACCCACTGTTCATAATCATACAGTACGTTACAAAAACCAGAGACCACCAATCATTTATTGAATTTCCACTTCCAGACATTCAGTACAAGATATTTACTTTTCAGTACTGGGTAAAAAAATAGAAAACATATATCTAACAGAAAATCATACAGAAGACTCAACAACTACATATAATAATAATTTTCTCAGTATGTAGTGTGTCCACTGTTTTTCTTCCATTCTTTTCAGGTGACTTGCTTTCAGTTTTTCAAAGAAATCTGCAGGATATTTTTTTTAGGGGAATACTGAACTGTTCCATGTGTTAATTCATATTTTAAGTTTTCACTGTTATTCTAAAATGTAGAAAATTGTAAAATAATGGAAAGCTCTTGTATGAATAGAATGGATACTGTATTTATACATTTGCATGTTTTTTTTCTGTGATATAACCGCTTATATAATCACTTGGGGCCCCTGAGCCACCAGGCATTCCAGTGAGTATTTATTCACCTGTTTATTTATTTATTTTTAAATTTTATTTGTGTGTCTTTACCTTTGCGTTTGTTAGCCTTTTCTCCCAATCAACAAAAATATAGTATACATTATTTTTACATCTTGCACATTAAATAATATGACGGGTCAGAAGGGGGGTCCTCCAGGTAGGATGTTGTTCCAGGACCCCAGTGTCCAGAAACATGTATGTACTTTTTTTGTAATATGCATAATCACACTCAGAGACAGTGGCAAACCATAAATATCAAAAAACAAGAAAAAAACACACCTCTGTGACAGAAACTGCTCTGGTAGCCAAGCTAACAGCGGTGCCCATGAACATGTTTTGGACTTTCTAGATTAAACATTGACATTTAAAGCTTGTAAAAGACGTTTCACGTGTTTCATTTGAAACTTATAATCAGGCCCTGGTCATAAAAATAACATATCGCTGCTACTTTATTTTTAATGTAAGTCAATGGAACCAGACTTTCCGCCCACAATATATATATATGTGTGTGTGTGTGTGTGTGTGTGTGTGTGTGTGTGTGTGTTATATAATGTTGACATAGTTTGACGGTACATCTGAAGTACATCTGGTTTAGCAGACGTTTAGTGGCGGGTCAGGTAGCCTTGTGCTTGTTTTGACAGAGCAGCCAGGTTTAATTTAACACACAACTGTGTATTAAACTTTGCAGTTACCGCTTTAGCCAAACTTGTGTTAAACAGAAGCAAAACTGCTGCTATGCTAACGACAGAAGAGCTTAAATACAACATGCAGGATCAGTTTATTAAATAAAGATGTACTTAAAATGATAGAGCAGTATTTATTAGTTCGCAGGAATCATTAGGCCTTCTCTGATGGCCCAGAAGGTCCTGAGGGATCCCACTGATGGGAGAAAAGCATGTCATGATGAATTTTGAGGTAGATTGATAGGTGTGACTCTTGAAGTGTAAATACAGCACAATAGTGCTTCACATATTACTGAATGAATGTACTTTAGACATTGTCTAGATACAGTACTGAGTAAATACAGAGGTCTGTAAATATAGGCTAGTGCAGTGTGGCTGTATTACTATAAAAGAGCAGCAATTGTTACTGCTATATGTGTGTGTGTGTGTGTGTGTGTGTGTGTGTGTGTTGGGGGTGTAGCCTTGAACAGTTGACTGAGCACACACAGAGCTCTGAGGGCAGGACGACAAAATTTGATGACTCACTGCACTTTCTCCACATCAGCAACTCTCTCTCTCCATTTAAACATGCACACCTGAATCAGCTGTACTGATCTACAGTACTGTCTAATACAATGCATGATAAATCACAGGGTCCTATATGTGTGTTTCTGCCCTTCTGTGTGATGCAGTGTACTAGAGAGACACAACAGCTCTTAAGAACCTGAGCGTCTAAAAAAATAAAATCTTAAATGTGCTTGTTTTTTCCCTGTTTGCCAAAGTTAGCATCTAAAAAGCCTAATGAAATAAAAAACCTTCCTAACCTCTTGCTTACTGAGCCCCTAAAGTGCCATTGTGAAAAAATCGCAGCTACACTGTGTATCCTTGCAAGCTTTTTGCATTCGTACGCAGAAGTTTTGCCTTCCCTTGCAAAATCCACTGCATTTGCAAGGGAACACAAAATTATTGTAAGTAAATACAAAACATTTGCAAAGGAACACAAGATTACTGTGAAAGAGTGCAAAACTTTTGCAAAGGAACTCAAAATCATTGTGAGGGAGCGCAAAACATTTGCAAGTGAACGCAAAATGATTGTGCGGGAATCCAATATCATTACCGTATGTTCTTGTGTGATTTTAAAGTGAAATTCCAGCATTTTTTCAAATTTTGTGCATCAGGCAAACCAAGTAATCCATTGTTTTTAATGGAGCAGTGATGGAAAATTCCACCACAGTCAGTGGCGACAGCAGTCTACCACAGCTGTCAGCAGAACATTCCAAGTAGAGTTCAGTTTTCTTACCTTTTGCCATCAACTGCAGCAGTCCAATAAACCAACTGCTGAATTTTTGGGGGAGCCGTGGACGCTGAACATCTCATTGTTGAAGTCCAGCCGAACCCGGAATTGTACAGCAAAAAGGAAGTACAGAGTGCAGAGCCTTATTCCACCTTATAGAAGCACTCAACACTGCTGAAGCTCTCCACTGATAATGATCCATTTTTGCCAGTAACACTGTCACCATGGTAGCGTTTGCATGGCTGCGTGTATCCATCAGTCCTGTTCTGCTAAGAGGAAGGCCAACACATAAACACAGAATGACTTCTAATAACTTCTAGGATTGGCTGTAAAGTGTAATGGATAGTGATAAACTGCATAATGTCATAATAGCACCCTTTACAAAATAATTAGGACTTTTTAAAGGGGACTTCCACCTATTTTTGTATAATTTTCTTCATAATTAAATGGTTAAGATGTAAACAAAGTCATTCAGAGGGGTTTGATGTCAAATGCTCTGTTCCATAGAAACTTGCTGAGTCAGAAATCTTGAAAGTGTTGGTGATTGGAACCAGATGTCCAATGTCTCTAAACGCTCCCTCACATGGCATTACTACACAAAATGATTATAAATACACAATAACATTTTGGCCAAATCTACATATTAATTCTTTTGTTTTCATCTATTCATGGAGGAGAATGGTGTTGTAAGGCAATACAGACCCCAAAGAAAACATTATTTCAGATTTAGCACTATTTTATCATCATCAACACCATATCTGAAAACTCAAAAGACACACGCAGGTTTGCTGGTGGTTGGGTCAGTAAATAAAGCAGCTAAATCTGCACATTGCCTGGTTCCTATCAGCACCACTGTAAAGAAGTCTGAGTCAGTACGTTTCTCTACAATGAACCATTTCACATCAAACCACTCTGAATGAGTTTGTTCACATCTCAATGATTGGATTCCCCTTAAACAAGAACTGCATTTCGAGAACATTCTTATGAACTTTTTAGTGAAAGCATTCATTAATCCGGCCCCTGAACCCACAGCTCCACAATACTGGGAAACAGGCTAATGATGTTAGCGTAGTTGCGACTTTTTGGACAGTGGACCTCCAAAAACAGAAACGGGGTAAAGTCCACTCTGAAAATGGACTGCTGTCAATATGCACTGTGGCGGTTGCCTCATTGCCTGAATATGCTGCCTCAGAACACTGCCAGTTTGTCAAGGCCTTAAAGGCGTGGGCTGTGGTGAGGGATGAGCTGGCCTTCTTGGCTTGGAGTCTCTTACAGATGGACTGAGATGCTGTTATAACTCATAATAACAAGGAGTAAACAGTGGACTTTACCACCAGGAACCATTTCATTATAGTTCCTACATGGAAAACAGTGTTTTATGGTATTTTAGTAATGTTTTCAAAACAACACTAATCTGAAATAATGAATACTTTAAAGTACAGCAAATGTTTTTCACCGCCAAAGTATAAATGAATGGATTACTCGAATAATTAACCTATTATATACTGTACTATGTTAAAGGCTTGAGCAGAGCATATTAGAAGATTGCTGTAAGGATGATTAGTTCTGGACATGCCAACATCTGCCAAAGGTATTGGATGGAGCTCCATCACTCCAGAGAACGCAGTTCCACTGCTCCACAGCCCAGGGGGGCTTTATACCCCTCCAGTCGAGGCTTGGCATTGGACATGGTGATCTTCAGCTCATGCGCAGCTGCTCCAGAGCGGCTCATTCTATTAGCAATGCTTTTGGATAGATTATCCAAATAATAGGTAAACCTAGCCAAATTACGTGATTGCAAGGGGTGTATGGACACTTTGGACATACACTGATCGGCCACATCAAAACCACCTCCTTGTTGCTATGCTCTGTCCATTTTATCAGCTCCACTTACCATTTTGTAGTTTACAATTACAGACTGTAGTCCACCTGTTTCTCTGCACACTCTGTTATCCCCCTTTCTTCAGTGGGCAGGACCCCCACAGAGCAGGTACTATTTGGGTGGTGGATCATTCTCAGCACTGCAGTAACACTGACGTGGTTGCGCTGGTGTGAGTGGATCAGACACAGCAGTGCTGTTGGAGTTTTTAAACACTGTGTCCACTCACTGTCCACTCTATTAGACACTCCTACCTTATCAGTCCATCTTATAGATGTAAAGTTAGAGACGACAGCTCATCTTTTGCTGTACAGTACGAGCTAATCATCCTCTAGTCCTTCATCAGTGGTCACAGGACGCTGCTGGCTGGATATTTTTGGTTGGTGGACTATTCTCAGTCCAGCAGTGACACCGAGGTGTTTAAAAACTCCATGCTGAGCATGATCCACCACCCAAATAGTACCTGCTCTGTGAGGGTCCATGGGGGTCCTGACCACTGAAGAACAGGGTAAAAGGGGGCTAACAAAGTATGCAGAGAAACAGATGGACTACAGTCTGTAACTGTAGAACTACAAAGTGCACCTATATAGTAAGTAGAGCTGATAAAATGGACAATGAGTGCAGAAACAAGGAGGTGGTCATAATGTTATACCTGATCTGTGTATAAGGTTATATATTTAAAGAGAAAGTCACTGGAAAATGAAGGTCAACATATAAAATCCTTTATTTTCCCATAAAGCTCCCTGACATGTCTCAGCTAGACATGTTTTACTCTAATAAATATTTTGAACAGACATGATCCAGACACTGACATCACTAAACAGACTGTAAAGTTAAGACTGTATTGAAACTAGTTAGTTTGATCGTACCAAACATCAGTGTTGTCAGCACAGTTGATTGCTATAAAAGAACCATAAAACTCTTCTGAAAAACAAATAAACCTGTATAAACCAATACAAACTCTTAGCCCTTTTACAATACAGCATTAAAGTCTGAACTGTACATTTGTAGCATGGTAGGTCCAAAAAGATGATCCACTTTGGTATAGAAGTATAAATGTTTGTGTGTTTGTTTTGTGCTGAATAAAATCTGATATAGTGCCATTTTCCAAATAGAAACCCTAAATATAACTGCTATACTATAAGGGGCAGATGAACATAGGAGTACAACCAGTTTCACCTCAACTTTAGGGATATTAGTGTGAAGAACAGGTTGAAAAAACATTTTCAGTGTCCTTCAAAATTACTGTATAAGTCAATGGGACTTTTTTAAAGGGCTTATTTCAAGAGAAACTGTAGTTTCCAAGTTTTTTTAAAGAAAATAATTTTATTTTTCCCCCTAAGGTTTATGTTTGTGTGGTTTTATGTACCACTCTTTATCCATTAGAATTAAACAGGCTGTTTTTGTTACTGTGCATTTAAGACTGATATATGTGAATGAGCTCTGTTCTGATTGGCCGTCCTGTTCAAAAAGCACGCAGGGTGAAACACTCAGTATAACTTCAGTGTGAATAAGTGGCACTAAACTGCTGTCAGTTGAATAGATAATATGGATATATGTAAAATGTAGTTTTTGTGACATCACAGAAACAATAATTACAAAATGGGCTGTTTTTGCACCTTAGTGTCCACATCAGTGGGATATGGAGTGAAGGATGCATGATACATTTTAAAACTCATTATTAAACACTACACCAAGCTCTTATTTCAAGAAAGAGAGAAAAACTTACCCTTCACTTCCCAGTATACATGATCAATACATTAAGTTGCCAAAAAAAGCCTGTTCTGAATTCATCTTTTTTGTGAGGTCATAAAAAGCAACACATTTGTATCTATAAATCTATCTAGTGGCGCCCATTCACGCTGATGTTGTAAGGAGGAATGTGCAGGCCAAACTGCTTTTTAAATGAGGCACAAAGCATAGCAGCCAATCAGAACAGAGATCATTGTACTTGATAATGTGACGGACACATGTAAATGACAATAAGAGCTTATTTAATTCTAAGGGATAAAGAGAAGTCAGAAAATACACACACACACACACACACACACACACACACACACACACACACACACACACACACACACACATATTCTAAACAGCTTAACCTTCTGGGTCGCAGGGGGAGCTGGAGCCTATCCCAGCAGTCATTGGGTGGAAGGCAGTCAGAAAATAGTCATGTGAAAATTAATCATAACTGTTTTTGGTACATAAAACCACACAAAAGTGGACCTTAATAAAATACAAGTGAAACATAAGATATGGGCCCTTTAAAATACTACTGTGTCCTCCGCCTTAATAAAGAGGTTAGCTGGCTCCCCTGAGGCCAAGCTAGAATGACACCATATCAGAGCACATCAGCACAAAACACATATGGGTGTTTTGCGGGTATGCAAATTCTTCCTCCTCTGAATCAAAGGCGGTGAATTATGTACTGTGTTGAAAACAGTTCAAAACAGACTGACAAGAAACAATCCATAAGCATGTCGGAGATCATCACGAATTTAACAACACAGACAAACCACAAGACAAACACGACACTATTTCAGTGCACACACAAACACACACACACACACGTAGCTCAAAGTGCCTCAGGGTGAAGGCAATAAAGATAAATATTTGTCTAAACTTCACTACAGGATGGCAGCACTAAACACGAAACATCTAATCCAACCATTACATCGCTAAACAAGCAAACACAGATTTTTCTGACTGGCAGAGTTTGAAGGGGCACTCAGGTCAAAATTAAAATTCCAGTCATTGCTACATCTGTCGTGAGCAGCGGTGTGGCAATAATCTCTAGAGTGAGATTTTCTGCTTTAAAGAGCTTTTGATGATTTATGTTGAAGGTGGGAGGGGCTTCTGAAAACCTATGGGGTGGATTTTTGAGGGGTCTAACTTTTTTTTTAGCTTGTGAATGCAGAAGAAGGGAGATGCTAAAAACATATTACTGCTAGCAACATTATTACATTGGAGAGAATGGATTACTGAACAAGCTAAAGGCTAAAGTTAGCAAGGTAGCTAACTCAGTTTTGCATCTTTTCACTGGCTGAAAAGGTAAAAGAACACTAGCTGGTTGTAGTGATTAGCCTATAGATCAGTGGCTAGACTAGCAGTCAGGATTGGTTGACACTACAGGGTTTTCTTGTGGCTGTATTGTCTTTTTGCGTAGTGCATGATGGGTATTGTAGTGTGAGAACACTCATGAATACATAAAAATGATCGAAATTCATGAATTCTATCAAACTGATGGGGTTGAGCGATGCAATGCCGTGCTACAGAACACTACATAACATAAACAACATATCAAACTCTAGTTTTAGGGTGGGATACCCCTTTAACAAGTTTAAAAGGTTTAGAAACTGACATCCAAACCCCCTTCAGTCACTGACTGAGCTGCTATTCTGTCGAAGTGATTCAGAAGGTACTGGTGAGTTGTTTATTTCTTTGGAAAAGTACAGGCTTGAACAGTTGTACTATTGCATAACCTCATTTCTGTATGAGTGCGTAATTCCCGTTGCAAAACTATCCCATTTGTAAGTTAAAGGGGCCAAAGAAATGGAATGATATCCAACAGGAAGCTCTAATATTCTGCCCAGTCAACCATGGCCTGTGATGCAATCTGTATGTAGCAGACAGCTCAGCACTGATTGCGCTCTGAACGTCACGTGATAATAAGTCAACAAAAGAAAGTAAGCAGCAGGTCATCATGCTCTGATGACAATCATTACACTCCAGCGCACAAACACTGTTAGGTCAGCAGAGACCTTGTCTAATGACCGAGGACATTCATTAACCGACACACAAACATTCGCACAGAGTTATGTTTGCAGATCCAGGGACACCAAGAGTGCAGACACTTCAACCTGATAACAGAGTGAAATCTCTAACAGCCTGTACACAACAGAGAGAGGAGAGAGAGAGAGAGAGAGAGAGAGAGAGAGAGAGAGAGAGAGAGGGGAAAAAGAAAAGGTAGAGAGAAAGAAAGAAAGAAGAAAGAAAGAAAGAAACAGAGAGAGGAGATAAACAGAAAGAAAGATACCACAAAAAAAGAGAAAGAAAGAGACCATGAGAGAGAAACAAAGAGCAGCAAGAGAAAAAAGGGGAACGTGAGAAGACTTGTAACAGAGAGAGAGAGAGAGAGAGAGAGAGAGAAGTGAGAGGAAAAAAAAGGAGAAAGCGAGAAGACAGGGAACAGAGAGAGAACAAGAGAAAGAGAGAGATGTTTGCCCACTTATTCCATCCTTAAAAACCCATTAGGCTGTGAAGGTTAAGAATGCTCGTGCTGAGATGTAGCAAGCTGAAGCCTGCTGATGTGCAACCGCGATGACAGTCACAGCCAACGTCTACAGACATGCCAGCAGCATTTAGCAATGCAGCGCATTTACTTCTTTATACAGAACTCGATACCATAACTAAACTAGTGCATTAGAGTCCAACATAACCACAATTAAAAAGGTGTTAGTCATTATTAGTGCTCAGTCTGAAAAGTGCAAAGAAAAATTAATCAACAGAGATAATAAAGAGCTCAGTCTCAAAAAGGGTTTGTGTTACCAAAGTGAAAGTAAAAATAAGTGAACTGGTGACAGTTTTCCAAATACAACATAACATGGTCATGTTTAAACTCCGTGTTTGACATACACTGCAGTACAAAGGTTGGACCGGCCAGCTGCTTTCCTACACAGTGCAGGACGATATGGGCCTCGTCCATTCTCAGATTAAGTCTTAGCATGAGTGTCAGACTCCTGGCAGCAGGAGCACAGCACAGTGCCAAAGGTGTGCTAAGTAAGCCAAGTCTAAAGCTGAGAAACACTTTCAGAGGAGAGTCAATAGACTTAACAGGGAATTCGACTGACTTCTCAAAATTTCTGCATGATTTAATGGTCAAGATGTAAACAAAGTCGATCAAAGTGGTTTGATGTGTTCTAGAGAAACTTACAGAGTCAGAATCGTTCACAACGGTGGTGACAGGAACCAGACGTCTGAGGAGTTTCATGCCTCTAAACAATGACAGAAACATTGTTTTACAATAGTTTTGAGATAAAGTTTTGGCCTAAAACATATTTATTTATCCATTCATGGCAGCGATGTACATGCAGGATGTTGTGAGAAAGAATAGTCCCCAGTTTCCAGATTTATCATTATCACTAACTTTACATACAAATATACATACATGTAGATACATGTAGGCTCACTGCATGGTAGACATCATGACCCCTGGTTACTATAACCACCACTGTTTACATCCAAACCATTGAATGATGCAGAAATTTTGTAATTCCCCTTTAATCTGTGAAAATCTAATTAATATTTTTTTATATTAGTATAAGTGTATATAAAATGTAAATATTACTCTGAATAGATTCATATTTAAATTTCTTTCGAATTTTGTTTTGTGATGTGTGCCGCTGTTACCAGCTAGTGCTATAGTAAATCTAAAAAAAACAGCATAATGTAATAACATCATACAGGCCAGAACTATGGTAAAACTAAAACGTGCACGGTCTAAAAAAACTTCACAGCTCAGATGCTGGTGGGTTTAAAATCATTCAGCACATTCTGAACATACCTTCCAATCCTCAGGGATGATTTTCCAGTCCCAAATTAAGCCTAAACTAATGTGATTTTTAATGGTTAAAATTATTACCAACAGAGCGTAGTCTGAAACTAGGCTTAATCCATGTCCAGAAAACCAGCCCTTAAAGCAGATGTATCAAACTGGGTTCCTTCTGGGCTGCAGCTCTGCACAAATAAGTATTTCCCCTCTTCTGACATTCTGAACTCAACTCATGAAGGAATTGCTGCTTAGCCGATGAGCTGAATCTGTGTTTAATGAGGATGAACACTGAACTCTGTAGAGCTGAGGCCTGGAAAAACCCAGTTTGACACCCCTGCCTTAAAGAAACAACAACCATGCTGGCAAGGCTAACAAAGACTGGAAGTTAGTAGGCATCGATTAGCATGATGTTATTTGCATAATAACATTAATTGGTGGACTTTTGCTTTCATTCACTATTAGCATTTCACAATGAAGGTAGATTTTGTTGGCATCGTCAGCAACATTAGCTTTTTCCGACCATTCCTTTAAGCAATGGACCTGAGATGATGGTACCACAGTCACCCAAAGAGATTGGACTTGGGCCTGGACCTAAATGAACTGGGGGTTTCTCTTGTCTCCCTCTCGAAGTGCCCAGATAGAGACGTGCTGTGCACAATTTGCGTCCTTGTGCGGATCTTGCTCAGCCTGGGCCTGAGCCCTCGCAGGGAGGTCTTCCTGCGTGGCACTTTTTCCCTGGTGAGCCCTGCGTTCTCGGCTGCTGTGCTCACATCGTCCTCGCTCGTGCTGTGGTGCAGCAGCTTCAGCGGCCTGAGGTTGGCCTGGAAAACCTTGGACAGTCTCCACCCACTGCCTTCTCCACCATTAGTATTCTGGCCATCAACTTCTGTGCCTGCGCCAACTATGTCCAGGACGTCCCGCGCCACCTCGCCCCTTAGGTACTGGCTGGCTTTCTTGCCACTGTAGTCTCGTGCCTCCACGTCAGCGTCGTACGCACCGATCAACAGCTTCACCACATCCATGTGGTTGTGCATTGCTGCCAGGTGCAGTGGTGTGTAGCCGGCACTAGAGCGTGCGTTCACATCCACCGGAACACCATGCTGTGTGGCGAAGCTCACGAGGAGCGCCAGCAGCTCTGCTTTGCCCAGCTTGGCGGCCCAGTGGAGGCATGTGAAGCCCGTCACGAAGTCCTTCTTGCATACAAGGCCCGGCTCAGTGCCCAGCAGCCGCCTCAAACTCTCCCACTCGCCGTCGCTCGCACACATCATCCACTCATGCTCCAAAGGCTCCAGCGCAACCGTGGCGTTCTCGTAGTCTGCCGTACCAGAGGTGGCATGCACAGAGGCAGCATCGCTGTCGCTCCTTGCAGAGGAGTCCTTGCCCCTGGTGGACAAGTGCACAGAGCTCCTCAGCGCCATGCTGCGCCGGACCTGCGGCGAGCTGTGCATCATGTGCTCAAGGAAGCTCTTCCGGCTGCCTTTTGGGGTGTTGATGTCGCTCCCTGGCACTAAGTCTACGTGCGCCTCATCTGCAGACCGCTGACCACGTCGGGATCCTCCAGACGGCTTGCGTCTGAGCCACTGGGACTCCTTCTGATCAGACTCCCTTTCAAGTTCCAGTGGGGTCGCCTGATCAGATGTACCTTTTAGACCCAACGGGGTGGCCTGATCAGATGGATTTTCCAGACCCTTCTGGGTGCTGTGATCAGATGTTCCCTCCAGGGGGACAATCTGATCTGATCTACTGTCCAACTCTACTAGGTCTGATCCACCCTTCAAACCATCAGGGACAGTCTGATCAGACCTACTCTTGCTCACTCTTCCAGTCCTGTCAGTCACATGTTGAGGAGACACCTCAGCGACGGTGATTTCTGGTATATCCTTTAGTTTTCTGGCTCCACCTCTCTGGTCTTGAGCAGACCCCTTTTTTGTGAGCCAATTGCCCATCTCTGCCCCATGCGGCTCCGCTCCTGTTGCCGGTGAAGTCGAGGCGCTTCCCGACACGCCCGGAGCGGCAGCAGTTCCGCAACCTGAGCCAGGTGCAATTTCTTGTTTTGCATCTTCGTCCTCGCTCCTTTCTGACGGGACAGTTCCCGTGGCGTGTTTAACGGCGCCGCCGTCCTGCTCACGGCCGTCACGGGTCCCTTCACTCCTCCATCCCCTGAACTTCTTCTTCAGGCAAACATATTTCTCCCCGTTGTCCACTTTAACCACAGCCACGCTGTCCACGTACCTCTTAAAAGCTTCCCTGGCCGCTGCTTTCTTGCCTGGCTCGGTCGGGATGGCTGACCGAAAATGCTCTATCAGATCCACGTTTTTCACTCTCCCTCCTCTCTCCGTTAGAAAACGTAAAACCGTTTCTTGGGTGCAGTCGCTCGCCATCGGATTTAACCTTAATCTGGACGCTTTGTAGCTGGATCAGGCGTCATCGACCACCACAGCCGTTTTCTCACCTACATCAGGCATCCACCAGAAAGCTGCTTGTTTTTTTTTTTTAAGATGTCCACAGCTCGACTCGACGCCTGCCCCGTTTTTAGGTGGTCTATTATTTCCACAGCCTCTCCGTTCATCCCGTTAGGACGCTGGTAATATTCACTATCGCCAGCAAGCGGAGCACCACATTTTAACAAGCGTCTAAAACGCCTCACTGAAACTGCCGCCTTCTGCACGCCATTTTGGATCTAACCGTCGCCCGGCTTTGAATGTAACGGCAGCTCCGTTAGAGCCAAAATGTTCTCAGTTTCTCGAACGTACCACTTTAGATAAGAGGGGGTACTACTTGCCCTCTATAGTCATAACCCACAACTAAACGCGATTTAAGCGTGTTGTTAGTTGCAAAGCACCATTTATTTCGTCGCAAATGAGAGTTGTGTTTTAATTATGTCGGAGTTGGCATATTTTTGCTAAGTTATTTTTTCAAAGCGCACGATTTCCACCCCTCGGTTCCGCGGAGTGATACGTGCCTTCGCATTCCAATCGTTTCTCCAAACTTTTTTCAATCACTTCATCCGCCTTTTCATCTCGGTCCTTTTCTAAAGAAAATAACCCGAAAACTGTAAGTCGTTTATCAACCACAAAGTATGGCTTCGTCTGATGTGGCTCGGCAGGGGGTAAGCACTTTGTTATCTCGACCTTTTCTTCACTTATCATAATCTGGGTTAGGCTTGCTAACCTAAGTTAGCTAGCTTAGCAGCTGACTAGTTTTCACTCTACGGTCAGTGTAGCTCAGCTGGTTAACGGTTTATGTCAGCTGGAGTTCTGTATGAAATATCATTGAAAGTTACGACCACATGATTTTTTACCGTTTTCCAGTTATATAAAACAGTCCACACAAACTCGTCTGCCAGCTGATCATAGTTCATTCAAACTCAGGCTCTGGCTGACAATCTAGCTAACTCAGCTAGCTGCTGCCCAAGACAAGGTTAGAGTTAAGGTAGCTTTAGATATTAGTCATCTTCCATTACTGTGTGGCAGATTTTGATGGTGTGCTTAATAGGCTGTCCATTTGCGTAAACGAAGAAAAATGAGGGATTCTCATGTTACATGATCTATGTACACAATGATGGCCCTGATCAGTATTTCCCAACTCATGAACTTAGTCCACCGACACTAAACAGGTTAGTGTTTTTCTACTTATACAGCTCAAGAAGGACTTGACTTGATCTAGCCAGTGATAATGATGGTGGGTTCATGTTGCAGGGAAAACCTAGAACTCAGGGCTTTGGCTTAGGTCAGTTATCCTTTCTGCTTGTATGTTATGATCCACCAAACCACTGCATTGGCACACAGAGAGCCCGACATGATCTCTGTTATGTCTGAACAAGAGAACAAGAAGGAATCCTAAAACGACCCTGCAGCCCCCATTTCAGTCTAATCAACTCTCATAGAATTGCATGGACAGATATTTGCATTTAAAATATTATAGCAGCCCGACTTAGCCCAAAGTACGCACCCTTTCCCTGAGACCCAGTGATAAACATGACATTGTCCATGCATGGCCCAGTGTCCTCCCGATCCCTTGAATGGTCATGACCCAGAGCTTAAGAAATACTGCAGCGGAGCACAGCAGCATCTTTGGCATGCTTAAGTAAGCAAAGGAGACCGAGATGATTGGTTAGTCTAGCAAAACTCTTTCCTGTTTCACAGAATTAAGAATTTTTTTCCCTCGTTCCCACAAGAATATTTCCTGTGTGAACATTTGATAGTTTTGCTCAGTTCACTTTTCTGTCACCCCTGTAGCTCCAAGACCTAAAGGGGGATTCCATAGGTTTTTTAAAACGTTTGCATAAATAGATTGTTGAGATGTAAACAACGTCATTCAGAGTGGTTTGAAATGAAGTGGTCTATTGTGGAGAAACTTACAGGCTCAGTGAGAGGAACCAGTGTGAACCAGGATCTACTTTACTATCCAAAACCACCAGTGAACCTACACCTGTCTTCTGAGTTTCTGTATGTAATGCTGATGATGGGAACATTATGGTAAATCGCAAACCATGCATTTTCTTTGGGGATTCTCAGGCATCAGGCAGTGTATTTGTAACTTTTTCACATAGTAACTTTCTGTGAAGGAGCTTTTGGAGGCATTAAATCATTCAGATGTCTGGTTCCTATCACTGAACCATTCTGTTCACTGTAAGTTTCTCTAGGACATCTTACATCTTAATCATTCATTTATGCAGAAAATGTGGTAGAAAAAAAGTGGAATTCCCATTGAAGGGTTTGTCTTGATAGACACTTGACCATGTATGGTACAAAACACACTGTAGCAAGACTCTGTGTTTTTGAATATTCCTAAAAATATTTCTATTTCTGCTTTTTTAAGAAATTAGACACTGTGTATGTTGAGTAAAAACCGGCTGATATATGCCACCGGGGAGCCCAATACATGTCACCCCCTGTTTAACTATATCCAAGCAATACAGGCTGGTTTGGTTAATTTGAACTCAAAACACCATCACTGTTAGATTAACACAATTATGTAAATTGTTTTTAAACATAATCTTTATCAGGAGAATATGTGTTTGGATATATTGGTGGGCAGTATGGCAGAAATGCACTAAATTCGATTAAACAGGACGAATTATGCTCTTTTTTGATGAAATGTGCAGTTGGTCAGTGTTCTTTACGTATGGACGAATTTGCGGTGCTCAGAGAAGCATATTGTTTGTGACAGAAACAACATTGATCATGCGTCATGTTGCCCACCTCTGTGTTATAACAGAAAATAACTTGTAGTTATGAAGAGAACTTAAGGAAAATAATAATTATTCAGATTTGTTCCTTCAAAAAAATGTTTTAAAACTTTTACAGTTTTTTGTTTACTACTGGAAAGGCCAGGGCACGTAGCTTTTTTGGGGAACTTTTTAAGAAATATCTGTTTTACTTTCTTATTTTCCAGCAGGAGAGAAACGCTCGCCCTTTGTCTTTGTCCGGTCATGTTGGCTTCGACAGCTTACCAGACCAGCTGGTCAATAAATCCACCAGTCAAGGCTTCTGCTTCAACATCCTGTGCATAGGTGACTCTCAGACTTACAACTTAAAAACAATTAAAGTATTATCTTAATGTTCAGTACAGTTTAATAGGAAATCTGCTATATGCGGAAGTGGCTGTGGGTACAGTGGGTGACGGAAACCCACTGGATTCTTTTCTTTCTTTCTTTTTTTGTATATATATTTTTTTGATTTTAAGTTGTATTATCTTTTTAATGTTCAGTACAGTTTAATAGGCATTTTTGCACCTGAACACATTGACAAAACTCTTCTCTGCAGGTGAGACGGGTATAGGAAAGTCCACTTTGATGGACACGCTGTTCAACACCAACTTCGAGAACTTCGAATCATCTCATTTTGAGCCACGTGTGAAACTTCGTGCCCAGACTTATGACCTGCAGGAGAGCAATGTGCGACTCAAACTCACCATCGTCAACACGGTGGGCTTCGGTGACCAGATGAACAAGCAGGAGAGGTGAGAAGGACCTGAAGGAGATGGACAGACAGGTGTACATTGGTGTGATTGAGTGATCACTTCATAGGCAAATGTTAAACCTAGATTAGTTTAAACGATGCTATCATTAAATGCATTTTGGTGCCCGCAAAGATGCAAAAACTTTGAAGTTTAAGGTGCAGTGTTGTAGTAGCTAACATAGTAATACCCAGAATTTAGAAGAACTGTCTCACAGACTTTGTAAAAGCAGCAGTCTTCTCTGCTTTTTGAGCTAAAAATCTGTTTTCCAGCTACCAGCATGTGGTGGATTACATTGACACACAGTTTGAGTCCTATCTGCAAGAGGAGCTGAAGATCAAGCGCTCACTGCATAACTATCACGACTCACGCATCCATGCCTGCCTGTACTTCATCGCCCCCTCTGGCCACTCCTTGAAATCACTTGACCTCGTCACCATGAAGAAGCTGGACAGTAAGGTCAGTACTACTCAGAGTAGAGCGGAGAAAGAAAATCTGTGTTCACACTAAAGGACTGATGGGAGATGAGTACAGTCTTTTTTGCGGCACTAAGGCCCAATCCCATTACTTCTTTTTTAGCCCTACCCCTTGTTTTCGAGTGTCACTTTGCCCCTTGGCACTGAGTTACAAGGGGTAGTGGTTGAATTTTTTTTTTTCTCTATGAAATGGGACCCTCAAATAAAAAAAAAAATATTGCTTCATTGCATCATATGCTTTTAAAGAGGGGGTATAAGACAATTATTTATTATCGCCCACTGCTAATTCGGTGGTGATACGATGAATAGATACTAGATGAATAGATCACCAGGTTCTTGTTCGAATTTTCCCGTTCCACTTTAAATGGTGCAGCAGTTACATTCTGGTGCTTCAGGCGTCAGAACTGCTGGACTATTTAAGGTAGAACGGGAAAGTTAGCTAGCTAGCTACCGACACATTAGCATGCTATTAGTGATTTTTTTTTGTGCTTGTTATGAAGAAAACGACCATAATACATTGAAACAACATTAAACTAAGATAATACAGTGGTTATCGTAATTTTTTTAACTGAGAAAATATTTACATTTGTGGGTTTCTTCGGTCTCTTGTTCAGCCATCTTGCTGGTTTTTCCTTTTTTTTTCCTCACAACACTCTGTTTGGAGTCTCTGAAAAACCTCAGTTTGGAGGGCCATGTAGCCCTAACACTTCGCCCTGCCCCTCTATCTCAACAAAAACTGGGACACCCTACCCCTAGACGTGAAGGCACCAAACAGAGGGCTAAGGGCTAAGTGATAGGGGAAAGGGGTGAAATGGGATTGGGCCTAAGTACTCTAGCCAATGTTAGCTGTGTTCAGAAACAGTGAAAATATATTTTGACAAATACCGTGTTTTCACATAGCTCTGTTAGCTCATTAGCTCATCTGAAGAGACAACCTCAGTTTCTCGTTTAGTACAGAAACCTACCAATTCCCCTCAGCTATTTATAGAGAATAGAACACCTTTAAATTAATCTGTCTGTGTGCTGCTGTACTATTGTGCAACACCAGTGCCGTCACCTAAAAAGGTGAGCCTGCAGCCCTACGTTTTTGGCCTAAGTCTGTGTTTTTCCTACTCTGTAGTGAACTGGATACTGAATAACTAGATAACAAAAGAGCTTTTTTGGTTTTTGTGGGTGTGTTTTTTTTTTTGTAATACCAGAAGCGGGTACAAAACTGTGGTAAAGCGTAACATTTTTGCAGTACAAGTGAAGAAAGTCACGTGAGTGTTCTGGTTCCATGTTTCTGGTGGCTGACAGTGGATTCAATTGCACTTTGCACGTGCCTGACGGCTGAAGTGCTGCTTGCTGCGTGCACCAGTAAAAAGGGCTCCGCAGAATAACACAGGAGTGGATTGTAGGTGACGCGGCACACGTGCAGTGCAGAAGCAGCGTATACATGAAAGTGGCTCAGATCTGATGTGAAAAGGTCAGCCATCCCGCAGCTCTGGAAAAAAAGCGAGAAAAAAAAAAAAAGATTTCAAGCCTGTAACGTGAATTTAACCCAAACGATGCACTTTTCTTCAGTTATTAAACAGTTATTGCTCGTTCCTGAAGACGCACCAAGTCAGAGAAACTTCTGTGTCACTGTAATCACTGCTGTGTGTGGCCATCTCTAAGGCTGTATTCTCACTGTGAGGACAGCATGGCGGCCTCTCTCTTTCTGTTCGTTATTACTTGCTGTTTAGTGTTGTTCTTCTAGAGCGCAGAGGTGCTTAACAATGTTGGAATAGTTCGGAAATGCTATGTTGGCCATTGCATGCATTCCAGTGCTGTCATGCCATAGAAGAGAAACCTGCTATATCTGGAAGTGGCTGTGGCTACAGTGGGTGAAAGAAACCTACAGGATCCTTTTCTTTCTTTTTTTTTTTTTATTTAATCTGATCTGAAGCGTACACCCTCCAGCTGTGCCGTATTCAGTGATTATATATTTGTGTATTCAGCCACTGTATGACTCTGCAGCTCCACGTTGTGATTTGTAGTTTCTGATGTCCTGGCTGTGTATTTGGGTTCTTGGTGGTGCTGGATTTTAGGGCTTTCTGTGTATTCTGGGTGTGGGTGTGTGTGTTTGTCTGGTTTCATGGTTGGAGCTCAGTGGGAGTTTTTTCGTCAGAAGTGCTGGCAGCAGGACTGAACAGGCCTGAAATAGCTGTCAGCTCCTCTCACCCTGAGCACTCCTGCTCAGGGCAGGGCAGCCGGATGAGCCAGTCTTGGTCTTGTGGTTCACAATTCTCTCAGTCAAGCAGGAGAGCACATTTCTGTTTTAGCACAAAAAGATACGGTTGGGTAAAGTGGAAAAAATCAAACGGATACCAAAAGTTGAGTGAATCATCTCGAAAAATGGCTTTTTTGTCTTAAGCTGAGGCTCACGCACTGTGTAGGCTTAATGAACACGTGAAATACACCAGCACATTTCCAGGGCTTTGTATTAGTCAAAAGCACAATACTGACAAACTGGCATGTAAATTCTCAAAAGTTCTCTAAAAGTTGCCTTTCATTGTCTCATGAATTAAGGAAAGCCCTACATTGAGAGTAAGAGGCTCTTGTAAGAAGCAACTTGCCATTTTGCACAGTGAGTCCTGTATAAAGATGCTTATATATTTATATATATATATAGATGTACCAGCAGCATTAAAATAAAGTGTGAGTGAACTTACCTGAGTCACATCGTTTACATCGTGACATTGCAACACAGATCAGTCAAAATCAAAATAATGAATTGATCGATTGCCAAGAGCATGTTTGGAGTAAAAATGCATCAGTTCCAGTCCTGCCTGATTCCAGTTGTGCATCCATATTTTGTAATTTAATGTTAGTTCATAAGTTATGTGTAACAGTAAATACTCTGTCTTACAGGGCTGTAACAGTATGTTTTATTAGATCTGATATATATATTTTTTTTAAATTCTGAAGTTAAGATTGAATAAGATATTTTATGTGCTAAAATCAAAAAGCAATTAGCAGCTATAAGGAAAAAATTGATAGAATGTATCTGTTCTATTCTTGGGGCTAGTTTTGGTGATTGACCGTGTTTCTCTTATATTTGCCACATTTCATACAGGAGGCTGAGTGATGTGGATGCAGAGCAGTTTTAAATTTTGTTACACTGTTTTAAATATGTATTTGTATTGACTATTGATTGTATTAAAACCAGTTACTGTTATATGTAACCAGTTATTTGCTCCTTTGACCCACCATCTCACTCTGAGACAGCCTTGTTGTTGGGTCTTTTTGTGTGCATTGTTTTTGTGTATTTATTTATTTATTTATTTATTTATGCTGCTAAAGGTGAACATAATTCCAGTCATCGCAAAGGCCGACACCATCTCCAAGAGTGAACTGCACAAGTTTAAGATTAAGATCATGAGTGAGCTGGTCAGCAACGGAGTACAGATTTATCAGTTCCCCACTGACGACGAGACCGTCTCCAAGATCAACACTGCCATGAATGTGAGTTTTCACAATTCTAACACTAATCCTGGACCACATATATACCTCTTATTGTTAGATACTGTAAAATGCCATCTGGAAATACATTTCACTTCTTTTTATTGACAGGGCAGTTTTGTTTTTTAACTTACTAGAATAAAATGTCATGCTTGTAGTTGAAATATCCTTTTCTAGAGCAAGGCGCATGGACTAACCTACTTTAGTGCTCCTGCAAGTCCAGGCTATTATTACAGTGCTCTGAACATTAAAGTGCCCTTTTCCATTGATAATATATGTAAACAATGTTAAAGTTTCAAGACATTCCATACACTCCCCAGTTAAAAACAGCCTATTTTTAATTCATTGATTTTGTGATGTCACACATACCAATTTAGTTACATAGATCTGTCCATTTATCCTACAGCCGTGTAGCCGCATCCATTCACACTTAAGTTACAAAGAGTGTTTCAGCCTAAACTGCTTTTTGAATGAGGCACAATCACAATGCAGGAAAGCCAATCAGAGCAGAGGTCAATTACATACATCAGTCTTAAAGGCACAGTAACAGAAAAAAGGCTGTTTAGTTCTAAGAGATAAAGAGAAGTTAGAAAATGTAAAAAAAATTAAGAGGAATTTAATTTAAACAATTTTCCATTTTCTCTTTTCCCAAAAATGTTTCCCAAAATCTTCTATTTTAGCCTCATAGTTCCACAGTAAAACCAACAAAGCAAACTTCATATGCCAGATTGACTATATCTTTAGGGTAATGGGGAGAAAGTTGTGTAAATTTGCTTTTTTGGTGACTTGTTTCTTTAAACGTTAACGCAAGAATGCTGAACCACCCCACCGCTAATGTGAACACCCATGATTATGCACATATACTTTTTAATTGCTAAGGTTTAGATGCATATTAATATATATTAGGTACTAATACAGACTGTATATATTTAAATATACTGCATAGTTGTGAAGAGGCAGTGTTGATAATATGATCTGTGTTGTAATGTTTCCAGGGCCACCTGCCGTTTGCAGTGGTGGGCAGTACAGAGGAGGTAAAGATCGGCAATAAGATGGTGAAAGCGCGACAGTACCCCTGGGGAGTGGTGCAAGGTATGCATTGTGTTTGTGTTTCCATGCGCAAGTGCATGAGGGCCGAGCATGTTCCGCATAGATTTGCTGAGACGGAGTTCTGTGTGTTTCAGTGGAGAACGAGAACCATTGTGACTTCGTTAAGCTGCGGGAGATGCTGATCTGTGTGAACATGGAGGATCTGCGGGAGCAAACGCACACACGCCACTACGAGTTGTACAGACGCTGCAAACTGGAGGAAATGGGCTTTAAGGACACCGACCCCGAGAGCAAGCCCGTCAGGTAGAGACAATAAGTTTGCGCATACTCACTTCCCATTCTAACTGACTTCAAACTCCTAGAAAGCAAGCTACTTTATAAATAAGCTTAAAGGGCTCACATCCTTTTCTTGTATCCACTCATAAAATTTGGATGATTTTCTAACCTCTCTTTATCCTTTAGAATTACACAGGCTAATTTTGTTACTAGGCCTTTAAAACTGATATATGTAAATGACCTTTGTTCTGATTGGCTGTCCTTTATTGAACCTCATTCAAAAAGTAATGTGGGCTAAGATGCTCCTTATAAGTTCAACATGAGTGCGGGAGCTAAACTGCTGTAGGCTGAATACGTCTAAATATATAAATGTGTTGGTTCACCAAAAACTTCAGTGAGAACAGACTGCAGCTTAATATGCACACATGGACTGTGGAGTGAATTGAATGTTTTGAAGCTTTAAGTGTTTACATACTGCACAAAACTGTGTTTAAAAAAAAAAATGGTTTCCATGATATGGGCCGTTTAAAACGAAGATTACAAATAACATGATCTCTCAAATAACATGAACTTGTTTGACTCTCAAACCAGTGTTCTCTTAGTGTTCAGCAGTATGGTTGGTTGGTTGTTTGGTTTTCTTATGTAACATTTAAAGATTTTATTGGCCAAACAATCATACATATATATAAATAAATCCACAAAGCATGCACGTTTGCTAACTAAAATTAGAGGTGAGGCTTTATATTCTCCCTTGTTTTTACTTACTAGTTGAGCCATTAGCTTCTCTGTTTCTGTATGTTTTGTATGAATTCATCTGACGGGTAAACGCACAATATCTTCTACTTGTGATTTATGTGCCTGTGAGAGATTGCAATCTGACCAAGGTAACTGTGTTTCTTTAGCCTGCAGGAGACGTACGAGGCGAAGCGTCAGGAGTTTCTGCTGGAGCTACAGCGGAGAGAGGAGGAGATGAGGCAGATCTTTGTGCAGCGCGTCAAAGAGAAAGAGGCTGAACTAAAGGAGGCAGAGAGAGAGGTATCCATCCTCACACAGTGCACAGATGCGCCATGGACGAAGGGTTTAACAATAAGCAAAATACAAAAAGGACTGGGCACAACAAGCTGGTGTCTCAATACAATACGTTTTTGATGCAACAAAAAATAGGAGTGCCACAGTATGTGGTGTTCCGATGTTAATATTAATATGTTATTGTGTGTGACATGCACAGTAGGAGCATAACAATGCACATATTTCTATGCTTGATATAAGTCTCAGTTCTAAGATTAAGTCAGTTTGGTTTTCGATATTTTGTATTTGTATATACAGATGTTGAAAGATTCTGTAGTGCTCTACTTACTTTCTACACTGATTAGTTTTGCTCAGATATATAAAAAAATCTCCAGCAGAACTTTTTTTGCTTGCCTCCTCACCTTCAAACAATATCAAGCCCAAAAATCACCAAACCTAGAATTTATAATTGATTTATCAAAAGCACAGTCATTTGAGTGGAGGTCTGTGTATTACATAAGCCCCTCCACTGCCTGCCCACTTTACCCTGATAGTATGGAACTGTCTTTGGTCGCTCTGTGGACCTTCAGAAGAGACGAGGGGCGCATCAGCGATACAGTTTTAAATTTTGATAAACTGTTTCAAATTAGATTTTTTGACATGCATTGAAATCATTACACTCTTACTATGGAGGAATGAAAGTGAAACTATTTTCATCTACACTTCATTCACTCTCTGATGCAGATAGATTAAACGTGGATTAAATGAAAGGTCTCAGTCTTGACGTTACCAGCTTAAAGACAAAATGCATGAATAAATGAGAGGCCTCCTTTCTCACGCATGCACACAGACTAAGGATGGAAAAATAAACGAGCACCTGTTCCTTTTCTTGTTTCCAAGTGTTGGTTATAATAAATGTTGATTCAGTGTCATCTTTTAGCATTTTTCCACTAATACACAGAAGTACCTTTTTTGCAGTTTTAACCTAATACAAACGTCATGGCAACCAAACCTTCAGAACTTCAATGACTGAAATAACCACATACTAAAAGAAAGAAAGAAAGATATTAAGATATATTCTGTGTTTTTATGTGCAGCTGCAGGGCAAGTTTGAGCAGCTGAAACGTTTGCACGCAGAAGAGAAGAGCAAGCTGGATGAGAAGAGAAAGACTCTGGAGGATGAGATGAATTCCTTCGGTAAGAAGAAAGCTGCTGCTGAGCTCCTGCAAGGCCAGTCCTTCAGCTCCAACTCCAACATCAAGAAGGACAAGGACCGCAAGAAGTAAGCATGTTCACTCACTCTTGGTGAAAAATCAAAGTTGTGCAGTTTTCCAGTTTACCATAAAAGAAGTCAAGACGTCAGTCAGCTAAAATGTTCTGTTCGCTGTTTTTTTGTATTACTTCATCTCTGTGCAGCTGCCTAAGACTGATGATGTGTCAGTGGCTTGGGCTGATGCTTGCTCTGAGTGAATTTATTTGTATAATAAGCCAGTTGAGACTTGGATATAGTGAGGCAATTTTGTTCCAATATATGAATTTGGCACAGATTTTGTGAAAAATCTCACAGCTGTTAGCAAAGGCATGGATTTATGTTGGAAAGAGATGTAAGAAGTTTGTGCCAGAACGCATAAATCACACAGGTTATTGGTCTCTGCTGTAACATTTGTGTATTTAAAAGGGGAAATCCAGCCTAAAACTAGCATTTCATTTGTTGTATTATGCAGAATTCTGTAGCACCGCATTGCATCCCCTCAGCCTCATCAGTTTGTCAGAGTTCATCGATGTTCTCTCAGTTTAATGTCCAGCATGCATATGCATGCAACGATTGGGAATCTGAAAGAAATTCAGACTGCTGCGTAGCCACTGATGTAGAAACTAACATAGACATGATTGGTTGTGGCTATTATGGCCGAAGCTGTATTTCGTAGTGTGTTATTTCTGATGGTTTTGGTATATTATTAATGGTACACATTTTCAAATCAAGCTAATGTAGATGCTTAAGCAAACCTACCTTTACAGGCTAACAGTGTTTTATTATTCTGAGATGTCTTGCCTTTTTTTACTAAGAACCTTTAAACAACTGAAGTAAATCCAAAATTGTTTTAAATTGTGCAAAAATAGTAATTCATGTCTGAATTCACCTTAAGTGGTATAGCAGTTACATTCTGGCACCTATACAGGCACCTGAACGCAAGTGCTGCACCATATAAAGTAGAACAGGACCTGTGAATAAGTAGAATACTTTAGCTTTGTCAAATTCATCAGGTCTTTTCTCTCAAAGCCCTTGTGGTCCCACCCACCTTCAAGATGCATCATCTGAAGGGGGTTTTCCTAGTTTTTAAACTGACAAATCTCACCCTAGAGCAGGTGTGTCAAATTCAGTAAAAGGGCCCTATTAGAAAATCTCAACAAATTTGTTGGGCAGAGAAAAAAATGTTTTTATTTCGTTTTAATGGACGTTGTGCTGTAACCCAAACTGGCCATTGTTTATTCAAAATATGCAAAAAACTTCAACATTAAAATACAGACACTTCTAATAGACCTTGAAATATTACATGAATACTTGAAATATTCAAAATTTAAACGTCCCCAGGAGCTCAATATTTTAAACCTACCTGTCTCCTTGAATTAGACACCTGGCATCCTTTCTTTGCTGCAAGTTCATTAAGACTTGGGCTCAATTTCTGAGCTGCTGAGCTGACTAAGTGTTTATGCTGGTTGAACCGCAGCTGAAATGCAGCTAGTGTGTTTGGTGATATGACTGGTGTGGAATGTTGTAGAATTGAGCTGTAACCTCGGTCCCATAGATTGTTGTTGGGGTAGGAGAGTCATAGCACACATTACGTTGCAGTGCATGCTGGGGACTGTAGTGCAGTGCACTGTAAAACGAGCTAATATTAATAGAAAATTAAAATTCCTTTGCGGGCCTTTTGTTTGACTTATGGGCCCTAGAGAGTACAGTAGCACCACTGTAGGAGGCGAGTAGGCATGTTTACATCAGACTTAGTAATGCTTACATTTTTTATTTTGATTGACGTGCCCCTTTAACATGCCTCTTTGAATAGTGACTCTTCAGTTTAGAGAAACCTCCAAACTTTGCTGGACACCGGCCCTCCAGGACCGGAGTTATGAACCCCTTCTTTAACTGTACCTTGACCCTCAGGTGCAGGATGGGCAAACTGATACTTTTGATACTTAAGAAATTGTAGTTTTTGAAGAGCTCTTTTTCACCGACTGATTGCTGATGTGTTTATTTTTCTCTCCAGCTCAGGGTTCATGTAAGAAGATGGAGACCGGATGGATTCCGGTTGCAAAGACCAATCAAGTCAGAACAGATGCTTTCACCCATCCTGCAAATACTATTATCCGGCTTGTTTGTATCTCTTTAATGTTTTTATTATACAAGTATATCAGCAGGGCTGCTGTTTTGTATCGTTTGTATAACAAGTCTGTTTTATATTTACTTCACTAAGTGTTTTTACATTAGTTTGGGTATTGCCACTAGGGGGCGACAACCCTATTGGTTTTCTATGACTATCTGAAAAGTCATTGGGATCAAAGTGCCTTTGAAAGTGCCTTACTGATGGATTATCAGCTAAAATGGTGCCTTTACAGCAGTGTTCTTTTGTGTTAGAGCAGCATAAACACTAAACTGTACCGGACAGTGGGTTGCTAGGACTGTGACCTGCTGTTTTAGAGTAACATTGTATTTTTTGGGAGATAAACTAATGAGATCAGACTAGCAGAACTACAGTGTCTATACCTTTCTATAGAACAATATTTTGATATAATTCAAACTGCTATAGGTCCGATTATATATTTTTGTCATTTTCATGTTTCATGACTTTTGTGCCAAATTTCTCATTCTCATTTTTTGTGGTAATGTAGTACTCGTTGCTGACTTTCTGTGTGTTGTTAATGTTCTTAGAGCCTCATATCTGAGGAGGTGCATCAAGCCTCATTTGTAACTCTGTATCATGGGTCCGTATTTATCTAGTGTCTAAGAGTATTGGCTGTAAAAGGGAGCAACTAGTGTTTGATCATATTGCCATATCTGAGGAATCTGGTAAATATGATGTAGGCACCCAGTATATTAGTTAAGAGTGCTGATATAAGTTTAGTTCCTCTGGTCTCCTCCTAAAGTTTGAATGACTAATCCTGATTCCATGTCAGCACGAGACGTTTGGTCCAAAAGCTTTCTCCACACATGGCAACAGCTGATGAGGGAAGGACACAGTGTGCCTTGGATTTCTGGACCAAAATGTTACAACAGCCATATTTCTACTGTTGGCCCTTTTTAATAAGCACACTAAAAACATTTACCAAGGACTTTTCCAAAAAGGTATTTTGAATTTGAACTGTATTTATCTAAGCTGTGTAGGGGGTAAAAATGTATGTAAAAGCATGAATAAAGGTTGAATGGAAAAATCCTGTAATGTCATATATTTGTCCCTAAGCAGGGCCGTCACAATGGGGGTGAGATGGTGATCAAACGCTTCAATTAATAACAGTAAAGTACATCTCATTTCTCTCTGCCAATCCAGATCAAACAGTCACTGAGCACTTTAGGTGTACAGGTGTTCCTACTACTTATTTATGCAATTATCTAATCAGCCAATCGTGTGGCAGCAGTGCAGTGCATAAAATCAAACAGATGTGGGCCAGCAGCTTCAGATAATGTTCACATCAACCCCCAGACTTAGGAAAAATGTGATCTCAGTGATTTTGACCGTAGTATGATTGGTGGTGCAAGACAGGCTGGTTTGAGTATTTCTGTAACTGCTAAACTCTTGGGATTTTCATGCACAATAGTCTGTAGTGTTTACACAGAAAGGTGCAATAAAGAAAAAACATCTCATGAGCAGCAGTTCTGTGGATGGAAACACCTTGTTGATAAGAAAGGTCAACAGAGAATGGCCAGACTGGTTTGAGCTGATAGAAAGACTACAGTAACAGATCACCACACTGTACAATTGTGATGAGCGAAACAGCATCTCAGAATGCACAACACATCGAACCTTGAGGAGGATGGGCTACAACAGCAGAAGATGGGCTCTACTTGTCAACGGGACAATCTTTTTCTTTGAGGCACACAGAAGATTGGGTCAGAATTTGGTGCCACCAGCATGAAACAGTCCAGGCTGGTGGAGGTGGTGTGATGGTGTGGGGAATGTTTTCCTGGCACACTTTGGGTCTGTTAATACCAATCCGTCATTGCTTGAATACCACAGCCTATTTGAGGTACTATTGCTGACCATGTGACCACAATTTACCATCTTCTAATGGCTACTTTCAACATGTTAATGCACCATGTCACAAAGGTCATCACAAACTGGTTTCATGAATATGACGGAGTGCAGAGTCCCTCAGTGTTCTTCTAAGTCCCCAGATCTGAATCCAATAGAACACCTTTGGGATGTGGTAGAGTGAGAAATTGAAAGTGCACCTGAAAAATCTGCAGGATTTGATGATGCATTCATGTCAACATGGACCAGAATCTCAAAGGAATGTTTCCAACATCTTATGGAATCTATGCCATGAAGAATTGAGGCTGTTTTTAGAAGGGTGGCCTTACTCAGTATTAGTGTAGCATTCTTAATCAAGTGCTTGCTGAGTGTATAACGAGTTTCTATCACACTTACCTAGCTTTTTTAAAGGAACTGGACTCTCATTGATGTATTTATGATTTTCACTTATGTGTTTATTTACATTTGTAAGTCCTGTCACATTATCTTCTTATGAGAAGTTGTACTTTTACTCCATTTTCCACAGTCAAATGTAGTAGACAGATATAAAAAATGTGCACTGGCACTCAGACCACCAAGCCTATGAATTACATGGCCAAAATGAAGAATTTGTGGCCAGAATAACAAATGTTAATTGTATATAATTAATTTACCATAACTGTATTTACCAAAAGCACCAAAAACAGTCAGTTGTTTGAAAAAGTAAATATTTATTAAGAACTGTACATTAATAAGAATATCGCAATGACCATGGTGGTCCGCCCAGACGTCATGTAGTTTGTCATTCGGTGCTGTTTACCTACTACAGTGAGAGTCTCTCTGTGTAACATCTCACTTTAAGACTTTATTTCATAGATTAATATTAGAGAACTTTAGCCAGTGAAAGGGAGACCAGTTTGGCAGAGGATACCACCACGGTCACCACAGTCCCACGTTAACTATCGCAATGGTTGCAGCTAATGAATTTCAAAATGTTTCATTTCAAAAACCTTAGAAAATCTGATTAGTTTGGTTTCCAACTAAACAGGTTTGGTATTTTGTCAGTACTTTAGTCCTAACAGTTAAAACAGAGCAGCTTCACTTTTATTTGAGCACTGCTCTACAAGCTCTGTTATCTTGTCTCTACATTTAATTAAGCAAAAGATTTACGACCTTTTTCTTGTAGTCTTGACTGAAACTAGTTCAGTCTCACACTGTGGCGGTCTTACTGGACCCTTTATATCTTTACACACTAAAAATAATATGGTTAAGTTTCTTTTACAAAAATAAAAATAAATACTTTAGTTTCAACTATTCATACAATACAAGCATGGCCGAGAATGTTATCTCAAAATAGCTGTTAAAAAAGAGAACCAAAAAGTTTTTGCCTCAGCCCAACACATGCCAGCAGGCATCTTTTCATTAATGTATTGAATATAGCATCAAAAATGTTACACAAAACAACTATAAAGGAATAGATTAATGTTCCTCATCACAACACATTTCCCCTCCCAAAGACTTCTATAGACAAAAACAGCAAAATTGCCATGTGTAATATTGTATGAATGCAGCGATGCAGTTGGTGAGGCCTGATTAACTCTTGTGTGGTGTTCAGGTCTGTAGGACCCATTTTCAATGTTTACCAAAAGAAAAAATGATGTGAATTATTATTTTTTTCAACCTCAATTTCTTGGTCTTCACTCATTTTCTGTGAAGAACATATAAAATAACCCATTTTCAGTGTCTTCACTCTGTTCACCCCCCACACATTTATATTACACATGTGGTGTTGGCTGAACCTGCGGGGAGTAAAAGTGTGGAGGTGCTGTGTCCTTCACTCCGTTCTCCTCCTACATGGCCTGCTGTTAGTGTGTGTGTGTGTGTGTGAGGGTGGACAACATGGACAGGCTGCTGACTGGCTACAGCTGCTAAAGGAGAACCCTATGCTGGCCACTTGTGATATTTTAAACATCTGGTACTTTTATACAAATTGTTATGGATGTATTGATTTTAAAAAAACAATAGTGCAGTGGGTCGACCAGACCACTGAGTCACAAACACATCAACACCACACAAGGGTTAAGAACAGAAGGCATATAATCTTATAATGCTGTAATGTATCTGGAACTATTTTACGGCTCCACCCACATTTGAATATTGTGGGCAGTGATGCGCTTCTGTACCTCATTGCTTTCTAAGGCTTTCAGCTGGAGGAACACGGGTAACTAAAGCTGTCACATCCAGAATATTACACCCTTAAAAAAGTGGTTCTTTAGTAAATGGTTCTTTTCATAGTTAAATGGTTGTTCTCCATGACAAAAAACCTGTTAGATATGGTTATTTTAAACCTTTTAAAAATGGTTCTATATAGCACCAAAAAGGGTTCTGCTTGTTGCAAGTCATGGAACATTTTTGGTACTATATAGCGCTATTTTAGCTACAAGTGTAGTTACAAATAACAAAATAATGTGAATACATTAAAATATTGATACATAATTCACAAAGTAACCCAAGTATGTGATGTTGAACTGATCTTGTGTTTAAAGTTGTACAAAACTGAACACAAAGCTACATGCAGTTATTTGGTATGGAAGCCTGTAGTCGTATGCAAAAGTATGAACACCTGATCAAATGACGCTTTGTTGATTGTCTAAGTGAAAATAAGTTACACATCCTCTACAGAGAACAAAACAAAATATGACATTTTTTGTTAATTTTTTGACATTTTGACAGTTTAACATTCTAGTGGGAAAAACAAAACAGACAATGTGCCATAACATTTGCACAAATCATATTTTGTATTTTATTTCTCTATTATGATAAATTCAGCAAACAAACAGTAACTGTGCATTTAAGTGAGTTCTCTGTAGAAGATGTGTAGCTTAGTTTCACATAGAAAACATGTCATTTGACCAGGGTGCCCAAACTTTTGCTCAAAACTGTATGGAAGGTGCATTTAGCTATTTTTTTGTGGATTTTAGGTTAGACTGTAGGTTTTTTTTAAGAAGAATGAAGTATATCATTTAATGTATATTATTTACTGTTACACTGTCCTCATATAAACCACTATATATAAATAAATAAAACATCAATCCAGGCTGTTAAGAAAGGTTAAGCGTGAAGATGATGATGAAGATGCTGAAAGAGGTGGTACATCCAGGATGCACTCTGCTCTCTCGGTTTAACAGGGATTTTGTAGAAAATACAGCCATCGTAAGGTTCCACGGTACCGGCAGGTTACAGATGTTCCCTTCACAGCAGGAAATGCACACCTGCAGAATTTACACATCAGTAAACTGAAGTAAATACACATACATACACACAGTGCCACAGTAACACAAATCATTACAATCACCACACACACACACACACACATACACACACACACACACACACACACATTTCATTACACATGCACATTAAGGCCCAATCCCATTTCTTATTTTCACCCCTACCCTTTGTTTTTGAGTGTCACCTTGACTCTTGGAACTGAGTTACAAGGGGTAGTGGTTGAAATCTTCCTCTATAAAATGGGACCCTCTAATAAAGAACATTACTTCATTAACAGCTACTAGCGCTGCTCTGTAGGCGACCCTGCCAGTCTGCAGTGATAGCAGAAGAAGGTAAAGTTCAGCTCCTCACTGCTGGGCTTTCGTTACATTTAGGGCATCATATGCACTCAAAGAGGGGGGATGTGGAATCATTCATTATCGCCCACCCCTAATTCTTCAGTCATATGAAGCTGAAGTCAGATATTCGCCAGCTTCTTGTTTAAATGTTACTGTTCCACCTTAAATGGAGCAGCAGTTACATTCTGGCACCTCAGGCACCAGAACTGCTGCTACTATTTAAGATGGAACTGGGAATTTAGCCAGCTAGTTACTGAAACATCAGCACACTATTAGTGATTTTCTATGCTTGTTATGAAGAAAAGGACCATAATACACTGAAATGACATTAAACTAAGATCAAACAATGCTTATCGTAATTTTTAACAGAGAAAATTCTCACATTTGTGGGTTTCTTTGGTTGCAGCCATCTTGCCAATTTTTCTTTTTCTCTCATACCACTCCTTTGGAGTAAACCTCTGAAAAACCTCCGTTTGGAGGGCCACGTAGCCCAAACACTTCGCCCTACCCCTCTATCTCAACAAAAATCAGGACACCCTACCTCTAGGTGTGAGCAGGCAAAACAGAGGGGTAGGGCTAGGTGGTGAAATGGGATTGGGCCTTAAAAAATGTAATGAGTTCATTTCACTACCACATCGTTATCTTACAGCAGATTTCAACTACAGGATATTATTGCTCCACAGGATCATATACACAGACACATCACATATTTAAACGTGCCATGACATTAATGCAGGCAGGCTATGTTAACATACAGCATGTTGTCATTGCCTGCAAACTTGCGTAGAAACAGAAAACATGTAACGATGTTATATAATCAGGCAGTGTTCAGTCATTTGACTGGTACTGCAAGAGCAGGTGAATGGGTACCATGTAGCCTCCTTGCTCCACACAGCCAGTGGACGCACACTCATCCCGAGCCGCGCAGCGCTTCGTCACGGACACACTCTCCCCTCCGCTGTTCATCTGGTGGCGTGTGTAGCAGAATCTGGTGTCTTTACGGGATCAAAAACATCACACTGTCAGCCTCTAAAGCAGCAGGAGGCCAGTGGGAGAAGCAGAAATGGGTTACGGAGTGAAGAAGTGCTGCTGTGTGATTCTGTGTGTTTGTGTTTCTTCAAATAACTGACTCTGTGCCTTCGGGGATGATGTGATTGTAGGGCAGATTTACAGATGGATTTGTTGTCAAGCAGCAGGAATTGAGCGTAAAACATGCAAACCTTGAAAATATTAGACTGTCTTAGACTGGAGGTTCTGAACTTTGTCCACCTCAAGGTCCACCTATTCATCAGTGGAACACATGAGGCCCACAGGGACAAATAAATAAACATAAATAAATAAAAATGATAATATGTTATTATTAAATATACACCGATCAGACATAACATTATGACCACCTCCTTGTTTCTACGCTCATTGTCATTTTATCAGCTCCACTAACTATATAGGTGGATCATTCTCAGCACTGCAGTAACACTGATGTGGTGGTGGTGTGTTAGTGTGTGCTGTGCTGGTACAAGTGGATCAGACACAGCAGTGCTGCTGGAGTTTTTAAACACTGTGTCCACTCACTGTCCACTCTATTAGACACTCCTACCTTGTCAGTCCACCTCATGGATGTAAAGTCAGGGAGTGTTGGTCATCCTCTAATAAGTGGTCACAGGACGCTGCCCACAGGACACTGTTGGCTGGATATTTTTGGTCGGTGGACTATTCTCAGTCCAGCAGTGACACTGAGGTGTTTAAAAACTCCAGCAGCACTACTGTGTCTGATCCACTCAGACCAGCGCAACACACACTAACACACCACCACCACGTCAGTGTTACTGCAGTGCTGAGAATGATCCACCACCCAAATAGTACCTTCTCTGTGAGGGTCCATGGGGGTCCTGACCACTGAAGAATAGGGTAAAAGGGGGCAGAGAAACAGATGGACTACAGTCTGTAATTGTAGAACTACAAAGTGCACCTATATAGTAAGTGGAGCTGATAAAACGGACATTAATGGAATACTGAATGAAAAAATAAAACATTTTTTCCATTTAAACACATTGTTGATTTTAGAGCTGTTGCTGTCAGACATTTGCAGCAATATGCAGCGCATAACCATGAACATAAAGTATGAGCAGATCAGAAACACTAGCTTACGCAAGCTTGTTTCACACCAGACATCAATGCAACCCATTTTTTTATATCAGTCACTTGGATGAGTGGAACTCAGAGGAGGCAAAAAACAGATGAAGCGGCTTATTAATATTATATTGTGCCTTCACCAGCCCACTAAGGACCACTCGCTCCTCCTAAGTAAAAGCCACAGCACACTTGTGGTCCACAGCCCTGTGTTTGAGAAACCCTGTCTTAGAGAACAGCCACAGAGTTAAAGCCTATCTTAGAGCAGGGGTGTCAAACTCAACCACTAACAGGGCCATATTAAAAAATCTCAATGAATCTGTGGCCAAAGAATTGTACAACTACAAAGTGCTCCTATATGGTAAGTGGAGCTGATCAATTGGACGAAATGTAGACAAGAAGGAGGTGTATTTAATGAAGCGGGCGGTCAGTGTACATGTTTGCGTATGTGAATACCTTTAGGGCAGTATTGGTCAGGAGCCCAGCGGTTGCAGGAATAGTTATCCTCAGCATCCTCACAGGTGAAGCACTTAAAACCTCCAGGGTACGGGGTAGCTAGCAATACACAAGCCTCATATAAGAGTCCAGTCTATCCTCTCATCACAGCTGAATATCATGACCAGTCACTGACCACTATCAGAAACCTCTACTTTGTTGAGACTGTAGCGTAGGGGTGGGGAACTGGGGCCAAAGTCCAGCACAGTTTGGTCATTTCCCTGCTCTAGCACACCAACCAAACCTGTTAATTAACTCAGTTGAATCAGGCATGCTTGAGTAGGAATATCACCAAACTGTGTAGGAATCCCCACCCCTGCTGTAGCCCATCTGTTGATGCACAATATGTGTTAGCCATCCTCTAAAGCAGCGATCAGTCTTATCCACAAAGGGCTAAACTAAGCACTAACATATAATACATATGTTGAAGACTGATTGAACAAGCTGTGAACAAGGAATCAGCTGTGCTCCTGCTGGACTGGAATGAAAACTTGCAGCCATGCAGGCACTTTGTGTTAAGGGACGGCAGGGAGGTGGACCCAAGTGCAGAGAGGAAAACCTGTGAGAAAGGGTCTTAAATGAATTTACTGAGGTGATGGAGTGTGAATTGGGTGATTGTGCACATTGGGGTCGAGGTGGCTCAGAGCCGCTGATGTACTGATTGGTGGTCCAAAGAGTTACCGCTGCGCCACCGGGAAGCACAGACAGAAATGGGAAAAACACCTCAATGAATGTGAGATAAATAGCAGCAAAAAGGCAAACAAAGGGGACGCTGAAAGCAGCGTGCTCAAACAAAGGCTGAGATAGAAAAGTGAAATAAAAGATAATCAGAAAACAAAAACACTTCCACTGTGATTATGAGAGGAAGGTCAGCTTTATGTTTTACCTGTTTGCTCTTTGTGGAGCAAAAACTTTTTGTATGGCTTGGAGCCGTTTTTTTATTTAAGCCTTCTTTTTGGCTTTTAAGTAGTTTTGGGGCAATTTCTCTCTTTTGTTTTTCCAGCCCTCTTTTCTTTTTGTTTAGCCCTCATTTTGTTTAAATAACCACCTGGGCTAAGTACCATCCATACCGGTCACCCCTCTACCAAGGTGTGACATAGGGCTGCTGTTTGCCACAGCCATAGGTAGAGGAGTCCACAGGTGTGCCAGGTTGGGCCTAATCAGCCCAGGGCTTCTTGGAATTGAAGTTCCCTGAACTTGTGGCGCCTCGCCGCCGTCGCCCTCTGCTGGCGGCCAACAGCGCAGGCTGGGACCTTACACTTTGTGGATAACACTGGTGAAACCTGCTCTAGCCTTTCATCAGTGGTCAGTTTCTGAGCACAGGGGCCCTCTTGGCTGGACACACTTACCAGAAACACTATGATGCCAGTACCATGTCAGTGTCACTACTGTGTTTAGTATTGTTCACCACCCCTGACCAGTGACGAAAAGGGCAGAGGGTGGCTAACCAACTATGTATGACAAGAGTATACACGCAGTCCTGTTCCAAAGTCAGAGACCACCCTTCATTTCATTTCAAATCAAAACGGTTAAAAGAATTCATTTTTCAGCATCTGTAAAAAAGTAGAAAGCATATGCTGAACAGAAGATTACACACGACAAATATAATTAAATGTTTTTCAGTATGTAGTCTGTTTTCTCATTATCCAAGCAATCCCAAACTTTTTCATTGATGTTTGAGGTCTGGACAATGGGGTGGTCAGTCTATTGTTCTGAGAAAACAGCAGCTTCTTTGTTTAATTAGCCAGTTTACTACTTTTTGGTCGTCTTCTTTTTCTTGGCAGCTACACATCCTACACAAAGTATAGAGTCGTCTTCTCACAGTGGAAGGATGGACAGAAACACCTGTGGATGTTTTCAGATCTGAAGCAAGACTGGAGTTTGATTTTCTCTTCTCTGTCTAAGATGAACGTGTTGATTATCTGATGGGGACAGTTTTGATGGTCTACCAGATCTTGCAAGGTTATTAGGAGCTCCATTTTCTCTATAACCTGATATAATTTGATAACTCTAGTTTTGGAAGCTCCTGTTTTCTTCTCTTATTTGATATTTTACATCTTATATCTTGGATTATCTTATATCTAGCCAGTTTCTGCCGCAGGGGCCTAGGCCACCAGGGCCCCCCCCGCAATCTCCCACTGCCTATACGGCACTGCACCGCTCCCCCATGCTGGACCTTGCGGGTGGTGGGCCCACATGGTCTCCCCACGTTGCCTCTTTGGGCTGAGACCGGCAGGGTTACATGGGCTGCCCAGCCACCAGGCACTCGCCAGGGGATGCTACCCCCAGGCCTGGCTCCAGGGGTAGGTCCCGGTGACCCTCTCCCGGGCAGGGTACACGATTGTCTGTGTCCATTTTTCATAGAGGATTTTCTTATATCTAATCTCCTCAGAAGTATCTCCTGGCAACTTGTTATTACTGGCTGTTTTGACTGGAAATGAATAAATGAGTGGTCCCTGATATTTGCACAGTACTGTATATGGTGGACTCATAAGGAAGGTGTACTTATCGGGGTCTGTTTAAAGACAGCTGTTGTCATCATGTTTGTGTTTTTTCCAGTAAATGGGATGAACTGTAAGAGCTGACTTCTGGCTGCTGGTGCTGGTACCTGACGGATGGAGGTTAATGATGTCCTTTAGAGTGAAGTCCCGGGACAGAACCACCCAATCAGGAATAAGCGTCACCAGAAGAAGCCAACTGAGGCTGAGCCAGACCACCATGACTGGACGATTTCACAATTACCCAGCATTCCGTCCGGCATCCCACATCATGCCCCACCCATCACCTGGAGACAGGGAAAGATGAAGGACAAGAATTAGACACACAAAAGCTCGCTGAGGGGTACAGGACAGGCAGAAGTGCGAGACTATGGTGTGTGTGGGTGTGTGTGTGTGTGTGTGTGTGTGTGTGTGTGTGTGTGCGTGTGTGTATCTTCTCAGCTGCACTACTGAATATGAGTGGAATTCTCTATTAAAATGTGATCTCCAAATCAATTATACTATCAATTATTACTAACAGTTATGGTAACTATTATTACTAACACTATTCTAAACTATTTTTAATTTGGTGTTATAATTAATGAAATAGTTAATAAAAAAATTAGTATGAATATGAATTCAAACAATATTACTAAGAATGTAATACAGAAGTGGTGGTAATGCTGAATAGAACAGAAAGAAACTCAGTGATCAGAAAAGATTGTCACTGTATGAATTATTGAAAGGGAGAAAACAGATTAAAGAGAGAGAGAGAGAGAGAGAGACTGTGAGTGAAGGCAAGATCATTAGTGTGTGCCCTTTCATAATGAGCTCATAACAAGCCCATCTGCCACTACACACACACACACACACACACACACACACACACACACACACACCCCTAACTCACCCACCACTCACTAATGTAAACTTTCGTGGTCCGCAAGTGAAAATCGCACACACCCTCTTTTAGCATCTCTCTCCCTCACTCTCTCTCTCTCTCTCTCTCTCTCTCACTGACAAACACACACAGAATACACTTCCATCATTCTGTCAGACAGTTATCTGAAGTGACTGTGTGAGCACTGACCGGACATTTAAGGATAAGAGGAGCTGAGAGAGATGGATGTTTGTTCACTGTTTCTGGTCAGTGCTTTACTTTAGCAGCAGTGTTACTGGCTACATTCTAAGAATGGGCATTCCAGTCAAATTAAATATAATTTTTTATGGTATTATTCAAACAATATTCATATATGTCCCTGCCCATCTCTACCCCACAAAGGGAAAAAAACTACAGGAATTTTGGCTACAGGCTACTGCACCAGGAAACAGTGACCAGAGAAAGTGACGCCACTTAGCATCGTACCATTTGTATACTATATTAAACCCAGACCCAGAGCACAGATCCACAGTAGGACACATGTGGCTTGAAATTTACACCGAGATCAGTGGTTCTTAAGAGAATGTATAATAGAATAATAATAGAGACTCTTTTGCATAAAGAAAATCCTAAAGTTCATGACCATTCAAATATTATACAACATATAATATAATATTACACAGATCAGGCATAACATTATGACCATTATATCCTTGTTTCTACACTCATTGTCCATTTTATCAGTGCCACTTACTATATAGGTGCACTTTGTAGCTCTACAATTACAGACTGTAGTCCATCTGTTTCTCTGCATACTTTGTTAGCCCCCTTTTACCCTGTTCTTCAGTGGTCAGGACCCCCATGGACCCTCACAGAGCAGGTACTATTTGTATTATATCTGAGTGGATCAGACACAGATTTTAAACACCTCAGTGTCACTGCTGGACTGAGAATAGTCCACTAACCAAACCTATCCAGGCAACAGCGTCCTGTGGGCAGCGTCCTGTGACCACTGATGAAGGACTAGAGGATGAGCAACACAAACTGTGCAGCAGCAGATGAGCTATCGTCTCTGACTTTACATCTACAAGGTGGACTGACAAGGTAGGAGTGTCTAATAGAGTGGACAGTGAGTGGACACAGTGTTTAAAACTCCAGCAGCACTGCTGTGTCTGATCCACTCAGACCAGCACAACACACACTAACACACCACCACCACGTCAGTGTTACTGCAGTGCTGAGAATGATCCACCACCCAAATAGTACCTGCTCTGTGAGGGTCCATGGGGGTCCTGACCACTGAAGAACAGGGTAAAAAGGGGCTAACAAAGTATGCAGAGAAACAGATGGACTACAGTCTGTAACTGTAGAACTACAAAGTGCACCTATAGAGAAAGTGGAGCTGATAAAATGGAGTGTAGAAACAAGGAGGTGGTCATAATGTTATGCCTGTATATCCAACATATAATATCCAACATTCTCATGCATCCTTACATCATTAGCATAATATAATCTGACTTGCAGTGGAAAGAAAGAGTGCAACAGTTTATTACCTAAAGATAAGCTCAGGGTTATTTAATTAACAAATATTTGAACTTGTTCTGAGTTTGTTCTGTAGCTGTTATTGGAAATTTTAGTCCTTTAAAATTGGTATTGACCACATCATTTTCATATAGTTTTCATATAGATTGGGCCCCAACTTCTGTCTGACATGAATATGGATGCATATAATAAGGGAAAATGGCTTATTTTACATAAGAAGTGACTAAAAAGTAGCAGAATGATGAACTTGATGAATTTAATGTTGTTCTTGTCCAGAGGCAGTATCACTCCAGACAGCACGGACCATACTGGACATTCTCAGCACACACTATCACTCATCACACACTCTCCCTTATCACACACACTTCAAATAGTTTTCCTGGTCCTCTTAAAGCATTTATGTTGCAGTACAGATCAGATTACCTCTCATCTAATGGACAGTTTTTCAAGTTTGTAGTCAGGTGCATGTAGTTGGACCAGTTGTTTGTATAATGTCATGGATACATGCACTGCTGAAAGGTCAGACAGATGTCTGTCCCTACCCCCCAGACAAACAGACAGAGAGACAGACAGACAGGTGTAGACTACTCTGATTAATGTACGCTGTTATGTAGGGCTGCACAGTATGAATAATATACTACATTATGATTACAGTGATATACCCTGCATTTTCAATATGCCTTACAATACAGTAAAGCACAACTGAACCCTTGATGTAACAAAATAGCCTGTCCTGCATACATTTTTGACCACTATTGGGACCAAAATGTTACTTTAGTAGATGCATTAGTTGTCTAAACATGCAAAGAAGTAGCTGTCAGCAATAGTTACCCTACAGTACAGTATAATACGGAAACTTGCATGGATAAATAAAACTTCTTTTCCTCCACATTTGGGGAGAATGAGGTTGGTTGGCACAGGGGACGGTTGGCAGAGGGTTAATTTCTGGGTGAGCAGGGGAAACAAAAATGTAGTATAAAAATGAGTAATGCTAGCTAGCTAATATAAAGTAAATACAGAGCTGTGCCCTGCTTGGCACACTGACTTTGGGGTTGGTTTGCACACGTTTCAGCCTGCCCACATGTAGGTCTATTATGAAAAACATTGATTATTCTATATTATATGCTGCACACACACTAAAAAGCATACCAAATAGAATGCAGCACTGTACTATATTACTGTTTATATTAAATGTGTAAATTAAATTCATGTTAAAAAGACTGATATAAATATTAATTATAAATATATTCATTTTGAATTATGATGTTTAATATAGGGCAATGAAAGAATGTCATTATTTAAAGTGATTATTATATTTTTATTCTTCAGTACAAGCCAATTATAAAATAAACAAAACATTTCTAGTGTTTACCTAATTCAAATATTTGGTTTCCACTGAATGCCTTTTAAATATTATTATTTCTATTTGTTGCTTTATGCTTTTTATCACTGGGCCAACCATCCCCAAAACACAAACTTAGTCATGAATGCACTGATTCCAGGAAATCTTTTCTGGCATTGAAAGAGTTTTTTAGCTAAAATGTTCAGCCTTTATTTGCTGCTAGTTGGTTTATCATACCTTATACAACAGTTAGTTCCAGCCATGCAAGCTGATTGGTTTAGAAGTGTTCAAACCGCGCTGTTATTTCGGCATAACATCACAGGTTTTTCACAAACACTGTATCACTCCATTGAGACGCTGTTGCTAAGCAAAGACTTTGATATCTGTAGGAGACGCTCAAGCCATTTGAACATTTTACTTCTTACTTTGCCACAAACAGAAAATGGATACTGTTAAGATCACATTTGACCAGGAGCCGATTTGATCAGACTCTGAAGATGACACTACACTAAATTTCCAAACTGTCATCACCACTGAGCAGCTTTTCAGTCGGCAGCTGTGACAGAAGAACACCTGAACAACCTGGAATTAGCCAGAAATGAACCGAATACCATTTGCCAAACAAAATGGGCTGTAAGATGCTTTACAGACTGGCTGGAACAAAACAACATTAATATCGATCTAACAAAAAAAGACAACACTGAGCTGAACTTGATATTTCCGCAGTTTTACAGCTCAGTCTGCACTTCAAAAGGCAAGGCTTACAGTAGGCTGATATAGCAACAAGCTGCTTGTTAAGGAACTATAATTTGGTGAAGGAACTGCGAAGATTAAAACATATTAAACGCCGCGTTCACGGCCCAGTTTACTTATTTCTGACTTTATTTAACTGTTGTATAAAAGCAATAGAACACTCGAGGTTGTGTGTTATCACGACAACACACTCCCTCTCATGTTCTATTGCGTAAGTATGATATGCCTGGAATATACAGCAGAGAGTGAAAACTGTGCCAGCCAACCTTGCTCTTTCCTGCTGGAGATGAGGATCTTAAGACCGCTAATAATCAATCTATACACAAAAACAAGGCCTCTGAATATAAAACCAAGGTGAACACACCTGTAGCCAAGACTACTGATGGTAGTCTTAGTAAAATAAGCTTCCTCTACAATCCAGAATCCAGAACGCTTTTTGTGCTCAATAGTTAGAGGATCAAGTCTGCCAGCAGATATATGAGAAAACGCGTCTTCACAGCACAGGCTGTGGCACATTTGCAACATCAACAAAACAGATGATGTACACTGAAACTGCAGTGAGGAGAACGGATAATATATTATGGATAACATCTCCATAGAGAAATGTCAAATATGGCAATATACAGATTTTAAATATATGATATGTATTAGCATATATGGATTTCCCTTATTTATCCAGTTTACATTTGTCACATATGGACATATATGCCAACTTATTTGAAATTAGCCATTTTCAAATATGGGACTTATATTTCATCCATATAGCAACATATACAAGCATTTTCTTTTATATTATATATAATATTATAGATCATTATATGATCTATAATATTATACTATATGCCTCAACCTTTATGAAACGGGGTCAACAGTCCTCAGCCTTTTGCCACACTGCAATGTTCCAACATCGAGATAGTTCAATAATAAGCGATATATCGTGCATCCTTGTTATTATGCTACGTTATCCTCTCCTCAGTCTCAGACCAGAGCCACAGAAACCTGCGGAGCGAATAATGTACACAGACGGGGTTTTAACAGGTGTATTTCAGCCTCGTTTGGCTTAAACAGTTCACTGTTCCACCAAACCCCACCCGAAAAGATGAACTATCAGTCAGACTCACCGTCTGTGCTCGGTCCTCACAGCGGCTCCTCACTGAGAGAAGAGGTGAAGCAGCGTTTCGGTTTTCGCCCGCGTGGTGCTGAAGAGGGCGTGGCTTGCTGATGTGTTTCTGGAGTGGGCGTGGCCGATCTGAGGATGTAAGCTGCATGTGTTTCCAAGCCTGCTGGTTTCGCTGCATTGAGAACTAGTCTCCCTGCTCTAACGACACATTTCAGCCTCATCAAGCGGTCAGGAAAGTTCAGTCAGGTTTGTTAGAGCAGTAAAACACTAAGTATTCACCTCCACCCCCTTGTTTTCGAGTGTCACCTTGCCCCTTGAAACTGAGTTACAAAGGGTAGCGGTTGAAATTTGGGCTCAATCCCATTTCTTCTTTTTACCCCTACCCCTTGTTTTCGAGTGTCACCCTAACCCCTTGGAACTGAGTTACAAGGAGTAGTGGTTGAAACCTTGCCCTACGAAATGGGACCCTCAAATAAGAATATTACTTCATTAACAGCTACTGATGCTGCTCTGTAGGCGACCCTACCCGTCTGCAGTGACAGCAAAGGAGGGTAAAGTTCAGCTCTTCACTGCTGGGCTTTAGTTACATTTAGGGCATCATATTCCTTCAAAGAGGGGTTTAAGACAATTATTTATTATCGCCCACCCCTAATTCTTTGGTGATACGAAGCTGAAGTCAGATATTCACCAGGTTCTTGTTCGAATTGTCCCGTTCCACCTTAAATGGTGCAGAAGTTACATTCTGGCACTTCAGGTGTCAATGCTGCTGGACAATTTAAGGTGGAACGGGAAAGTTAGCTGGCTACCGAGACATTAGCATGCTATTAGCGATTTCTTATGCTTGTTATGAAGAAAACAACCATAATACATTGAAACGACATTAAACTAAGATAATACAGTGGTTATCGTATTTTTTGGTTGCGCTGGTCTGAGTGGATCAGACACAGCAGTGCTGCTGGAGTTTTTAAACACCTCAGTGTCACTGCTGGACTGAGAACAGTCCACCAACCAAACCTATCCAGCCAACAGCGTCCTGTGGGCATCGTCCTGTGACCACTGATGAAGGACTAGAGGATGACCAACACAAACTGTGCAGCAGCAGATGAGCCATCGTCTCTGACTTTACATCTACAAGGTGGACTGATAAGGTAGGAGTGTCTAATAGAGTGGACAGTGAGTGGACACAGTGTTTAAAAACTCCAGCAGCACTGCTGTGTCTGATCTACTCGTACCAGCGCAACACACACTAACACACCACCATGTCATTGTTACTGCAGTGCTGAGAATGATCCACCGCCCAAATAGTACCTGCTCTGTGAGGGTCCATGGGGGTCCTGACCACTGAAGAACAGGGTAAAAGGGGGCTAACTAAGTATGCAGAGAAACAGATGGACTACAGTCTGTAACTGTAGATCTACAAAGTGCACCTATAGAGAAAGTGGAGCTGATAAAATGGACAATGAGCTTAGAAACAAGGAGGTGGTCATAATGTTAAGCCTGATCGGTGTATAATACTGATTCAGTATTGATGCAGTGATGTCAGAGACTGCATCACATTTGATCATGATATCTGCAGCTACAGTAAAAGCTCAAGTGAAGTTTGGAAACATCACACAGGAATGATGTCATGCTTTGAGGGCTTGGTCCTGCATACATCATTTCTAGCCCTAGGATGGCCACAAATCAAATTTCCTCGCTGAATCAAAACTACAGTAGTTTCCTAAGGGCTGATGGACCACACATCAACTCTGCACCTGAACATTTCCTCTCTTTCTTTTAGCTAAATTCCACTGTATCACAGCAGAGTTATGGCTTGGGAATTGAGGGCATGTCCTGTGTAAAACACAGTTGCTGAGTTTCTTCAAAAAACATATAAATCTGTCCTGGAGTCTCCCGCACCTCATCTATGTCTGTAGAGGGAAGGAAGTATGTGTATCTCTGATTAGTGGTATGCAGCAGATAAGAGGAAACCCAGAGCGGAAGGAGGTGATTACTACGTCATTTGAAGTGACATGTGCCGTGCATTTAGTCCTGTACTTAGACCTAAGGCTTCAAGTGAAGTGTGAAAGCACCTGCAACTCTGTTTTCAAGCTTAATGTCTGAAGAATGAAGCATTTCTACTTTTTTACTCCGGATTCTTCTTTGCTGGCTGTATGTTTTAGACACTAAATCAGTCTCGGCCGTCGGCCCCTCAGTGCCTGATCTCTCAATGGGGCTATTGAACGAACACTTGTCTTTTTTTTCAGTCATCATGCCCTGAACAGTTTGTGGATCAAAGCGAGAACCAGATTAAAACTTAACTTTCAAGGAGAGGCCTGCTTTCATCTCTACCAACATACACACACAATCCTTTCCTAGAGTCCTTTTGACCTTTGGATTAGACTTGAATTCCTGAAAAAATAAAGGCAGATGGATTTCAGGATTTAATCCAATTTGAAAAAACGGAACCCACTGGTGAAGCAAATGCAGCTACAAGATGAATCAGTCCTGCGGTGTGTGTTGTATTCATGCCCTCACGCTAAAGGTGTACCATGCTGTATGGTACAGCTACACTCTCATAAATAAAGGGACTAAACTGTCACTGGGGCACAGGGGTGGGACCCTCAAGGGTACATCTTGGTACCTTTAGTCAGGGAATGTAATTGTACCATATACCATAAATTATATTTTCTAAGTTGTATTGACTCCACAGCCCCCGTCTCGTCTCCAGGCTTTTTATTTTATTGTTCTGTTTTAAAACATTCGGTTATGAAAAGGTACAAATACGTACTTTTCACCTGGAAAAACTTATTTAAGGTACACATTTGGACCTTAACACCACTGTTGTACCTTTGAGGGAACATTTACATTGTTTGTACCTTGATGAACAAAAAATGTACCTGTACAGAACCTTTATTTCTAACAGTGTACAAAAATGTGATCACGCATTTGTCATCATTTCCACTCAATGAATTTGGTTACCCTTCCTGCCCAGTCACCAAGCACACCAAACTGGGGGGCTGGAGCCTGAAACAGTGCAGACCATCGCTTGGTCAAACACAATCATTACAGAATCGTCACACATCATCACTAACCAGAATATCTGTCTGAGACTTTTCACGTAAGACTAAATCACTGCTGTCAGAACAAAACCTTGTATCTCCATTTTTGTCATTTTTCAGGTATTGACACACTTTAAAAGTTCCCGTTTTCCTATTTTGGGTAAATTTCATGATGAATGCACCAACATTAATGACCCAAAATGACTTGCAAAAAAGTCTGGTTCCATTGACTTACATTTAAAGTAGAGTATGTTTTTTCCTTCTCCTGTAAAGTTACCATTTCGGAGATTCAAGCTTTTGTTCCAACAACAGCGAAATGCTAAAAGCTAAATCAGAGCTTGAGGCTCCACCACTGTCTCTACTGTTGTCCTTCTTAACTCTACACTCTTAAAAAAGATGGTTCTTCCAGGGTTCTTTAGTAAAGGGAACAGTTCTATTTAGAACAAAAAACAGCTTAAGAAATAAAGGAATCTTTTTTGGTGCTTTATAGAAGCACTGTGAGAAAGGTTCTATATAGAACCATACACAACACAGTTTCCCTCAATCTGAAGAACAATTTCACCATGGAAAGAACCATTTAAGCATGCAAACGGTTCTATATAGAAATACACACTTTAAAAAGATGGTTCTTCAAGGCTTCTTTAATAAAGAAAATTGTTCTATATAGAACCATGAACACTCAAAGATCCCTTTGCATGATTAAAGGGTTCTTTACATCATGAAAGCGATCTCCAGATTGATGGAGAATGTGCTGTAGATGGTTCTGTATACAACCTCTTTGAAAAAGGTTCTGCTGTTGTTACGATGTTAAACTTGTAATAATAGAAGAACCCGTTTGGTGCTATATCCTTTTTAAAAAGGTTCTATATAGAACCAGATTCAACACATTCTCCATCAATATGAAGATCCCTTTCATGATGCAAACATGGCCCTGTTCCAACTTTTTTGAGATGCGTTGCTGCCATCAAGTTCTAAATGAGTTAATATTTTTCATGAAATGGTAAAATGTCTCACTTTTAACATCTGATATGTGTTCTATGTTCTACTGTGAATAAAATGTGGGTCTATGAGGTTTGCAGATCATTGCATTCTGTTTATATTTACATTTACATTTTACACAGCGTCCCAACTTTTTTGGAACTGGGTTTGTATCTTCAACAGCGTTGATGTTTAATAGTAGACTAACTTTCATTAGACATTATTTCAGTGTGCTGGAGTGTTAGCATATAGCATTATTTCTGTTTTGACTGCTAAACGACCTCGTAATTCAGAGGATCCAGTCATGGTTGAGGAAGAGACATACAAAAGACGAAACAAATTGTTTACCACAGGGTGCGACAGCGGCAGTTTGTCAAAAACGGCCTTCATTTTTTCCGTAGAGAAAACCAGCTTAGGCCTGCATTTCCTTATAAGGGCGTAAGGGCGACTGCAAAATGACATACAACTGCCATTTCTGTTTGTTTATCCTTCCTGCCAAAGTACTGAGCTCCTTCATTATTGTTCCTGTTCTTTGTATTTTCTGTTAGGATTATGAGAGAAAACATGTGACCACCACACAGCCTCCAGAGGACCCCTCCTACTTTCACAATTCTGTTAAGCAGTGGGAAATGGACACAGGTACTTGACCAGGGTTCAGATAGTTATGCGTTTGGATTAGTACCAGTAGAAAATGCATTAGTACTCAGATGATATTTAGACAGTGATATGACGGCAAATATGGCATCAATATTAAGCAAAAACTTCAAAAATTCAAATTCCCTTATGAAAATGGCAGTTGTAGCATATCTTAACACAAGTCATGGAGATACGAGGTTTAGCTACAACAGCGATTGTATCACCAGTGTGTCTGTGCACACTGTACAATATATGCTTGATATTTAGTTCTCTGTCACATCACATCGTCATTTTCATAATTATAATATAACAGAGAGGATTACACACTGTTGGCTGATTCAGTTGTTGAAGCGGATTTTTCGGATCGTGTAGCCTTTGGAGAGAGCTTTGATAAATCAGGGCTGAGGAATGTGTGCATGCAGTGTCCAGTTACTGCAGGGCTTTAGGGAGTATCAGAGCAGGCTTAAGAACCCTGAGTGTGGGGCCTTCCAGATCCCAGATCTAGCTGCTCTTTCTGTCCGTGATATGCTAGTTTTAAGTCCTAGGTGATACAATATTACCTGGATCTGTAGACCAACTGCTGTAGAATTAGCCTTCCTTTGTGATGGACAGTCACAGCCTTGTTAGTGGTCGAGGAGGAAATGGCTCCCCAGTGGACAAGCTGATCCTAACTACAGTCTTTTTAACAATATTTGCTTTTCAAATTTGTAATTTTTCAAACAAATAGTATTTGAAAATCACATTGAGGATGTTCTTAATGTTCTATATTGTTATTACCAAAAACTGTAGTAGTCAGTGGCCTGCCCTTAGACCAGTGGTCACCAACCCTTGTCCTAGAGATGTAGAGGAGCGTGGGGAACAACCTAACTTGGGGCACAAATCGACGCAGACTTTGTACATTGTTAAAGGTCAAGCAGCCCATGCTTTTGGCCACATTACCACATTTCCTGGCCTCAGTCTCCAAAATTCAGAGCGATTTGTCAGAGTTTTAAAGAGATCTGTGTCAAAGAGTGTTTTCAAGGCATGTAAGTCATTTTTTTCGAATACTGAGCTGAATACTGATACTGCCAACCTTATATTACTGTAACCACCATTTTGTTGCCTACAACATAGCACCGTTTGAAGCATGTGATGCTAGCTGAGCTTAAGTGCAGCCTCCGTACTGCAGGGTTAGTTGTTACAAGATGTTACAACTAAGCCAGCTTTAGTAAACAAAGACAAATACAGTAAATTTTGTCTTTTTTCTCCACGTTTACACAGATTTTAAGATGAAAAAGAGAAAACATCTGAAAACAGGAATTTTCTTCTAATTTATTAGTTGTTTTTTTTGTATGTTAGCATTCTGATATGTGTGTATCTATCAACTGAGCTGTCCGTCTGTCTTATAGATAAACAATTCATAATGCAGTTTGGTTGGAAAATGTATTTGTTTCTTACAATGTAGAACTACACCAATCAGGCATAACATATACATTATCCTTGTTTCTACACTCATTGTCCATTTTATCAGCCCCACTTACTATATAGGTGCACTTTGTAGTTCTACAGTTACAGACTGTAGTCCATCTGTTTCTCTGCATACTTTGTTAGCCCCCTTTTACCCTGTTCTTCAGTGGTCAGGACCCCCATGGACCCTCACAGAGCAGGTTCTATTTGGGTGGTGGATCATTCTCAGCACTGCAGTAACGCTGACGTGGTGGTGGTGTGTTAGTGTGTGCTGTGCTGGTACAAGTGGATCAGACACAGCAGTGCTGCTGGAGTTTTTAAACACGGTGTCCACTCACTGTCCACTCTATTAGACACTCCTACCTTGTCAGTTCACCTTATAGATGTAAAGTCAGAGACGACAGCTCATCTGCTGCTGCACAGTTTGTGTTGCTCATCCTCTAGTCCTTCATCAGTGGTCACAGGACGCTGCCGGCTGGATAGTTTTGGTTGGTGGACTATTCTCAATCCAGCAGTGACACCGAGGTGTTTAAAAACTCCAGCAGCACTGCTGTGTCTGATCCACTCAGACCAGCGCAACCAAATAGTACCTGCCCTGTGAGGGTCCATGGGGGTCCTGACCACTGAAGAACAGGGTAAAAGGGGGCTAACAAAGTGTGTAGAGAAACAGATGGACTACAGTCTGTAACTGTAGAACTACAAAGTGCACCTATATAGTAAGTGGGGCTGATAAAATGGACAATGAGCGTAGAAACAAGGAGGTGGTCATAATGTTATGCCTGATCGGTGTATATTGAATTAACTTTGTTTGCACAATTACTGTTCATTTGCTAAGTTTAACATTTTGAACTTATTGTCACTTAGAAAATCAGGACTGTTCAAACTTTTGCATTTGACTGTTTATCTGCAGTGGCAACAGATGTTTATTCCATTTAGTGAAGCCAAAAATGGCTGAAATGTGACAATCGATGGATGGACAGACAGATGGATGGATGGACGGACAGACAGACAGACAGACTGCCTATACATATTGGTGGCCTTTCCGTTACAGTTTGTAACATCTCTAACATTTCACTCCATCCCACAACACCACTGTCACTTTAGACTCTGCAGATGCAGGAAACAGTCATGAGCTTGTCATCATGCTAATGGTGGAATGCCACGGCTCATCAGTCTAAACTGCAGACACTGTATACTTTCTCCACAACGTATAATCTGATATGCTACATCCAGAAAGGGTTCAATGCTAAATCGCAGATTAGCCTGTTTTACACTTAAACTATCCATATAAGTTACTGTATGTTATGCTTTGCACAATGTATTCATGAGTGCCTGTCTCTCTGCTGGTCTTTCAGTTAGGGGTGAGAGGGTGAATGACTGTGACTGAGGATACAAATTTAAGTCAGAAGAGTTTTTCTTAAAATTCAAGACACGCTTTACTGTTAAATGTACCCACGTTAACAATCTACATATAAGCCATTTGTCCATGTGTGAACACTGGGTTTACTGCATTTTTCCCTCATATAAAACTCTTTACATGCAGCGGACTTGTATTTTTGTTATCTAACAATACTTCTAAAACTGAAAATCAACAATTGTTGTGCAGCACTAATACTGGTATAGATGAAATATCTGCAGCATAACACATTGAGACTGTAATTAACCCCCCTTGCTTATCAGAGGAAGTGTTCTAAAGCACGGAGAGCAGGTGGCAGGTGGTGCCGTGACCCGGACAGGAATGCTAATCCGTGGGCTGCGGTGCATTAACACTGCCAAGCGATTAAAGCGGGAGTCACACAGACCAGTGTGTTATTGCAGTCTCCGATTAAGACAGGAGCAGACAGAGGCGGCTGCTGTTACAGGCTGTTGTAAGTGATACGTTTTTTTTCCCTCTGAGTACATCTAAGGAGCAAATCCTGGCTTATGCATTCCGCAGAGCAGGCCAGCAAGCGTGGAGCTTACATACTCCCTGCCTGCTGGGATTTCCCTCCCTCTTCATCACACATAAAAATGTCCTGAGTGGTCTTCATGCTCAGGTCTATTCATGGTAGGAGTCATATTTGTATACATCTTATTACTTTATAGCATTCAAGCATTCCACAGAAATGATCAGAACTACAGAAGGATGCAGGCTTCATTCTACAAAAGCATGCGCTGCACCCTTAGTTTGAATTTTTACACTCTTAGTTGAGTTTTGGGGGAAAAAGCATTTAGGCAGATAGCAGAGCAGAGAGCAGCGCTGTAGTATGCAGATAACTTTTTAGGTATGTAGAATGGCTCCGGTAGTGTAGTATAAAGACTATAATTAGTCTATGCAATTATGGTTCTTCAAGGGTTCTTTAGTAAAGGCAGCGATTCTATTTAGAACCATGGGTTCTATTTAGAACCATTTCATGCTTAAATGACTCTTTGCATGATGGAATATCTCTTCAGATTGATAGAGAATGTGCTGTATATGAATCTATACAGCACCAAAAAGGGTTCCTCTATTGTTTTAAGCTTGGCATCAAAACAGTAACAGTTTTAGTGCCATATAGAAACAATTTCAAAAAGGTTCTATATAGAACCACATACAACACATTCTCCATCAATCTGAAGAACCATTTAAGCATGCAGAACTTTCCTAAGAAACCCTTAAAGAATCATCTTTTTTAAAGTGTGTACATATTGCTTGTATGTGTCGAGGCCATTCAATGATCACTGCAGTTTGCATACTCTGTTGTTAGTATAGTGGATGATTGTTGATGTTGGGGAAATGAATGAAACGTAGTTAGCAAGTAGGTGTACCATCATGGACATGTGCCAGTTTTTAAACAAATAGTTTTCAAATATCCCAAAAAGTAACAATACACCCTTGTTTATGTCTGATATTCCCCCAGTGATTTTGTTCTGGTGTGTTATATTGTCACGCACATTATATGGACAAATGTATTGGGACACCTGCACATTATACCTACAGGAGCTTTTAGGACATCCCATTCTAAACCCATAGGCATTAAAATGGAGTTGGTGGTTGGTAGAACAACAACTTCCACTCTTCTGGGAAGCTTTCTACAAGATTTTGTGGAGTGTCTGTGGGAATTTTTGTCCATTCATCTAGAAGAGCATTTGTGAGGTCAGACACTGATGTTGGACGGGAGGACCTGGTTCACAATCTCCATTCTAGTTCACCCCAAAGGTGTTCAGTGGGGTTGAAGTCAGGGCTCTGTGAGAGCCAGTCAAGTTCTTCCACACCAAACTCACCCAGCCAGGCCTTTATAGACCTTGCTTTGTGCAGTGGGGCTCAGTCATGCTGGAACAGAAAAGGTTCTTCCCCAAACTGTTCCCACAAAGTTGGAAGCATTCAATTGTCCAAAATGTCTTCGTCTGCTGAAGCATTAGGATTACCCTTCACTGGAACTAAGAGGCCTGAAAAACAACCCCACAGCATTATCCCTCCTCCACCAAACTTTACAGTTGGCACAATGCAGTCAGACAGGTAATGTTCTCCTGGCATTCACCAAATCCAGACTCGTCCATCAGACTGCCAGATAGAGAAGCGTGATTCGTCACTTCACACAATATGTTTCAACCACACCAGAGTCCAGTGGTGGTGTGATCTCGTGCATTTTGATCTCAGGCTTGTGTTTAGCTGCTCAGTCATGGAAACCCATTTCATAAAGCTCCTGATGCAGTTACTTTGCTGATGATGATGCTTCCAGAGGCAGTTTGGAACATGACACAAAAATTCACACACTGACTTGTGGCAGAGGTGACATCGTATGACAGAGCCATGTTTAAAGTCACTAAGCTCATCAGTAGGACCCTATTCTACTGCCAGTGTGCTTAATTAAATTCACCTGTTAGCAATGCGTGTGGCTGAGACGCATGAACTTAATAATTAGGATAGGTGTTCCAATACTTTTGTCTACATATTTGTATATTGATCACATTCCATTGCTGTCCAAAGAAAAACAGCTAATCTCCAAAATGGTAACTTTACAGGAGAGGGCAAAAACATTCTTAAAATCTTACTTTCAATCTAAGTTAATTTAATGTGATTTTATTCCAAGTAATGCTGGAGCATTTCTATTGGTCCATTCAGCATAAAAGTTTTACTCACTGCAAAAGGCAGCTACCGAGTTCAAATTATGTACAGAACTAAAAGTCATCTAAATTGGGGTTTTTTTGGACAGTGACAGAATGCCTTTCAAACACTTATTCATAGAATTCAACAACTGCCCAACAGCTTCTATTGTAAGTGGACGTTGAGTCAATGAATTTCACTGTCACTGGCCATGGTAACATACTACACTACAGGCGTAGCAGATAGAGGTGAAGCTGAAAAACACTGGAATATTCCTTTAATTTTCCCTCTCCACACATACAAATCAGTCACTCAAGGAGATTCTATCCTTTCAGCTGATCACACAGAAATCTTTCAAGCAATGAATCACAATAGCACTCGCCTCTCTTTTCTACCAGAATGCCCCTCTCTCTGCATCATTTTCCAATTCTGAATAGAGCTGTCAAGTTGCAACATGGCATGTTTACACAATGTCATTTAAACTTCAGCAGAAATGCTCTGTGTGACAGCAGTAAAGCTGTGCTCTCCAGTGTTTACAGAGTCAGGGATGCTGATGGAGAGGCTCCAGGGCTTCCAAGTGAAACCTCTCTGAAAGTATCGGCCTGGGAAAGTAAATACAAATCACACAACACGCGGCCTGAGACACACACACACACACACACACTCGCACACACACGCACACACACACTCGCACATCTCATCCTCTCTATCAGCTATGCAGGCCGTCTCAATAACAGCAGTCATCACACAGCTCACGGCCTGTGTGATGACTGGAGGGCCTTGATTTGCAGTTGAGTGGATTCAGAAATAAAGAAAAGAAGGAAAAGAAGAAGAAAAGAAGAGCAAGACTGAAGCTGGCAATGAGAGCAAGAAAAAGCTGAGAATTGCAGACCCTCATTAAAGCAATAAGCACACTTTTCATGAAACATACAGTTGTATGCAAAATTGGGAACACCCTTAGCACAACCCACCACAATCTGAGGAGAAATATATGAACATCCTCTTTATTTGGTTCAGTTTCAACATTTACAATAAATATCTAAATAAGCTACATTAGTCTTAGTTATTATGATCCTGCCCTCTTTTACATATATGCAGTAGTCATTCTTAAAAGTATCTTCAAACTCTTATCTACAAAAGTAAACATCATCCATTTCTCATATAAGTGCACTAAAGTTCATTCATCTTTGTGGAAAAATGAAGAAAACAAAACACAAACTAGACAGCTGGTGTCTTGATTTCTACCATTCACTTCATCCTGTTACATAAAAGAGAAGTTGTACTGCAGGAGGCTGCAGAAAGAGAGTAGATTCATCAGATAAAGTAGCTTAAACAGTATCAGCTGACTGTGAGACTGGAGTGTCTGAAGTGCTCTAACCCACTGTTACTATTTCTACCTACTCTAATTGGCTAATAACCAGAAATCTGATAAACTATTCTGGAACAACTGATCTACATCTAACTACAGTAGGAGGGAGCTGGCAAAACTGTCCCTAAAGCACATCTTCAAACCTTAAACCAGCAAAATGTTTTCAAAAAAAAAAAATTCCCCAAAATATCTGCAACAGTCATTCAGAGCAGTCTGATGCAAAATGCTCCCCTGCAGAGTCCGAATTTTTCCACAGTGGTGGTGATAGGAACCAGACCTCTGAAGCATTTCAGCTCTCTCAAAGCTTCCTCATAGAAAAGTTACTACATGAAATTCACATCTACACTAAAACATTGTTTTACTATAAGATTTTAGCCTATTTTGCAAAAGCCATTCAAAGCAAACAAGTACATGCAGCAAAACACGGCTGTATGCAAAAGTTAGAACACCACTACATGTTTTGCTGATGTGAAAATAAGTGAATATATCCTCTACAGGGAACTTAAATATGGCATTTCCTTCATGTCAGTGCATGATGTCTATTTATTTGTTGAGTAAAGATATAAAAAAAAAAAATAAGCATATAATAAAATGTGCCATAACTTTTTGCACAGGCAGCATTTTATGCTTTATTTTCCCCCCCCAATATGTTAAATACAGCAATTTATAATAGTAATTGTGCATTAAAATGTGCAGAAGTGTGTTCCCTGCGTACAACATTAGAGATTTACCACTATTTTACCTTCATCAGTGTAACATGTAAACCTCAGAAGACACATGTAAGTTCACTGTTTTGAGTAGTAATTATAATTATAATGGCTATATTCATGTTGTAGCCATCATGACCCCTGGTTCCCATCACCACCACTGTTAAGAGTCAGTATGTTTATCTGCAAAGAAACATCTGCAAAGAAACATTTGACATCAAACCACTCTGAATGGCTTCACAACCACTGAATTATGTTGAATTTGAAAAATGAGATTCCCCTTTTACAGACTTTCTCTCTTCAGTCAGCCAGCATTTAAGTTACTAGAGAATAACTGGTTTGCTTTATGCTTTACCGGCGCTCAAACTACTGTAAGCGTTCACTGGATTATTTTAATCAGAACATTAGATTTGATAATACAGCATCAGCCATATCATATAACTGTAGCCAGCACACACGTGCAGGAAGGTAAATGAAAAGGAGATTCCTAGAATGTGACCTTAGTGTTTCAAGCCTTGCAGTATGTCAGATGAGAGAACGTGCATCTGAACAACATATTTAATAACTTTAAACGGACATAAATTCAGACAGTGCAGTGACAGACAGACAAAAACACCCCCCAAAAATCTGCAGATTAAGTGACATAAAATACAGACCGTTCTGAGTGAAGCGACCACTTGTGTGGTAGCGCCCTCTAGTGTTCCAGAAAATGGCTGATCACGCTTTGATGTAGTGCTTGATATCATGGAACAGGTCACAAAAGAACCACAGCAGTAAGCCAGATGAGCAATAAAGGGTAAAGGCTGTGGTTTGGCTGTTGTCACAAGAACGACTGTAGCGTAGTTATGGAGATGACAACAGGCTGGTGGTTGACTAAACATGATGATAGCTGTAGACTGTCGGTCCTCCTCTCAAAGCAACTGGACAGAATGTATGATGGTGACCTGCACGAATAGGCTTGGCTGCAACATAAACACACAGATTATTTGGGTATATTTGTGAGGCAGGTTTGAAAGGGTCATCATTGACTCTACCTGTAATCATAACCACAGGCAGATACAATAGAGGTTTACATTCATGTACAGACTTTACTTACATTAGAATTGTACTGTGCACACATATGGCCCTCACAAGTAAAGAACGGCAGGTACAAACCAACTAAAGTGTTGAGCGGGTTACTTTAAACACATTGGTACAGCTCACTGATTAGCTGTGGAAAAAAAAAAAATGTAATCTGTAACCTAATCCAGCCCATATCATGAATAGTATAACAGTATTTTGCTCTCTTTTCTACTGTACACATAAAAGCATCTAATGTAGTATATAATAGAGTCTGATGTAATGTGTAAGAGTCTGATGTAGTATGTAAACACTGTTAAAAGTTTCAAAACTCCCCAGTCCATATATGGAAACTAATCTGCAAAAATAACTGTTCTGAATTTAGGATTAAAACTTCTTTATATATCTCTGCCTATTCAACCTATAGTAGTTGAGCTCTGCACATTTGCAATGAGTTTGAGGCACAGTACAAGGCAGACAATCAAAACAAAGATTATTTACATATATTACACTTAAAGGCACAGTAACAAAAACAACCTGTTTAATTCTTACAGATAAAGAGAGGTTGGAAAACGGTCATGTATTGTCCATGTATGGTCATGTAATGTTTTTGGCCTCAAGGACCTAAAATACAAGAGAAATGTAGGATATGGGCCCTTTAAGTTAATGTAACTGGATTACTGTCTGTTTAATTAGTTCATCTTGCTTGCAAAAGTTCACAAAAATCAAATAGGTGAAGTAAATGTGACATTTTTCACTTAAAAAAAAACAAAAAAAAACAAAAAACACGTTGTGTGCAAGAGATATTTTAAATGTAATTTTGCTAGTAATCACTATTTTGTAATGTATCTGTAATGTTTTTTTCCTGTAACTGTAATGAAATGCTTTGACCCTTTTTGTAACTTAATTACATAACGCTTTTACATGTATTCTCTGCTAACTCAGTATTTGCACATTATACACTCAAAATGTGTGTGTTTACGTGCGTCTAAACTCACCGATGAGAGCAGAGTGTCCACGTCGTGCCATGTTCTTTGCTCGGACTGCGTCTTTAATGCGGTCCACCTCCTGCTGGTAGAGTTTGCGGTCTCGTGCAGCGCTCTCTTTGGCCTGTCTGAGGGCCGCCTCCAGAGCCTTTACCCTCTCTGCAGTCGCACGCAGACGCTTCTCCAGCTTCGGTAGCTCACAGCGCAGATCTGCATTATCCCGAGCCAGCTGGTGGTGTGACAGCAGTGAGCGGTGAACTTTGAGTCTGGATGTGTGCATCTGCCTTATTAGTGACTCAAAAATGTGTGCGATTACCTGTTTATGGACTTTGGTGAGCTGTTCTAGATTATTTTCCAGGAAGCAGATCTTCTGTTTCTGTAGAAAACTGCTCCCACCTTCGTCGCAGTCCAGCTCAGTGCTCTGTTAATCATACAGTCATCATTGTAAATGCTCTGTCAACATGCTGATTAAGTTCTACTGCAGAGTATCAGTGCGAGAACCATACCACTAGCTGGAATGACAAAAAGGAGTTTATTAATATTAATTCTCCTAAGACAGGGGTCAGCAACGGAAATGTTAAGAGGAGCCATTTTGTCCTTTCAACAAAAATCAACACACCTTGATGAGCCACAACATTTTATGTCCTGTGAATATGACTGTAAATATGTCTCAGTATGTGCTGATGTACTAATACAGGCTAAAAATATAATATAAACGAAAACGCAGACTTACTTTGCTCTGTTTTAAGCTTTACATCAGCTATAGCCACTTTTCTCACATCTCCGGCAGGAAACTGTTCCGCAAAAGTTAAATAATTTATTGTAAAATGTCTCTTAACGTTTGATTTTTTTAAGAGGCTGAAGTCGCTTCTCATTCGCCAGCTTCTTGTCCTAATTTTCCCCATTCTACCTTAAATGTTGCCCGAGTTGCCAGAATGTAACTGCTGCACGATTTAAGGTGAAACGGGAAAATTCAAACACGAAGCTGGCGAATGAGAAGCTGACTTCAGCTTCGTGACTTTCTAGTGTTTGACAGTTTCTCACTGCAGATTAAACGTATCAGGAAACCAGCTGGAAAGATTGTAAATGCAAGCAAGTCCATATGTCTCCAACTTATCGATCTTCATCTTAAATCTTTCTCTTTACCTTTTTGTTAGCTACTAGCTAGTCAAGACTGTTGTCTGTGTTGCAGTCTGCACAGCAACTTTAAGGGTTAATGGGTGAATTAGCAGATATAGGCTACATTAACTCCAGCGTTTAAGACAGCGTATTGTTTAAACTGTGTTGAATGATCAGCAGAGCTTTATTTTGCTGCAAAGGAGGATTATTTTATTTATACCTACAAATCTAATTCTGATGTGGAGCCGCAACAGAGCAGTAAAGGAGCAGCATGTGGCTCTGTAGCCGTGTGTTGCCGACCCCATCTTAGGACCAGCCTTAAAAGAGTACATATTTTACATTTTATTGCTTAAGTTTCTTTGGAAGCCCACCTAGAATTTGTAATGATTTCCCTGCTCCTACACACCTGATCCAATTCATCAGTTTATTAATAAGCCCTATCTGAATTGAAGGAGGTGTTATAGTGAACACTAAAGTCTATGGAAAATCTGTGGAATATAAGAAAGAAGCAGTTAATTTTGGATTGAAATTTTCAGGGACATCAGAAGAATTAAATTTCGACTACTCCTTTTGGATTTGTGGATTTTTGGAAGGCTTCAACTTCATTTGCATCCCAACAGCCAGAAACAGAACAACATTTAACCACATTCCCCATTCCAATAACTCTGCTACAGATCGTCTGCAGGAACAACACTCCACATAACTTCAATGTGGATGGCTGGGTAAACTGCTGTAGGATGAATTGGCGGTCATATATAAACGTGTTGAATTGAAAATGAGCTACTTTTGCAGCTTCGTTTTTATATATGACCTGCATAAACTGAGGCGTAGTACATTTCCCCATGGTTCTGTGGTCTTAAAGGGGAATTTCACCAAATTTTCCACATTGTAAATCTGAACAATAAAAATGCATAATTAAATCATTAAGATGTTAATAAAGTAATTGAGAGGGGTTTAAAACGCATCACTCTAGAAAAGCTTACTGAGTCGGCACTGCTCACAGTGGCGGTGACAGGAACTAGATGTCCCTAAAGCTACATCACAAAGTTATCGTTAACCGTGTCATGCAATATGCTTTTTGATGCCAGACATTATTTTATAATATTTTTGGCCCATTTTATTTTAAACATGCTCAGTGTGGAGAAGTACACGCAATTTACCATTTTACCATCATTAACATAAACTTACCGTTATTAACATAAAACTCAGAAGATGTGTAGGTTCACTGGTTGTTTTAAAATGTGTATTTATGTTGTACATATCACCACTCTGAATTAACCTGGATTTGTCTCAACGATTGTAAAATGTAGAAATTTTGAAAAGGGGGCCATTCTCAATAAGGCTCACATGCACAACCACCTGGGCGTGTCATATAGAAAGAAGACACTCCTAAGGGTAAATGTTATGTGTTACCTTTTTCACGCGTGTCAACAGATCCTGCACAAACAGCTTTCGCAAATTATGTAAGGTCTGCAGCTCTCGGGCCTGAAACACAAAACACATCCAGGAATTTAGAATGTGGTTCTTTGCAAATCATATGGCAAGTTATGTGAACCAGTTAGCGCTACTGAAGCTCTCACTAGAGTCATTATAAGCAACATCATCATGCATGAAATATTTCAATCCAAGTGTAGCTTAGCTCAGGAGCAACTCATCCACTCACCACTGTCTCCTCAAGACCCCTCAGCTCTTGACTGGCCAGCTCCCTCTTTTCATTAAGTAAGCTGTACAGACAGACAGTGTTACACTGTATTATACAGGACTGTTTCAACGAATATCAAATCCTAAATGCCTGTACAGAACAGTCAGGTAAGAAGGTTGAGGAGCCAATGAGCTAGTTTAGGGTGACAAGCTCAAATCTTCACGTTCTACACTCATCTCTTAAACTTCTTTAGGTTTGGTTTACAACCACTTTAAAGTCTACCTGAAAAACTGTTTTTTTTCCCCTAGTTAGTTCATGTCTAGTCATATCAAGCACAATTCACCATAAACACTAACATCAGACATTTGAACATCAAAAAAAAGCTCAATTCCTGGTTTCCTGCAATCTTCCTTTGTTTGAAGTGTAGTGACTTCTGACCTCAATATTATTAATAATAAAGTAATAAGTAACTAAAATATGGAATAGCTTTTCCCATTTGGCAAAAAATTGTTCTTTAAAATCCTATAAAAGATGCTTAAAAGATCATTTAATATCTGTACTGTAGTTGTTCTTCTGTTGTTTTATTTGCTTCATTTATTGTGATGTTTATTTTTACTACTGCTCAGGAGTTAATATGGTTGTATAAATCAATTATTTCATAACCATATGTATTTATATTTCATATATGTTGCATTTTTCATTATATTGTGTAATTTTATAGTTATTTAGGTGGAGGCTTTATATAAGCCTATTAGGTTTTTGTCTCTCCCTGCGCTGTATGTTTTCTTAGTATATTTGTGTATATTTTAAATTAATAAAACTAAATATAAATATAAAACTAAAAAATAAATTAAACTACATATACAGCACTTAATAAACAGTATTTTTGCCAGTCTTCACTCTACGTGCAATTTACCATTAAATATAACCACCAAAATACTTCAAATATTGTATTATTTTTGCATTAATGTGTGACTTAATTTAACATCTCAGACTTGAAATATTTTTCATGAGTCATCCATTATAGGTTGTGAAAATGTACATTTTAGTGTCCCACAGCATTCACTGAACACTGTTACCTGAACATATTAACCCCCATGAAATTTATGGAATATTACACTCACATAACAGGAATTAGTATCAGTTTTTATCAAGTTTTCAGTGATTGAGATCATGATTGAATGTTCAGCCATAGAAAGTAATTTGTTCACTAAAAAAATTTATTTTAAGTAAAATCAGTAGAATGTCCTTTATCTCTTCATCCTATTAGCACTGATGCTAATTAACCACATTTTGCACAATTGCCAATGCTGAAAACTCAACACTGCTACTTATTTAAACCATCATCATTAAAGAAACCTTGTAAAAAAAAAAAATAAAATGCCGTGGGTTTTGCATTTTTTTAAAGGTTAAGTATGTTTTCTCAGATTCAATGTTGAGAAAGGCTAAAAAATAAAGCTTAATTTTTAAGAGCTCCAGTGGCTAAATGGCACCCAGTCATGGAATCACTCTGGTGCAGCAGAGATAGATGCCACACTTCTAGCTTGTGTGCATGAGATGAGGAGAGTGCATCAATAAACAGTGGGTCTCTGTGTGTAACAGAGTGCAAACTGCCTACACTAATCTCTGCAGTTTATGATCTTTCTCCTGCTCCTGTATCTTCAGAGCCTCATAATCAGAGCGCAGTTTTCTCTGCTCCAACAGCAAATTCTCATTATACCTGAAAAAGACAGAGTGAGAGAGGCAGAGATAGAACTGTTTGGCTAGTTAATTGCTTGACTGATTCAATGGCTGTGTTTTCAGCAGAAACACATGATCTCTTACTCCTGCACTTCATCCAGCATCCTCTGTTTGCTGCACAGTTCATCTTGCAGGTGAGCCAGCTGCTTCTGAGGGGTCTCTATGTGGCCCTCAATCAGGACACTCTGCACACGCAAACACAAACACATTCTACTTTACTGGCCACAGAGATCTTTTGATCTTTACTTTAGGTATTCGGTCACTACATGCATAGATGCAGACGCAGACACAAACACAAACACGGACAGTACCTTGTTTTCCTGTGTGTGGTTCATTTTTAGCTGCTCTTTCTTCTTCTCAACTTCACACAAGTCCTGATTGCTTTCTTCATAGAGAAAACAAACGAACAAACAAACAAACAAACAAAAAAAAAAAATCTATTTCACTCCCCTTTCCTCATATACAATGTAACTACCATACATATATACACACACATACATATACACACATATATATATATATACACACATATATATATATATATATATATATATATATATATATATATATATATATATATATATATATACATACATATATACACATTATATATATATATACATACATATATATATATATATATATATATATATATATATATACATACACACACACACACACACACATACATATGGTTGCCATCTTTAACCCTTGTGTGGTGTTCAGGCCTGTGGGACCCATTTCCAATGTTTACCAGAAGAAAAATATATAAAAATAACACATTTTCAGTGCCTTCACCCTGTTCACCCCCTACACATTTATATTACACATGTGGTGTTGGCCTGCTGTTAGTGTGTGTGTCTGTGTGTGTACGTGTTTGTATATATATATATATATATATATATATATATATATATATATATATGTTTGTGTATATATATATATATATATATATATATATATATATATATATATATATATATATGTATGTGTGTGTGTGTGTGTGTGTGTGTGTGTGTGTGTGTGTGTGTGTGTGGGTTGACAACATGGACAGGCAGCTGACTGACTACAGCTGCTAAAGGAGAACCCTACGCTGGCCACTTGTGATATTTTAAACATCTGGTATTTTTACATAAATTGTTATGGCTGTATGATTTAAAATAAACCAATAATGCAGCGGGACCACCAGACCACTGAGTAACAAACACATCAACACCACACAAGGGTTAAAGGAATGTTGGAATGATTATGTATGTAATGCATGCAAGACGGACCAAGAATTCTGCAGGACCAGAAACGTCCTGTGAAGTCGAGTGGATGCAAACTCCTCAAACAAGAATAGTAGCACCCACAGCTGGCTACAGAAAGTGTTTGCAAGCTGTGATATCTGCTAATTTCAGACTTAGTAGGGTGTCCAAATGTTCGCATATGCCACAATTACTATTTTATTTTTTAATATTTACATATAACAAATATAAATAAATCGAGCATTAACATTTGCATGTGTTTATTATTGTTTTTTTAAATTAAATAGTTTGCTGCAGGTGTTTACTTTTCACTTTAAAAATCAACAAAATAAGCAATTTGGCCAGGGGTGCCCATCCCAAACTTCTTTATACAACTGCATATAAAAATACAAACTATCCATCCAGGTAAATTACCGAGTGTGTGCACATTGGCTAGCTCCTCTGTTCGCCTGTGCTGGCTGAGCTCCAGCTGTCTCCTCCTCTCCTCAGCATTCTGCATGTAGTCCGTCAGAGACTTGATCTTCACCTGATGCTGTCACCATGGTAACAGAGAGCAGAGACCACTTTAATAGCAGAGTGTTTTCTCTATTAAAGAAGCACTCAACACAATTTCCAGCACTTCTGACTAATAATGACAAAATCAATACAACACCCTCCGTCACTGTCACTGCTTCAGTGCTATGAGCACTGAAGTTAAATGCATGAACACTCGTGGTGAGAGACGTCAGCAAAGAAGAAGGAGAAGAAGGAGAGCAGACTGTAATATTGTAACTAGACACCAGAAGTTTCTGGTTAAGTGATAATTTAATACAAAAAGGTAATAATTATTTCCCTGCCTCAATTTTTGATTGGCAGTTTTTGAACACAAGCCATTCGGGGCTAGCTATAGAAATTCTACACTTTTTGGTACCCGTTTAAATTACATGCTGTATTCAAGTTAACATTTGCAATCTTTTGTAACTTATTTGACCCATAAAACAGGCTTAAAAATTCATTTTTGAAAGCAGTCATTCAAAGCATAAGAATTCATGATAAAAAAAAAAAAGATTACATTTAAGGTTGATGTACAAAAAGAGTGCATCATGTACTACAGATATATGGACGCAGTGAGATATATTATATATATATATATATATATATATATATATATCTCTCACTGCGTCCATATATCTGTATCACACACATACATACATATACATACATACATACACATATACATACACACATATATATATATATATATATATACACATACATATATACATATATATACATACATATATATATATATACATACATATATACATACATATATATACATACATATATACATACATACATATATATATATACATACATATATACATACATACATACATACACATATATATATATATATATATATATATATATATATATCTCCTGTTTAAAAAAGTAAATTATTGGTATCTTAACCTAAAAAGGTGAGTAAATTTGCTGATAAAAAAAAAAAACTCCTCAGAAACAATAAGTTAGAAGAACATAAGACACATTTCGGTTCTTTTAACTTACTATTAGAAGTTCAACTCAAAATTACATTGTGGCATGTTGACTTTTACTGTTTTATATTTTCCTACAAAATTCTGGAAGCCTATAAAGATGTTGAGTGCTTGCATAATATTAGAATCTTTTTGTATTGGATTTATATTATATGCGTTTTAGCTTTGCAGGGAAAAAACAAACTTCAGAGTTTCTGGAAGTCTCTTCTTTCGGTGAAGTACCAAGATTTAAAGCAGAGTCAATTAGCAAAAAATAAATACATAAATAAATAAACAAAATAAAAGGATCTAAGGAATCTAATGATCATAACTGTACAATATCAATGCATGTTACCTGGGAGATGAGTAACTGACAGGAGGCCAGTTCTCTCTCATTGGCCAGTATCTTGAGAGAGGCGTGGTCATGGGCAGTCTCCAGCTGCTTGGTGCGGTTTATGAGGCTTTTTAGTTCTGACTTCAGTTTCGTGAGGAAGAGCCGAGCCACTGTAAACTCCTCCTCTAGAGAAGAGCTGCCATCGCACAACTACACACGTGCACACGCACACACAGATATGAGGAGGAGGGCTATGTGATAGCATAACTGAATTACACCGTATGTCCCTCATCTAAACTCCAATCAAAACAGCCTTTAAGCACAAGCTGCCTTTTTCAGTGTCTTGGAAAAAAACAGAAATCATACTTAACAAAAAATTTACACAGAAGCCTCAACAACTAATTTTTTTTTTCTTTCAGTATATAGTCTGTCCACTCTTTGCCTTTGTTGCAGCTTCCATTCTTTTCAGGAGACTCACTTTCAGTCTTTAAGAGAAATCTGCAGGGCTATTTTTTCCACACCTCCAAAGTTCAGTCTTAGAAGCTGATTGCATTTTCTGCCTCAGATGTTGAGGTCTGGACTCTGGGGTGGTCAGTCCATTGTTCTGAGAACACCAGCAGCTTCACTGTTTGACCTGCAAACATCCTTCTTTTTGTCCATTTCCTTTTTTTTGGTAAGGACTTCTTGTCAGCTACACACTCTTCCAGTCCCACAGCGCTGAGTCGTCTTCTTACAGTGGAAGGATGGACAGAAACACCCGTGGATGTTTTCAGATCTGAAGCAGCTTGATTTTCTCCTCTCTCTCAAAGATGAAAGATTTAAGTGCTGTTTATCTGATGGGGGCAGTTTTGGTGGTCTACCAGGTGGTTGTTAAGAGTCCAAACTCCAATTTTTTAAACTTTTTTTTTTCCACTTATTTCCCTTTGACCCTCTTGTTCCTTATGCAACTTAGGATTATCTTATACCTAATATCCTCAGAAATATCTCTTGACAAATGAATAACTTGTACTTAATGGCTGTTTTGAGAGGAATTTAAACAAATGAAGGGTGGTCTCTGATTTTTGCTCAATACAGTATGTACCGTTTTGATATCCTTGGTACCCATGATGGCTCCCATATCGCTGAGGTCTCTCAGCAGCAGACCGAGAATCTCTACTGCTCTCCTCCTCTGGACAGCACAGACCTCCAGCTGTTCTGCCAAGTCCCTTTGAGCGGCCTCTAGAAGCTCCTAACACACACACACACACACACACACACACACACACACACACACACACACACACGCAAAAATGCTCCCCACTGTTGGCCGCATGGTGAAACTGCAATTGCATATTTCCAGGGAAGATGTTAAAAAGCATCTTACCAGTGGTGTAAATAGGATCTTAGGGACCCCAGTGCAAAAAAGAAAAGGGGCACCCCCTCATGGAAATTAGCTAAAACTGATAAACGTCTTAACCAAGTTGGTGCTGTAAAGGCACATTAACTAATCTTAGCCATCCAGGAGACTGTCCTGCTATCACTGCCGGTAGTTATGCCTCTGATAGTCAGAAGCCAGATTTCTGCCGGTTGTCCGAGAGTCTGGTATGTACCACCCACTCTGAACGGAAAAGGCCATCTGACTGACATGCAAAATAACCTATCGAAGACTTTTGTGTGACATGCAGGGGCAGGGAACTTTCAAAACGGGGCAACAGCGGAGAAAAAAAACCAAAAAAAAAAAAACACCTCCGGTAAACAAAAATGGTATGCATGCAAACATGCAATGATATTTTGCTTACTTGCTTCTACGTGATTAAAGAAAAAAATGTTGAGTAAACTGTTGAGAGATAAGATGTCATGAACTTGGCATGCAGTTATATTGCAATAATACATCTTGCTTCAAAACACTCAAAACTGGTGCAGACACATGGACTTAGAATACACGGTCAATCAGTTAGTTGGTATATTTCTGTAAGTTAAGTAAGCAAAAAAAAAAAGGATGATTAAAGCTTTAAGAACTGTTTAAGGTTTGAATGGTTTAGTGAAAAATAAATAAAAAAAAATGAATAAAACCCTCTCTGCCCCAGAGTAATCGACAAGCCAAGACGTGTTTGCTGCCTTACATTTTACACTGGTGCTACAAGCTAGTGTGCTTAAAATAACTGAAGCTTATATCCACCAATTTATAGTTCCTAAATCATCAAAACCTTTCTTAAACTAGGCCTTTCACAATCATGACATTTTAGCTGACAATTAACTGCCTTAGACATAACTGTGATTGTGAACTTCATTGTCTTTTTCTTACATGCTTGCTAGCTGTCGATACGTAGTAGCTTTCAACTGATGACACTTCAAACTCAAATAAACAAATATTACTCACTGCTGCCCTCTAAAGGTGTTACAGCACCAGTCAGAAGTCATAACTTGTTTTTGTAATAACTATGATCTCAAATGGCACCCAATTCAGTTGTAATGTAAACATACGATTGTGAAAGCTAACAACTGTGGAAAATAACTGCAATCAGCTTAAACTGTGATCAGCTCAAATAACTCTGATCAGACAATTATGTAATAACAATTATGGCAGGCCAAAGAAAATCATTTCAAGTTGTTAAGTAATCTCGAATTAAGTTGCTTGCATGTGGTTTATGATGAACTATTGATATCTATAAAAATAGACAAACTTACATTGCATAGCTAAAAACAGAAGTAGCAGCTCTCTTAGAGCTCAGATTTTAGCCATCCTTTTATCTATTGTTTACAGATAACAGTACATCATACATACTGTTTTGGCTGATTGACTACATTTAGGGCGAGACGAAAACTGTAAATTAGCCTTTTCTGAGTTACTGCTTTAAGTACTGAGTGTGTAAGTTTGGGGGTTTTGACAAGTGTGTTCATCTGGTGTGTCTGTGGCTCTGTGTGTGTGTGTTTGTGTGTGTGTGTGTGTGTGTGTGTGTGTGGATACACTCACGTTCTTCAGCGTGAGCTGCTGGGTGAGCGTGTGGTTGGCGAGTGTGCAGGCGGATGCCTCCTGGCACTTCTGGTCGTGGTTGAGTGCGAGCTCCTCCAGCGCAGACAGCACCTCCCTAACCTCCCCCCTCAGCTCCTCATTATCCATCTGCAGACAGCACAGCTCCTCCTGCAAACGCACACTGTCCCGCTGCGATGACGCTAACAACTACACACACACACACACACACACACACACTTTATTAGTCAGTGTTTAGCTCACATATAAAAAGTACCAGTCCAACACTGGGACACACCTACTAACAGAAGACTTTTTCCTTTTTTTCCCAACTCTTTCCCTCTATTTTAGAATAATGATAAAGCCAAACTCACATATGGACATAAGAAACAACACATTTGGAATTCTGCAGCAACCAAAAAGTGTTGAGCGATCTTCTATTTAAGATTAAAACACTTAAGACACTTTGTTTTGAGGCAGATTTGCACACACTCTCTGCATTCTCTCAAGCACGTTCATGAGGAGCCATCAGGGATGCTTCTCCAGCAGACCTGAAGATTCCACATATACGGAGCCCTTAATAAACTACTTAGAGGCAGCATTTAAAAACTATTTTTCAAATTAAAAAACGTTGTTTTAGAAATACCTTCATACATAAACATCTATTTATATGTATCACAGAAACAAATTTCAGCCATTTACAGTCAAGCTTTTAAAGCAAAGTGTCAAAATTTTTGACAAACTTGTAACTACATACTTTTATGTATACACTTTTGTATATGCTATACACTGACCTGCTTAGAGCCTTGGTTTATAGTACATCTTTGTATTGTGTATTTGTTGGAATACTGAAAGTCAGTGTGGACATGAAGAGTCTCCTTCCAACATGCTGTAACACCCATTTGTAAAAACTTTGGAAATAGTTTTTTTTTTTTAAAAGAAAAGCAGCTGATGTTTAATGATATGTATATATTTCCCTAATAAAGTTGATATTAAATCTTATGCATGAATCCCACTGCTGACAACATATATCACGAAAAAGTAACATTTTTGAAAATGATCTAATGCCTTTTGCAACAAAACCCTTCATATTCCCTCACCTCTTCCTGCACCTCCATTTGCTGCTTGAGTTTCTCAGCCAGCTGAGTCTGCATGTTAATCTCATCATCCTACACAGAGAAGAATGAGTGACTTAACTGGGGGAGAAAAAAAAAAATCAAAATCGCTGCAATACTGTAGAACAAGCATCATACACCACCATACATATTCCAAATTTAACCCCCTGCAGACAGGGGGTCAACTGTAATGGACATGGGGCTAGATGTACGAGCCATTAAATAACTGAACATACAGTTAACTCATACAGTTTGTTGTTTGAATAATACAAACTTTCAGAACTAAATACATAAATGTTTTAAAATAAATATGACGAGTGATCAGCATAGCTGTACACATTTCTACAGTATGTTTCTGATAAAAAAAAAAAGAAAAGAAAAAAAGAACTAATGAAATTATATGGGGGATATGGACTTCTGTTATTGCGTACTTTGGCAGGCTTAGTTGTAACACTCTTAAAACTACCTCCACTGTGTGGAGGCTGTACATTAGCCTGGCTAGCTCTCACTGAGAGTTGTTTACATGCGTTAAAGAGTGCAATATTAGATGTGAAATGTGTGACACATGCACACGCACGCACATGCACAATAACAGAAAAACACTTATGATGAAACGCACTTCTGTGGTCTTTACAGTGAAACTGAAATTTTGTGCATGACCTTCTAGCCAAACCTCTGTTACAGCATCTAATCATGCTAATATGAAACTGACAACAAAAATATGCACGCTGAAGAAGAGAGAGTCCAACCTCACCTAAAGAGACTCAACTTTCATTTAACTCTACATTTTATTCTTTTAAAATTCACTCTCAAAGCAGTTGTTTTGTTTCGACTGGCTAGTTTCTATGTTTTCAAACAGCATCAATTGTTCAGAATTTTAATAAAGCATAAGTGACTATGTATTGTTCAAAGGCGGTGACACTGAAATGATGTTTACTGTGCCTAGCTTTCTTTCTAAATAAAGTACTAATAGGGCTGTCGGGTTTTCATTTGGAACAGATCTGAATGTATTTTAGAGAGTAACACAGAAGTAAAGTAATGAGTAATGAGATTACTTTTCTATTAAATTATCTATATTATAGTTTGAAAAAAGTAATTAGTAATTAGTAATTTGTAATGGATTACTTTTTTTTTGAGTAACCACTCCAACACGGGTGCACATGTATACACATGCACACACCTTGTCATCCAGTTGTTTGTACAGGTTTCTGAGGTTCTCCTCATGCTGATCCTTCTCCACAGCAGTAACTGTGGTGATGGAGGGTAGAGTGCTGCTGATGACTGGTGTACTGTCACCCATCTCCTTCTGATCTTCACCACTCAACTGTTCCTGCACAGGTACACAAACACCTGGCACGCACACACACACACACACACACACACACACACGATAAGCTTCTAACCAAACAATTCTCTTTGTCTTTCATAAAAGCCAACAAAACAGAAATCAAAACCTTTTTTCCCTCCTTAAACGTGACGTGAAGCAGGATATTTGGCCGGTGATTTTTCCCTAATCGGGATTTTAATGGATTGTGAAGAGTGTGTGTTCTGAGAGAACATCGAGCCAGAAGCTAGTCCTTAGTCAATCATGGAGGACTACTCCCCACCTACTAGGGGTTGCTAATGAATCCACTAGCCAGCAATGTGGGCAACAGTCTAGTCAACTAGGCAACTAGTGGATGACAGTACCTGAAATACAGCGACGGTAAAAACCGCAGTGAACACGCAGCAGAGAGAACAGAAATAACTTTTCTGATAAACAAAAAGGCAAAAATACTTAATTAATATAGAAATACTAGACAAAATTAAATCAATTCAACTGTAAGCTGTGTAAAACTGCACTGAAATACAAGCTCGTAGGCCAAACTGGGTAGGTGTCCAGAACCGCCATTTCTAATCGGAAAGGACCATTTGATTGATGTGCAAACTGACTCATCACAAAATGTTAAGCAGATATATCCATAACAAAGAACACAGCAATCAATTTAAATTTAAATGGAAAAGCAATTTAAATGGAAAAGCATGAATATATCTAACTATAGATACAGAAAGGCTTAATTATTGCTATTTGCTTGCTATTTGTCGTGCTAAACAATCGTTCCAGACTGACAGCCAGTGAATGGAAGAGCGAGCAGCCAAAGCCATTTTAAATTCTCTAAGAGAGGTTATTTCTAAATATGTATGTTTGTGTGTGTATATATATAGAATTTAATATGGTAAAAATGACTAGTTAACTGCTTTTTTGTATAACTAGTTGACTAAGAACAATTAACAGTTGTCCAACCTGTACCTTCTTCATCACCTCCAGCACCTGCATTGGAGGAAAGGGATAAAATCCTGGTAGTACAGGACGCGCAGGAAGAGAAGTATGAAATATTTTGTACCAGGCCATATTTATTTGTGTCTGTACGTGCGGCTGGGTATGGAGGTGATGACTGGTGTTTTGGTTAATGACTGGTTAGAGTGGTGGGCTGAAACATCGTATTATTGGTTAATCATTTTTTTTCCCGCCATCTACTGGCAGTGATGTAATCAAGAGGCGTTTAGAGGCGGGCCATAAGATTATAGAGAAACAACAATATTATATTTTGAATAATTTTACACAATGAATTGTGCTTAAAGGGGAAATCCACTGATTAAAATGTTTGCAAAATTTAATCATTCAAATGTAAACAAAGTCATTCAGAGAGGTTTGATGCGAAACGCTCTGTTCTAGAGAAACTTACCGAGTCAGAATTGTTCACAATAGTGGTGATAGGAACCAGACGTCTGAAAAGGGTTTAATGCCTCTAAAAGCTACATTACTACAAAACATTGTATGAAATGGTTATGACTATTCTACCTGATGCATGAGACACTATTTTATGATAGTTTTAAGAAGACTTTGGTCCAAAGATAGTGGGTGGAGAGGGACATGCAGGGTGTTATAAGGCATAAAAGTTATGAATTAATGCATTTTTTCACATTTACCACCATTTTTACAATATTAACACTACATATAAAAACTCAGAAGACACGTGTAAATTCACTGGTCATTCTGGACAGTAAATAAAGTAAATAATGTAGTAAACCATGCTTGCTTTGCAGACATCGTGACTCCTGGTTGCCATAATCACTGTAAAGAAATCAGAGTTGGTTTCTCTGCAATGAACCATTTTACATCAAACCACTTTGAATGACTTTGTTAAAATCTCACTGACTGAATTATGCAGACATTTTGATAATTTGGTGGAATTGCCCTTTTGTATGACTAAGGACATAAAAGAAAGTATAAAATGTTGATTTTGATTTCAGGTTAATTTCACTCCCTCTATCATGTAACCTCTCTTGCTCTCGCACCGTTCCTCCACTGGTTGAGCTCTGTCTGCAGTTTCTCTATGACGCCTTTCAGACTCTCTCTTTTCTGTTTCTCCTTCTCATATTTCTTCTTCCACTCCTCTGCCGTCAGCTCCACATTCACACACACTGTGTTCTTGATGCTCTTAGCTCTGCAGGAGAAACACACATTACCTTTACGAACAACGGATCAAATTCATCACACCTGACAAGTTTATCAGAACCGCAGGTTTATTTTCGACAGTACTCTCTGTAAGTGTGTGTGTGTCTGAGACCTCTGTCCGAACAGCAGTGTGGATTTGGTCTCGGCCTCGTTAAAGACAGATGGAGAGCAGCAGATGATGATTGTGGTCCTGCAGTTTCCACCCAGAGAATCCTGCAGAATCCGAGTCATCTTACTGTCACGATACGGCACGTGAGTCTTCTATAAAACACACACACACACACACACACACACACACACACACACACACACACACACACACACACCATTTATTTCCTGATAGTTGGAACAATTAGTGTCACTTTTAATATCATCAAAAAATATGTATCCAATGATTTTAACATTTTACATACTGTGCTGCACTTAGTCCAGTAATAAGGGCCAATTTTGCTCTCTTTGTAACTAACATGCAGTTTGCAAGCGCGTTTTAAGTACCGATGATATCAATGATAAGCTCAAAAAAAGCAAACTATGACATAATTTATCCCAGTAATGATAAATATATTGCCCAGCTCTACCTTATGATTAAGGAATACCGATATGGGAATTGTGGGCAGACAGAGAGCGAGAGAGAGCGAGAGAGAATGAGAGAGAGAACGAGAGAGAGAGAGAGAGAGAGCGCGCAAGAGAGAAAGAGAAAGCCTTGTCATCTCAAGGCTTGACTACTGCAACGCGCTCTTGGCTGGTCTTTCTATGCGGCCATCAAGCCTCTGCAACTCATCCAGAATGCAGCAGCACGGCTCGTCTTCAGTCTTCCTAAGTCCAGCCACGTCACCCCACTGCTGCGCTCCCTTCACTGGCTTCCTATAGCTGCACGCATCAGATTTAAAACCCTGATGCCTACAGAGCCAAAAATGGACTAGCCCCTCCATACCTAATGGCAATGGTCAAAACTCGATCTGTACCTCGATCCCTTCAAGCCTCAAGCACAGCTCGGCTTGACCCGCCATCCTTCAAGACGCGTGGAACACAAGCCTCTTTTCTCTGTCCTGTCCAGGTGGTGGAACGAATTCCCACTGGCTGTCTGAACAGCAGAGTCTCTCACGGTCTTCAAACGCAGACTGAAGACACATCTCTGTTTACAGCACTTTAGTGAGCACTAAGTATTTATTGTACTGCAAATTTATTGTACTGAAATGTATTGCACTGCGCTGTGTTTAACTCTGTTCCTTTATCTCTGGGTATCAATGTGGGCTTTTGTTTCTAGCAGTATCTGAGCTCAGGACTGGCTTGCAGAGATAGCAAATATACTTTCACTGAGTGGACTGCAAAGCCCTTTTGTAAGTCGTTCTGGATAAGAGCATCTGCTAAATGCTGTAAATGTAAAGTAAATGAAGTCTCTTACAGTGCCCTCTGCCAGTGCAGAGATGACGTTGCCAAGGGCAGACAGAGACTTGTTGATGTTTTTAGCCTCGTCCAGCACCGCCCCGGCTGCTCCTGTTTTACTGACCTGCAGGGGGGGGTTGGGGGAACAACAACAACAACAACAACAACAAAAAAATTGAATTTACATGCAAGTCAAAAGCTCTAGTGTTCTTGTTTTTTCAGCAGTGCCTTTCAAATATTTTGAGTACATTTTGTCCATTTTGCCCCCCCCCCCCATATTTTAGTGGATATTCCATGATTGACAACATGTGGTTTGATGCTCTGTAGCAGCCATTTTGTAAAATGCATTTTTCATTAGAAATGTCTCTGGTGTTACCTTTCTTATGTGTAACACCAATGACGATCAGTAACACCAGTGACTCCTACATCTCTGTAGAATGACCCAGTTATCATTTACAGTGCACAGTCACTCGGTTCATTCACCGGATATGACATGCACCACTGCATTGTCACCGGCATAATATTTATGCGATTTTACTTACTTATTTTTGTACTACACATCATATTTTATAGTTATTTTAGTATATTTTATTACATATTCTATATAAACACAAACACACACACACACACACACACACACACCTTTTCACTGCCAGCCAGGTCGACCAGGTACAGTTTGCCTGTGAGTTTGTGCTCTGTGTCCAGATGCTCCTGTTTGATGTTGATGAGGAAGATGCTGTGGCTGCGGGAGCTGTGCTCATTCATATCTTACACATGGGTGCAAACAACAATACACAGTATAAACACACACATAATACAGAATCAGTACTATCTGAAAAAAGAGACAGCAGCAATCTAAACAAACTATAGTGAAGTAAAGCTTCACCCTCGGAAAGGTGCAGTGAAATAGTAAGGACATGATATAAAGACACAGGATATAAGGATTAAAGGTGCTCACTGGTTACGGCCACGTGACGGTTTGATTTTCCTTCATCAATCACATCCATCATCTCCTCTGGACTGGAGACGAAGCGCTCGGTACAACCCTAACACACAGACACACACACAAAACAGTCTCAGAGACAGTTGATTCAATTCCTTTATGGATAAATACATAAACAAAACACATAAACAAACACATAAATAAATATATAAATAAACAAATGGTCAGGGAGATAATCCTCTGTAATACCTTCACATATGGAACACGATTTTTATCCTCATGCACCGCCAGGTTGGTCTTTGACACTACAAACACACAAACAATTAATTACATATACATATACAATATATTACAATTACATATACAAGCCATATTACCAAGAGAACAGCCATTATCAACTTGTATCAGTCTGGCATCCCAGTCAGAGCAAACTAAGATACTGCCAGACTGAAACCAACAGGATAACATTGTAAAACTCAAAGTTGGGAGTTTGAGGATTGACATAACAAAAATCTTAGGAAAAAAAACGGTTCTATATAGCCCCTGTACTATTGTATTGATTTGTAACTACAGTGGAACCCTTTTTGGTGCTAAACAGAACCATTTCAAAAGGTTATGTAAGAGCCTATATCATAGAAAACTAAAATTTCCATTATAAAATGAGTTTGATGTAATACGTAAACATTGCTACACTTCCCAGTCTATTCCATCCATATAGATAAACTTTATGTAGAAATCCCAGTCCATACTATCCACTTATAGAAACTGTTTTGAATTCACCGTTTTGTGATGTCACAGAAACCAACACATTTCCATATCTCCACCTATTCGGCCTACAGCTGTTTATTCCTGTCCATTAATGCTGACGTTATAAGGATAGTTTCAGCCTGGATTACTTTTTGAATGAGACAATATAGGACAGCTATTTAGATAGGAGAGCTCAATTAGATATGCGTCAGTCTTAAAGACAGATTAACAAAAACAGCCGGTTTAATTTTAAGGGATAAGGAGAAGTCAGACAATTTTCAGGTTAAAATGAAATATGGTACATAAAAATCAAATGAAAAGGAAATTAAATACACAAAAAAATGAAATAAAAAAACAAAAGAAAGCACACAAAAAGTAGGATATGGGCCCTTTAAAGAGCCAAATAACAGATCTTCCATTTTCATTATAGAAAAGAACATTTTGATCATGCAAGAAACTTTTCGAGTATTCAATAAGATCATTGAGAGGTCTTGGCTGCACATAGAACTGTTACCTTCACTAAAGAACCCCTTTTTAATGGTGAATAAACTCTTACCGTCCAGCAAATCCCTGATTTTTTCCAGATAAATTTCAAAGTAGGAAACCTGTAAAAGATAAGAATCTTACTCTTCTGTGCACAAACACTAAAAAAGCTGGACATCATATAAACCGTCAAGGAGACTCACCTTAATATGGAACTCCAGGTTCTCCTCGATGGAGTAAATATGATCGAAAATGTCATGAGCGATACGAGGAATTATCCCCATAAGCTGAGGATCGTGAAGTTTTCCCTAGAAGACAGAAAGTGTGGGTGACGATCGACCCACATGAACACAAGTGCACAACTGGTTACACCACTCACCTCCATGGTGTGCGTTTTCCCTGATGAAGTTTGGCCGTAGGTGAATATGGTGCCATTGTAGCCACTCAGAACATCTAAACATTACATCAAATCAATTAGCTTCGTGACTTTATGGATGGAGAGATGTGTGTGGCGGTGACATTACCTCTCACGATGTCTTTCGCACACGATTCATACACCTGCTCCTGTGTCGAGTTGGGTGGAATAACTCGGTCAAACACATACGGCTTCCCCTGCATAGAACACACAGCAGATTTATCATTTGATTAGTAAAATCACTGCAAAATATCTGCATAAATAAATGTGAAAGATTTTAAAAAAGCCTCATTCTGAGTGGTTTGGTGTGAAAGAGAAACTTACTGAGTCAGATGGTGGTGGTGATGGGAACCATTAAACAAGTATTTAATACTTTCAACTCGCCTTCATAGGAAATTATTACAGAAAATGGTTATGAATATGCTTCTTAAATTCTGGGACATTGTTTTTATGATTGTTTGGAGAAGACTCATACATACATACATACATACATACATACATACATACATACTCTAAACCGCTTATCCTTCTGGGTCGCGGTGGGGTGCTGGAGCCTATCCCGGCTGTCAATGGGCAGAAGGCAGGATACACCCTGGACAGGTTGCCAGTCCATCGCAGGGCAGACAGACAGACATACACTATCACACACACATTTACACCTAGGGGAAATTTAGCGTGTCCAATCAGCTTGACTGCATGTTTTTGGACTGTGGGAGGAAACCGGAGTACCCGGAGGAAACCCATACAGACATGGGGAGAACATGCAAACTCCACACAGAAATGACCCTGGTCATTCGGCCGGGAATCGAACCCAGGCCATTCTCGCTGTGAGGCAACAGCGCTACCCACTGCGCCTGGACTAAAACATTTTTTCTTTTATCTTCTTATAGTACATGAGGTTTGTGAGGGAAGATATTACACCAAGAAAACTAATTTCTGAGATTTATCACAATTTTACCATCAACATTCGATCTAAAAACGATGCATTCTCACTGCTCATTTTAGACAGTAAATAAAAACATTTGTGTCGTGCGCATAACTAAATGGTCAGAGTGGTTTGGTGTAAAATGGGCTGTTCAAGAGAAACTCACAGGGTCAGAATCCTTCACGAAGGTGGTGATGGGAACCAGACATCTGAAGTGTTTAATACCTCTAAAAGCTCCCTCACAGAAAGTTATTGCATGAGTTGCTTATGAATGCTCAGCCTGATGTCTGAGACACTGTTTACAGTAGTTTTGTGAAAAGGTTTTGTCCTAAAACGTATTTCAAATCAGTTTATTTCCATCTATTCATGGTGGAGGGATACATGAAGGGTGTTCTAAGGCAAAATACAGTCCACAAAGATTCACCACTTTTTTTTTCCTTTCAGATTTACCTCTATTTTACCATCATCAGCATTACATATAAAACCTCTGAAGACATGTAGGTTTTCTGGTGGTTTTGGATAGTAAATAAAATGGCTACGTCTGTGTTGTAGACATGGTTCCTATCAGCACCACTGTAAAGAGATCTGAGCCAGTACGTTTCTCTACAATGAACCATTCTGCATCAAACCACTCTGAATGACTGTTTACATTTATAAATCATGCAGAATCAGCTTTAACGGTACATGTGACAATACTGCTAATAAAGTACTCCTATTTAAAAGTTCTCCATTTTACGTTTTAATGAACAGACCCACTAATATGAGGGCATTTTGAGGATTTTAACAGTTTTATACTCGTATTCTGAGTTCACAGGGACATCTAAGCATGCACAAACCAATTCGGCACGTTTAATACAGCAACGCACAGAAACATGGTAAAATGGTAAAAATGAACAGAACTCAACCTTTAGCATGTGGATAAAACGCAAAACACCCAATATAAAGAGACTTGATGGAAAAAAAGAGCTGCTTAAAAGGGAATTACATTGATTATTAAAAATGTCTGTATTCAACTGTTAAGATGTAAGCAAACTGTAAACAGAGTGGCTTGATGTGTAATAGAGAAACTGACTGACTCAGATTTCTTTACAGTGGTGCTGATAGGAACCAGTGGTTACAATGTCTACAACGCAAATACAGCCATTTCATTTACTACCCAAAACCAATCTTTTTACGTTAATAAAAAAGGTACAACATTAGTAAATCAGAAAAAAAAATTTTTGGGGACTATTTTGCATCACAACATCCTGAATGTCCACAATGAATGTGAAAAAACAATACAAATAAAAAAAAACATCATTTCATAATTCTGTAAAACAATATCTTAAGCATCAGGCAGTGTATTAATAACCACTTCACGTAATACGTTTTTCTTTCTTAATTCTGAATCTGCATTATTGAATTACTATTGAATTATGCAGAAATTGAAATTTTGAAAAAATGGTGTAATTTCGCTTTATACTGTACGTTATTGTCTTTTCTCATTAGCACTTTAACGTTAATTTTTGTAACTATCCCTACAAATGCCTTTCTGAGGTGCTAGATCTCATGACATCATAAGCTTTATTATTTAATGCTTTTCATTTTTTAAGTTGTGTATGAAAAGTGCTATACAAATAAACTGGCTGGCACACACACACACACACACACACACACACACAGACACAGACACACACACACAGACACACACACACACACACAGACACACACAGACACACACAGACACACACAGACACACACACACACACACATAGCTGCTGTTGGAACAAAATCTTGTATCTCCAAAACAGTAACTTTACAGGAGAAGGAAAAAACATACTTTACTTTTAATGTAAGTCAGTGGAACCAGACTTTTTGTCCAAGTAATTTTGGGCCACTTTTTTGGTCCATTCATCATAACATTTACACACACTGTAAAGGGTAACAGGCATTTCCAAATTATATCAAAACTATATGTATAAATTTCAGTTTTCAGTATCGGTGAGGGAATTCTGATATCAGGTGCGCCCTAGTTTTTATGGTTTTACTTACAGTAGAGAAGCAAGAAAGAAAAAGGGACCAAGACAAACTAAAGCAAGATAAAGAGGAAGAAACAGACTGAACAGCACTGGAGCTGCTGAGTTAGTGATTTGTTTATTACTTCTCCTCTGGTTCTTAATGAGAGTGCACTGTTACAGCATACTGCAGCATCTGATCCTGACCCAACCTCCAGCCTCCTTCCATCTTACTGATGAGTGATGTTCAACACACTGTACACACACACACACACACACACACACACACACACACACACACACACACACACAATCACAGGAAATTGGACTGTAGCAAACGCATCACTCACACGGCCAACCAACCGAATAAATGACAGTCCTGTAAATCCAGAGGACCTGGAACTCAGATATCAGCTCCAGGATATAACCGGGCCTGGACAGCACGGTTTATGAGCTAAGATTTATTGCGGAGTGGCCAGGGATTTGGGGCAAGCAGTACAGCAAAACAATACAGACTAGAAGATCTGCAAATATATTACTAATTCACTCCAAAACCACAATAAAGGCGCAGACTGTTCCTTGTTTTGAAACCTATGGCAACAAAACAGAACTATACTGAAATGCTCAAAGTTCCAAAAAAAAAAAAATTTGGGCCTAAATATATTTTAATTTAAATAAATAAATAAATAAATAATAAAATTTAAAATAAATAAATACAAATTCTGTTTAAATTTCATGGTGAATAAACCAACAGAAACGGCCCAAAACGACTTGGAAAAACATCTGGCTCCAATGACTTACATTAAAAGTAAAATAGGTTTTTTACTGCTCCTGTAAAGTTACCATTTTGGAGATATGAGTTTTTTTTCCAACAGCACTGAAATATATATTAAATAATAAAAAAAAGAGGTATTTAAAATTGTGTGTGTGTATGCAGCAGTGATTTTACACACACACACACACACACACACACACACACACACACACACACACACACACACACACACTGTACACACGTTATAAAAAAAAAGAAGATGAAGGAAAAAAAAATTAGATGAATTGAATTATTCAGGCTTACTTCTAATCATTTATTCATTATTTGTGTATCCAAAAGAAGAAAACTAATTTTTAATTATTTAATTTTTCAGGTTGGATCCCAGTATTTTAAAAATAATGTCCTGGTTTGAGAAGCAGTGGCTGCAGCTGCTGTCTATTTTGACACAGACTTACTTTTCTCTGTTGCTAAGCCAATGATTTGCCTCCTCTTCAGACTGATAAACAAGACAGTGGTGAAGAGAAGGACAGAATGACGGCAGGTCTGATTAGCCAAATGTAAGTCCAGCTCTTGTAACCATATTGGGTTAAATGGCTCAGCAAAAATTTGGTCCAAATTCATTTTAAGGTAACTGCAGCCCAGAACAGCGTGCATTTATCAAAAGATGATGTTTAAGCATGAAAAGCTGAAATAATATCCTTATTGGCACAGACTAGTGAACCCCAGCTTAGTGAACTAGTGAAACTGCACAGGCAACGCAAAGTGACACCGTACAAGGCAGAGTGTGGGAGAATAACAGGGGCAGCAGAAAAACACATTTAGTCACTTTCCTCACCAAAGTGGGTTATAATGATATAAATGTTATTTTATCTGCACACACTTTTTTGACCATTATTTGGGTGCGTGGGCTGTTTAATACAAGGCTGGAGGAGTAGCAACGCCCCAACCTCCCAGAATTAAAGGGGACTTCCACCAATTTTTCAAAAAATTTCAGCATAATTCAGTGTTTGAGATGTAAACAAAGTCATTCTGAGCGGTTTGATGTGGGATGGTTCACTGTAGAGAAACATGCAGACTCTGATTTCTTTACCTTTACAATGGTGCTGATAGGAACCAGCGGTCGCCAAGTCTACAACACAAATATCCCCATTTTATTTACTATAGAAAACCAAGAGAACCTACATGTCTGAGATTTTACATGTAAATGTTGATTACAGTAAAATAGTGGTAAATCTGAAAAAAAAGTCTATGGGGACTATATTTTGCCTCAAAACACCCATCATGTATCCCTCCACCATGACTAGACTGAAATAAATTGATCTAAATACGTTTTGGGCCAAAACATTTATCACAAAACTACTGTAAACAGTGTCTCAGACATCAGGCTGAGCATTCATAAGCAACATATGTAATAACTTTCTGTGAGGGAGCTTTTAGAGGTATTAAACACTTCAGACGTCTGGTTCCCATCACCACCACTTTGAACAATTCTGACTCGGTAATTTTCTCTAGAACGGAGCGTTTCACACCAAACCACTCGGACTGTTTACATCTTAACCATTTAATTATGCAGGAATTTTGAGAAATAGGTGGAGTTCTCCTTTAAGCACATGAGTCAGCAGTGAGAGTCAAGCATCTAAAATGAATACTGTCTTTGCAGGTAGGTCAGTCTTTGAGCCGGGGTACCTGCCCGTGGGGCAGCCATGTAAGCTGCCCTTATTTTATCTGCAGGTTAGACCGAGAACATCTTCAGCAGAAGCTCCTCAGAGGGGCCTCTTGTGTTTCAGGTAAAACCTCTGACACGGTCTAACAGCGGCCACCTTTCTCACTCCGTATGTCTTATTAGCCTTGTTTGAGCCTCAGAGAAACAGAAAGGAGACTCACAGCGATCACCACGGTGTCTTCACCTCTGAATTTGGGCACGTACTTGTCTCCTCTGTTGATTTCGGATTCGTTCAGTGGCCTGAACCGACACACCACCCTCACTCCGCACTCGTCCGCCATCCCCGCCTCAAAGCAAGATGACTTTTCCTCAAATAATACAGTTTATAGTTCTTTTAAAATAATCACAGACGAGTCGGCGTCACAGGCGGTGCAGCGCGGACAGTCCTGACTGAACCCCCGGCTGCGAGTCACTCAGCCCGGTTTGTTTAAAACGTGCTACGCTGCTCAGGATTGGTCCGTTCAGCCCGTCAGTAAAACCCTGGCTGCGTCCGATTCCCCACGCTGTGTGCACTATTATAGTAGACTATACTAATGAACTAATAGCGGTCTATCCTGACACACTGTTAAAGGGGAATTCCACCAAATATTCAAAATTTCTGAACAATTTAGTCCTCCAGTCATTCAGAGTGGTTTGATGTGAGACGGTTCACTGTAGAGAATCTTTCAGACTCTGGTTTCTTAACAGGGGTCGTGATAGGAACCAGGGGTCTCCATGTCTACAACACACATATAACCATTATATTTACTATCCAAATCTACCAGTGAGCCTTCATGGGACTTTGTAATGTTGATGATGGTAAAATAGTCATAAATCTGAAATGCAATGCCCTGCATGTACCTCTCCACCATGAATGGATTAAAATAAATGGATTAACAGGACATTTTAGGCCAAAACTTTATCACAAAATTACTGTAAAACAATGGGCCTGTTCTTGAGAAAGGTCTTAAGAAAAAGTCTACGTCAGATTTGTGACGTGTTCTAGAACTGTTCACACCTTTGCGCAGATTCTGTTCTTACCTAAGAACAAATCCCCAATAAGAAAACACCGGTGAGTGTCAGAATCTTTGTGAAAACTGCGTAAGTGGGTTTTAAGTAGAAATTGCTTCTTAAGAATGGTTGGTGAATGAGGCCCAATGTGTCAGACATCAGGCAGCGTATATCTAACCACTTCATGTGATAACTTTCTGTGAGGGAGGCTTTAGAGGTGGACGTCTGGTTCCTATCACCTCCACTGTGAACAATTCTGACTTGGCAAGTTTATCTAGAACGGAGCATTTCACAGCAAACCACTCTGAATGACATTGTTTACATCTCAACCATTTAATTATATAGAGTTTTTGAAAAATCAGCGAAGTTCCCCTTTAAGTTTGGTAGTATGTGGTTTTGGATGCGGCCAAAATAGTACAGCACCATCAGTAGTGTATTCATTAGTATACAGGTAAAGTATCAGTATGTGGTTTTGGACACAGCCTCTGGTTAGCCACTTTAAACCAGCTCTAGAATCTATCCTTCATCACGGATGGGCACAAGAGACACACATTTAGAGATACACACCCCTAGATTTTAAGTGTGGGTTGAGTCTTTACTTGAATGTGACCCTTATGGGGAAAAGAAGTTAGCATTATGAACTGAGGACCATAAAAAATTGGGAAATTTGGAAAGATTTCATTCTTTTTTGTGTGGGCATGTCTTAATGTGCCAGCTGAGCCTGGTTATTTATGATGCGTGGAAACTGGGGGGGAAATGATTTCCAGTAAACAAATAAATAAATAAATAAATAAATTAGGGGTGGGGGATACAGCTTGCCAAGCAATATGAACCAGTAATTTTGAACGTGTTCCTGTGCACTTAGAAATGAGAAATCCTTGTGCTTTCTGTGAAAGTAGGTCTCAATGAAAATGTGCCTTTATATACACTGAAGAACTGCATGTTCCATTACAAAGAGATCATAATTAATCCTGTTTAATTGGATTTAGTGCAGTGCAGCCTGAATATAAATCACTGCATTCTTAGTTTTTGATATTTTTTAAACGCGGCACTCTTTTTTTTGTCTCTTCCAAACTATATATTGTGATGCATATCGTGAAAATGTATTAAAGCATCGTGATATTTTTCATATCACCCACCCCTACAAGGAATATCAGATATTTTCCAAACGTTGGCTATTGGACACATTCTGAAAGACTTCAGACGTGTTCTATATAAGCCCCCAGTCTCCTTCCAACCCCCAACTCCATCAGCCTGTCCACTCCATATGGAGTGAAGCATATAACCCTCTTCATTAACCGACTTCATTAAGTACATCTCCTCATTTGTGCACTCATTGTCCATTTTATCAGCTCTACTTACAGACTGTAGTCCTGTTTCTCTGCATACTTTGATAGCCCTCTTTCACTCTGTTCTTCAGTGGTCAGGACCCCCACAGGACCACCATAGAGCGTGTATTATTTGGGAGGTGGATCATTCTCGGCACTGCAGTAACACTGACTGTGGTGGTGGTGGTGTGTTAGTGTGCGTTGCGCTGGTCTGAGTGGATCAGACACAGCAGTGCTGCTGGAGTTTTTAAACACCTCAGTATCACTGCTGGACTGAGAACCAAAAACATCCAGCCAATAGTGTCCTGTGGGCAGCATCATCATGTGGGACAATATTGACTGGATATTTTTGGTTATGGACTATTCTCAGTCCAGCAGTGACACTGAAGTGTTTAAAAACTGCAGTACTGAGAATGACCCACCACCCAAATAGTACCTGCTCTGTGAGGGTCCATGGGGGTCCTGACCACTGAAGAACAGGGTAAAAGGGGGCTAACAAAGTATGGAGAGAAACAGATGGACTACAGTCTGTAACTGTAGAACTACAAAGTGCACCTATATAGTAAGTGGAGCTGATAAAATGGACAATGAGCTCAGAAACAAGGAGGTGGTCGTAATGTTATGCCTGATCGGTGTATCTTTGTTTATTTCCTTATCAGCACCATTTTTGTATGTCTCTGGCAGAACTGAACCACTAGAGGGCAGAATTTAATAGAATACAAGTGCTGGAAAATACAACGGATGACCTCATCTGGCCTCCTTTGATTAATCACATCAGTGAAGTTGTAGAGCACTATGGGATTAAAATAATCCTTCTATTTGCCATGTATCACTAATAGGGTTGTGCATCTTGCTCATTCAAATGATACAACGTGAACCTATATGCATGGCTTATGATACAATATAAAAACAATACAGTTAAACAAATAATCCAATTAGATTTGATTCAGGTCTGAGCCGATCTGATTCAGTCCAGTTAAATTTACCTTGTACTGAAGCACATTACATTTTTCAGGTCTCTGGCACTAAAGTCCCTGTGTTTTCCCATATGTAGGAGTGTAAAGCATGGCTTAAGCCACTGGTTCTGAAAGTGGGGCCTGTCATGTGCCAGGTGGTCACCATTTTATTAATAAATAAAACGTGACCGTGGGGATGGCCTGCACTACATTGTACATCCCAAACAAAGATTACCTACAATTTCACTACCCCATCACTCGCTACGCTTAAATATTAATCACTTGCTTATTCTAACTATCCAGTATACCAAGGATAAAATTTGAAACAGCCAAATACCTAAGCACATATTTTAGAACTAGAACCAATTCAACTACCTTGAATTGGATTTTACTCGGAACAATAACCATCAGATGTATGTAACTGTTCTTATGGATCTTTGAGGACTGTGAAAAACAGCCTCACATTTGCTTTTTGGACCTTTATGGTCATCTAACGTGTTCACGTCCATCAAGCAGCAGCTTGTTTAGGGTAAGAGAGTCCTAATAAACTAAATGCATCAACTGTCTTAAAGTGCTAGCAAATGTGGCCTTGAAGCCATCACAAGCTAAAGCAGCTTCTGGTTACAAAGCATCCTGATCACATCACCAAAATATAAAGGCGCAAGAATTAGTAACGCAATCTCGGCCATAATATTGGAGTAAGTGCAAAGGCCTTCTTATTCAGTAGCTCAGCAGATTGCTAAAAACAAAAAGCCACATGAGACTGTAGAAGACCCGCTGCTCTGATCAAACATGATGCTGCCATAATTTGTCCAACGTGTCCAACATCTGAACCGTCGGACTGTATTAATGGACAAAATCTGTTGGGGTCCATGGTTCCAGTCCAAGGAGAACATCAATTTGTGACATTTCGATTTGACCCAGATGGATTTCTGCTGTGTTTTAATTCCATCCCTACTCATTGCTACACTGAGAAAAATGCCTGAAAGAAATGAAAATGATACAAACTTTAAGGGAAAAAAAACATTTAAAAATCAACAAGAATTTCAAGTATGAGTGATCAGTTTTTAATTGAAACATCGGTGCAACATTATTTCAATGTTACATCACAGTATGACCTGTAATGTTCACAATATTTACAAAACTGCTGTTCAGGACAACCCATAAAAATCTACAAAAAAAACCAAACAAATCAAAAACAAAAAAACAAAACAAACAAAAAGCAATAAGAAATTATGGACTTCAACAAACTATTCCTAACCTCCGCATCAAAGCTATCTGAAACGAATGAAATCAAGTGCACAACATACTTTACAAAGTCAATGGCCGTAAAGTATATATTGGTGAGAAAATATATACTTAGTTACATGTTGGGGGGAAAAAATTAAAACCTCTGATACTGACGACGCAAAGCTTGGTCATACCAATCAGATAAAGAGCAAGCAAAGAGGCCCAAAAAGAAAGAAAGAAAGATACAAAAAAAACACAAGAAAATCAGAAATGAAAGATATGAGCAAACATACATAAGCAGAAAGTTCTGGACAACATTGACCATCTGAACACAAAAGAAAAATGTTTTTGACCTTGAAACATTGCGAGTCAGAGTGTAGGGGAGTTGAACAGGGTGTGTTCTGAGCTCCATGCCATGGCACTGAGCGCAGAGTGGACTTCACCAGAAACCGGGGACATGCGCAGGACAGACTTAAGGGTCAGGAGCGGTTAGCAAAGCGTCTTAAAGAAGTTAGAGTGGACTAGGCTGAGGAAAAGCAGGGCATTGACCGTTGAACTGTGCCACAGACTGCGTCAACAGACACTGAGAAGGTTCCAACTCGCTTGACGTTCGTGTACATTTGCATGAGGAAAACGTAAAGGACATTCAGATGACACAACATGGCTGCTTTTCAGATCCATATTCTGTTATATTGCACTCAATACTTTAGTAGTGAATTTCCTATAAAGAAAGATAAAACAATGGCAGAAACAAAATGGGGAGCAACGGAATACAATAAAATGAGGAGGCTAACAAAACGCTAGCATTAAAGTCTCTGACAGCTGATCACTGCAACTGATCAGCAGCAACAAACGCTAAATTGTCTACTGTAGGCCTCGTGATACGTGTATCACATCATTATCAACTTACAAATGATGTGTATTCATACATGAAAAGCTTGACAAAACATGCTAATATCGCTAACGCTGAAAGGAAGCTGGTGGACATGAATTAGCATGACAATGTTAGCTGCTAATCACTTTTCCCTCACAGTTAGCAACATTAGCATTTTTTTGACTAAACTTTTCCTTAAATCTGCCTAATTTGTCATTAGTTTGCTAGGCTAATCTTATGTCAAAGTTAATAAGCTAACCTAGTTAGCCTGTTTCAAGGACTACAAATACTTATTAGTGTTTTTAGTGAGATTTCTGTTCTCTGTAGTGTTAACAGTTCTCAGGTCAGTCACTTCATTCTTGCACATCCCTACAGTGTTGGCAAACTTGCCCTATTACAACAACACCTTTCTTTTCAATAGTTAAGCTTAAGATTTGAACCTACAGTATAAAAAGGCTAACTTAGGGGTAAAAAAGGTAAATCCTACAGGCCTCTTTAGCCTTTTAGGCTAATAATCTCTCATTTACATTTACGACCAGCAGTCAGTGATATTCCATACATAGAAAAAAAGAAAGGAAAAAAAAATAAAAAAAATAAAAAAAAACAGCCATAAAAACCAAAATCAAAACTGTATACCTCTTAAACCACAAATCATAGCCCTCTCCTCATAGAACTGAAATCTGAACGGCTGACAGGTCTCCCTGAGTCTGTACAAGATTTCAGTATTTCATCAGACCGTTTGTCCGTTTCCTCCTCCGACTCCGCGCTCGGCGCAACAGAAAGACGTAACAGTGTTATACAACAACAAGCCGTGTGCCACAAAACACCACAGACATTAAATAAACAGGGCAGAAAATATAGGTATCTGTTAAATGAATAATACTGAATATCAAGGCTGTATCTCTTGAACAAGAGCGATACATATAAGATATAGGCTTTATACATACACATGTAAGGCTTTACCGAGCATTCGCTCAGGGTTGTATTATTGCCAAGTACAATTGAACAGCTAAAATAAATACAGAATACTGTACATAAATAATTTATAACAAAAGAAAATATAAGGCCCCTAACTGCAAATTGAACCTCTCTCTCTCCCTTGATGACGCTGTCAGTCTGTTTCGGGTCAAACGTGCCTTAGTGAAATGAAGACGGATTGGATTTGGAGGTTGGGTCATGGGAGTCCATCTATTCCATGATTCAATGGAATAACTGAAGCCAGTCTCTGCGCACAAATGCATTTTTTCGTAGCTGTCCCAAAGTTTACAGAGTGTTAAGCCAGAGCTTAGAGTCATTATGTAAGGCTGCACACATGATATGGTGTCCAATCGAACTTAAGACCCCGTTCACACCTGGTCTCTTCATGGGAGTAGTATTTGGATTGTACCCTGATAAGAGTTTAGCCACATGCATTTACACTTGGTAGTCAAATGCGTCTCAGGTGAGTCAGACTGAAATCCGACTGCTGTGTGGGATGGAATATGCAAATCCACTCGTCACGCGGCAACCAATTAGCAATCGTTTATCCATTTAGCCTCTTTGTCTGCAGAAATGCTAATAAGCATTTCATTTCATCCGGTCCCAAACCATGATTATGTTCTTCGAAGACGTGGATCACGTGCCCAGTGAGGTACTGCATGGGGACTTTTGACTGTACTGGGAGGGGTTTTGGTTGTCGAATGGAGAGACAGATGCATTTGCATTGCATCTCAGACCACCTCTTGAAGTGGTTTAAGCAATTGGATGCGTTTACATTTGCATTTTTATGTGGCTTGGTCCTATCCCGATATATAATTCTGATGCTCAAGATGCGTGAAGTGACCAGGCGTAAAAGGGGTCTAAGCTGGAGATGACAACAAATACACTGTGTTAATGTAGCCTCAATTAAAGGGGTATTACATTGATTCTGCACAATTTCTGCATAATTCAATTATTGAGATGCAAACGTCATTCAGAGGTTGATGTTAAAGGGTGATTTCTTTGCAGTGGTGGTGACAGGAACCAGAGGTCACGTTGTCTACAATGAAAAAACAGCCATTTTATTTACCATTCAAAATGACCAACGAACCTACATATGTCAGTTTTTATGTGTAATGTCTGTAGTGGTAAATCTAAGTTTTCACTGGGGACTATTTTGACACTCCCCTGCACGCACCTCTCTGCCATTAATAGATGAAAAAATATGTTTTAGGAAAAACCTTCAAAAAGCTATCATAAAAAAAATTTCTGACACAAGGCAGCATATTTGTAACCATTTAGTGTAAGAACTTTCTGTGCATTAAACGATTTAGACATCTGGTTCCTATCACCACCACTGTAAACAATTCTGACTCACATCAAACCACTCCATGACTGTTTATATCTTTAATAATTTAATTATGTAGAAATCAGTCGAATATTACCGTAAGACACAAAAATACTACATCTAATCTATCCTTAAAGTGTGACCTTTCATACGCATACAAAAAAATATATAAGTTGGAATTAAAGGGCCCATATTCTACAGTTGTCTTATATTTTACTTTCTTTCTTTTATTTATCTATTTATTTATTTTCTACCCTTACGTCCACCTATGACATTTCAGGGCTTTATGCTCCAAAAGGACCCATTATTCAATTTTTACATGATCATTTTCCAACCTCTCTTTAACTGAATTTTGGGCTGGCATATATAGATAATTTCTGTTCTAATTGGCTGTCCTCTATTGTGCCTCATTCAAAAAGTTGTCCAAAACATTAGGCTAAAACATTCCAAAATTTCAGCATTATTCGGTGGGGCTAAAATGCTGTAGACCGAATAGCCATATATATTTAAATGTGTTTGTTTGGTTGACATTACAAAACCAATGAATTCAAAAACAGGCTGTTTTTTGTAGCTTATTCTCTATATATGAGCTGGTGAATGAACAGTGAAACTCTACAGGGTTTACATGTTACATTAAACTCACATTTCAAAAAAGTGAGGAATTTTACAAGATATTGGCCCTTAAACATGCTCTGAATTTCCAGATTTGCACAAAAATGAAACTGAGTATGGCAACTTCTCATTAGGTTTGAACTGCATTTGAATTGGACTGCAACAGTAGCTACGAAAGAACACATCTGTGGCCGGAGCTCGGACAGTCAAATTAGATTAGCGGCCAGTTACAAATCTCACAAATCACTAGAAATAAAGCAACATCAGAAGACTATAAAATCCTCCAGCACTGAATATGAATATGATAAAAGATGAGAAATGGATATCAGCCACATGTGGACTGGTAGTGTTCAGTGGAGGAAGACCACAACCAGAGAAGTCAGACCTGCGGTGTTTCATGCCCCTTTTCGGTTGGTGAAGTCCACTCTTCGACACACACAGAGCTGCAAACGTCTGTTCTCTCACACGCACACTTACTGCCATGGTGTGAGCGGATGACATTGATCAGGGTTTCAACTCCATGCCTACCCGTCGCAGCTACACACACACACACACACACGCACAAACAAAAACACGCACACACTCCAACAGAAGCACATAAAAGTATCTGACTGACTCTTCTTATTCATCCTATTCACACGTGGCCTTATGGGCCAAGAACTGAATAGAAACCAACACACTGGTAGATGTTTTCTGCTTTGATTTGTTGTCGTTTTTTTTTTTTGTACAACTGAAGATAAAGTATGCATTGAGTCTGCTTGTACATGGCATTATCGTACAATATTTACATTTTCTTCCCAAGATTTCACCATGAAATTTCTGTATTGTCTATATACACATTGAAAATGTATCAGAAATATTTGGACTGTCTATTCTTTAAATGCAGTATTTTTTTCTTCTTTTTTTGTTATTTTCTTTGTATTCTAGAAAAAAATAGTTCTTCAGTGAGTTGTAGTCAAATCGCCACCATTTCTGATTGGCTTATCCAGCACCTGTCAGTCACTTTGTGAGGGCGGGGCCTTGACGAGCCGTCTGCTAGAGCATAGCACCAGGTCGGAGTTGAACAGAGAGAGAGAGAACGAGAGAGGATGCGTGTGTGTTTGAGTAGCTCTGAGGCTGGATACTGCTCTGGTCACTGGTTTCTCTCTCTGTTATCTGGAGATTTTCCTCCTCTTGGGTTTGGGCAGCTTCACCTGCCGTTCTCGCTCTCTCGAGGACATCGGATGTACCTGGGAAAAAAAAAAAATAATAAAAACACATAAAAATGAGGGCCTGATCTTTATGAAAACTGTCACAGAAGCAGATTTGAACTGATAGAATTTTATATGCATATGTGCACACGCTCATCCTTCTACAAAATTCTGTTTTGAATGATAAACACTAATTAAACATTGTGTAAATCTGAAAACTTTTTACAATTTTTAAATTTTAATTTTAATCTTGTTTCTTGCTACATGAAATGTACCTGACTTCAGCTACAGTAACGTTAACTTGCCAGATTAACTTAATGGTAAAATGAGCTATCACTGATGTTAGTAGTTAAAACTAAGTAGTACAGTTGGTTTCATACTTGCATATTCAGGTTTCTTCAATAACTTTTGATCAGAAGATGCAAAATGCATAACATAACTCACTGCAACCAAGAAGAGCAGCTACAAATTAGTTTTCATATAAAATCCATCCTGTATTTTCTAACACACTGATTTCTATGGAAAAAAATCTAGGAGATGCTCAGGAACAGTCATCAAACGCGGCTGCAAGTGGCAACCAGCGGGGTCCAAGCACTCAATATGGAGATCTGACCCAGAATAGGCCTTTTAGCAGATATGACACAAATGATGGGCAGTATTTTTAGAATGACATCCATTTATAATGATTGGTTTTAAATGGTCTTAAAAATGCCAACTTGACTGACCTCCTGACTGTGATACACCAAGCAACATGTATTTTTAAACAAATAAGTCAAAATACCTGGAAAGCATAACAGTTTCTGATATTCATCGTATTTTAATGTCAAGAGTGCACAACAGTGCTTAGTTTTCAGGTTCCAAACATTACAAATGTTTTATGCAGCATAATGCGTTCAGACCCCCTTTCAGCTGGGGGGATTGATTCATTTCTAAACTTGTCCTGCCTTATAACAGTTGAAAGGTGAACAAATTCCAGTGGTTTCAAAAGTGCTTCAATTACCGATATGACTGTCACTTGTCAGTTCTCAGTTTCAAACTGTCAAATATCTTAAATACAAAAGAGACGACTGTCCTATCTTCATTTTTCAGATTTTTAGATAAACTCTATAACACAATTTCTCTTGAATTGTAATCATAAAAATGTCAAAACAGAAATATATTCATTTCAACATTTAGTCAAATCTCATCCACTGGTGTCTAAATGTATTTTCCAAAAGTTAACTTTGAGTGCTTAGCTCATCTTCACTTGGCACATCAACATGTCTTACCACAGAAACATAAATTTCCTGTACAATCTTACTAGAGTATCTAAGTATGTCTATTTTGTTTGTACTTGTGATAATGTTTACTTAGTTGGATTTATGCTAGAATTTTTATGACAAAATGCCATAAAAATGTTTTAATAATAGTGCGTAGTGTTTTCATGATTAAACAATAAAAGGAAAACAATGCCTAAAAGGTATATTTATTGCATATTTATTATATTTATATATAAAAATACAAAGATGATCAGAATTCGCAGCTTGGCGAATATGATGGAGCATTTAAGTTACTCACAGTGCCTGACATCTTGTCCAGCTCACTCATGGCTTCCTGGATAGCAGCTTCTAAATGATTATTCAACTTCCCAGCTCTGTGAGAGAAAAGAGATACAAACTTAACATTCACCCGCCAAGCTGCAAAAAAGACTGGCGCATCAAGCAGAGGCAAACCTGCCGAAACAAGACTGATTTCATGCTGGGTGTTGGAAGTGAATCTGCAGGCCACTGAGCTGTTGTAGTTCTGTTCTCCACCAGCAGATGGCCCCTAATCCAAACTCTCACTGAGCTATAGTCCACAGAAATCTTTCTCTCGCAAATGAGCAGCAATATTTAGAGCTTGGAACGTAGGCCAAGAACTGGCTTCACTGCAGGTTTGGTCTGAGCTGTTTGCCAGCCATTTAAGTTAACTTCAAGGGTTTTGTTTACGGCAGACTTGGTCATAATAAAGAGAACTCTGACTATTTCTATGCAGACACACCAAAGAGATGCTTACATTCTGTTCCTTTTGGCGGCTCTGTCCAGCGCCTCCAGGTCCTGTGTTAGTGTTTTCAGCTTCTCAGGCTCCACCTAAGTGACAAAATGTTTTCCGAGTTACATTTTATCATTTTTTTCCCCCAGAATCTCAATCCCATTATCGTGCAATAATATCCCCAATCCTATGAAGTCATTTTAAATTCCATACAGGTAGTATTGTCATAGAGCATTTACCCATTATAATAATTCGTTACATTAATAAGGCAACTAATAATTAAACAATAAATTGAGAAAAGAAAAATCCAAAACCAACAGATCAGGTGAGGCGTCACATGCTTTTTCTTTGAAGATGGAACAGATTATAAAAGCATTAAAACAAAACTATAAAATGTGCAAAAAGTAAAGCAACTATAAAATATGCATGATTTTGTGCTTTTTTTTCTGTTCTAGCACATCTGACTCAACTCATTGACCAATTAACAAGCTCCTCGTCAGCTGGGTCAGGAGTGTAAAGTAATGATTACGCTAAAATTTGAGGGGCATGGAGTCCCCAGGCGATTGGGAACCCCTGGTATAATACATATGAAATAATGACAGTGAGTGTAACCAACTTGCCATGTGCAACGTACAGGCAAAATATACCAGCTTTGCTTTGTGTATATTTACCTTAAAAAGTGCATGACACCTGCCCTCAATTTCTCTAGATTACAGGCCACGAGCCTGAAGGGAATCCTTCATAATGAAAGTGCTCTAACAATGCTAATAAAGAATGACTAAGCAGAACCTCATATAAGGTCAGCAATACTGTGCAAACCAGATCACGGTAACTCCATTATTAGCCTTCCTTGAAAGGTATACTTCAAGCTAGAATTCTAATAATGCTAATAAAAAATGAAGCAGTGTAAATTCATAATCTGAGAGAATACTTAGTGTTCTTATAGTTTATACTCGGTATTATACTTCATAATAGACAGCTAACAATGTTAATAAAGAACAAAGCATTATAACATCATCACTGCCGAAACAACAAAAAAACTGCCGCTTCATTTTTTTTTTTTATTTTACAGGAGAAAAGTTAAATTAAAGCATTACTGTAAACCAAATATATTCCAAGTAATTTTGAACCATTTCTACTGGTTTATTGGTCATAAACTGCCATTGTAAAGGGCAGCTGTTGTGCTCAAATAATGTAGAAATATAAAGATGGTTCTGATATGGCTGCGATGATAAGCTAGAATAAGGCCAGCTGCACTATGCTAGCCAGCTCATGCTAACATTTCTTGAAAGGAGTACCTCAAACTAGACTTCTAACAATGCTAATAAAGAATGGAGATATAAAAACTAGCATACAGCGAGCTGAACTACGACAACCGGATAACGTTACCTTATCTTAGCTTTCCTCAAAAAAAATTTAACTAGCACAGAATGCATTGCTAATGAAGTAGGAACAATATAATTCATGTTTCATGATTAGCATTGCTTGAAAAGAATACTTCAAACTATAACGCTAATAACACTAGTGAAGAATGAAGCTGTGTGGCTAACAGAATTACAAAAGGCAAATCATGCTAGCTTATTTCATAATTAACCTTCCTTCGACAGAAATACTTCAAACTATAATGCTAACAATGCTAATAAAGAACTCAGTAATATAAGCGAGTATAAGGCCAGCTGCACTACGCAAACCAGATCACACTAATTTATTTCATCATTAGCTTCCCTACATGGAGTTCCAGATGAGCCACTCTGTTCATCTCACCTTGGCCTGGTCAGACAGCTGCATGCTGGGATTGTGCCCGTGCTCCTCCCCCACCAGTTTGTTGGGCCAGGGAGGGAAGCCTTTGATTGGCCAAACGAGCTCGCCCATGAAGCCTCTGGACCGGTAGGGCAGCAGGTCGGCGGAGGGCGAGTCCGGGTGCCGCAGCTCCTCCTCACTGCTCAGGCTCTTGGTGTCGGAGGGGCTCGGTGCGCAGTGCCCATTAAAGTGCCCATTGAAGTGAGCGTAGTCCTTCAGCAGCGGTCCCTCTAGGCTAGTGGAGGATCCTGGTGACTGGTCGTCCCCCGTCAGCGGTTCACCGTAGCCACCGCCGCGGCCAGAAGGGGGCAGGCCACCGTTGACATGGGCACAGCGCTCCACTGTCTGCTCCAGTCGCTCCTTGAAGTTGACCGGCGTGCGGGTGCAATGGTTGTAGCGGAAGTTCCCAGTATCGTCACCCTGTGGCTCAGGTGGGTCACGGGACTGCGGGGTTGTTGCCATGGCACCTGCTCGATCACCCCCATCGCCACATGGGCTGCTCCGCACCTGTGTGGAACATTCCAGAAACTCTTCCCCCCTCCACTGGGCGTGACCGGGCTCTTCCCACTGCCGGCGGGGCGAGCGAAAGTACTCGTGCGTTTCCGTGCTCTCCGGCGTGCTCTTGCCCTGCTCAGAACTCCTGCGGGTTCGGCCGGCTCGCGATGGAGGCGGCGGGGGTCTGGTCAGCACCTCCGGACCCTCGGACCCCCTGGGACCATGGATGACTGCGTTGACAGCATGCGGCAAGCTGTGAGGCTCGCCAATGGAGGCGGTGAAGGCGGTCATGGCACTGAGCGCAGGGACGGGGCTGGCCTGCGTGCTGCTGCTCACCGTCGTGGTGATGGTCACTTGCATGCCTTTGCTTGCAGCGTCTACCACTGCCCGATAGATTGCATCTACCGCTTCAGCACCGCCGCCCCCCGGCAATCTCTCTGACCCTTGACTTCCCGTGGCTCCTGCCATAGTGACCTCGCTCTGACCCGGGAGCTCCTGCTGACCGTCCTGGAACATTCCCGTCTCGGTAGGAAGCGAAGTCATGCCAGGCTGAGAACTCATCTGTGTATGAGAAACAGGGGTGCTGTCAGGCATGCAACCCTGGAACAAAGGTGGGGTCACCAAAGGTTAAAGTCATTAGGATTTAAGTAATTTGCTGGACGGTGCATTGCGGATGTTTTAAATTTTTCTTATTTTAATTTTTCCCTCTAATGTTTATGTGGTTTTATGTACTAAAAGTGTGTTTATGTTGCTGCCAGAACAAAACAGAGCTTGTAGAAAACCGAGACACAGTTTTTATCTTCTGACTATGGTTTTATCAGTTACTCGCCATAATGAGCTTTTGTCATTTTCTGCCATGAATTCTGTGTTTCTCTAGATTCTCCCGTGAGACAGTTATGCTGCTGACAAAGGTGAGCTCAGTTTCACACATATTACCAGAAAGTGTTTTTTGATGATTTTTCACATTTATATATTTATTATAAAATAGCTGTTTAGTTTCACAGAAATAAGTTGAAAAAATTGCATCAATGCTACCTTAACGTATAGACAAATGAGTATACAATGAAATCCTCAGTGCACAAAGCCCAGTCGATGACACAGCTTTTCCAGTATTTTGGAAATAAAAAATAATAAATACTGCTTTAGAACAAAACTATTTACAGCAGAACATAACTGCACATTACACCTTAACACATTGTACAGTTCTGCAAGGAAAAAAAAGGCCTTATGGGTTTTGCATACCTAATCCATTTTGCCCATATACGGTAAAACAATTCCTTTTGCATATTAAGGGAAGCGGAGAGCTTTTATGTAAATATCATCTATTATATCCATCCATTCATTCATTCACAGTAGGTGGCTCTGGATTCATATGTTTTCTAGTAATAGACTTTTTACTAGCTACTAAAAGTAGGAGAGCCAATTTCTTATCCTTGCTGTGAGACACCTCGAAATAATGTTACCTAAATATACAGCATCACATTTGAGAGGAATATCCTTTCCAAACAAGCTTCTATTTTTATATATCTCCTTCCAAAGGGAGCAAGAGCCCCACAACCCAAAAAACATGAAAATGGTCAGCATCATTTTCCCCTCAGTGTCTCCAGCATCCTGTGTCAATACCTAAATGTTGTTTTTGCAACGGTGTGATTAAAAAAGCGCAAAGTATTTTTCCAAGCAAATTCTCTCCACATGGCTGAACGGGTTAATTTCCTTTGTGGTTGGCAAATTCTGTGCTGTTTATCTTCTGTAATTAACATATTCCCCTCCATTTCCTATTTCTCTTCAACATAAATTGTATTTTCAGATTCTGCCTGAAGAAAATCTTTATACAGTCTAAAAATAACTTTATTATACACCTCCAATTTACATGCCGACAAAAATACTTTCAAAATTCCTGCTTCACTTGTCTTTAAAGCTTTGTCCGCATTTTGATTAAAGTAGTGTCGGACTTTGAGACGTCTGTAAGTCACTTCGTTCCAAACCATGTTTCGTCTGCAAAGAATCAAAACTCATTAAGGTTCCCTTTTCAATAAATGTGTAATAATTTGAGAGTCCTTTTCTGACCCAGGCCCAGAATCTATCGTCAAATTTATTTGGGATAAAATTGAATAAAGTCGAATGTGCCCAATTTCAATAGCCTCATTTTTTTTAATATTAAATTGAAGTGTTCCCTTTTAGTCGCGCATAACCTGCACTGAAGTCTTCATCATATGTGTTTTCCCTCTTTCTTGGCAGTTAACTGATAGCAAGATTAGTTGGCAACATTTTTTATTACCGGCATTATCAATGAAGTTGATTCGTTGTTGCAGTCCTAGATGTGACATCACAGCTACGATATATGAAAAAAGTCTGGTTTTGCAGCTTTGGTTCTAAAACTACATTCTAAACCTTTAACATTAACATAGCATGGCCGACTCTTTCCCTACATACCTTTAATTCAAAAACTGCTGTACAGTGGGACAAAAAGAGCACCAAACTTCAGAGTCAGACTGCTGATCTGCTTTCTCCTTTAATGTCTTAAGCCAGACGTACACTGTATGATTTTAGCCCATTTTTCAGCCTGATTTGGTCAGAGCCGACTGAATTTCATGTTCGTGCCGAATTTCAGCTTCATTGGCCATCGCCTTGCAGTGTGAGAGGGGAAACGATGCCCGATTAACTGCCCAAAGGAGCTCCGATTGAGCAGTCGGACGATCGGATGGATTTCTGACATGTCAGATATTTTGATCGCTCATCTCACAGCGTGAGCAGCCTCACGAACTGATTTCTCAAAGTTGCACCCAAAACCACACACAATCACAACCACCGCTCCTACATGGAGGCAAAAAAGTCCACATCTGCGGCACCAGCGTCCGTATATGCCAACTTTGCTCCATTTGACTGAGTTCAATTGCGAGGTATAAATAAAAACAGGGTTTTTTTGTCTTTGTAGAGCTGCCTGTAGACCGGCTGCTCTTCAGCTTCGGCGGCACAAGTTACTAAAGCTGTTGTAGCAGTTTGTCAATGGCTGAATCTGGCTTTTACACCAAAATAGTGCACTGTTTGTCCACTATGGAACTGTGCACACATGGCTGAATCTCAGAAGGCTATTTATTCAACATGTGATGCACTTTATGGGTGCAGGAGCAACTATTTTAATATGTGGTGCACTATGTATGGAGCAGGGGGCCATCTGAGATTCAGCCAGTGTTTTGATCAGGACATCGTAAGCGCAGCGTGTTGTTTTGAATAAAACACCTTTATTGTAGGCAGAGCGTCTGTAGGGGCTGCGTTTCACGTGCAGTGTGAGCACCCATGTTGAGTCATGTCAGTCGGACCGAGTGTTTTCGTATAATGTGAGCATATAAATCGCAGGCTTTGTCTGTACACGGTGGGCAATTCAAACGTACAGCATCACCAAAGAACAAGATTTCTAGAATCGCACAGTGTATGCCTGGCTTTACAGGATATGGATGGTAGAGCTGATAGCACTCTTACACAGGCAACACAGGCAATGTTTCAGAGTTCTGGTTAAGGAGCTCACCTGGTAGTCCTGGTACAGACAGGTCATGTTGGAGTTGGGGGCGTTATTTTCTGGAAAGGGCGTTTCTGAGTAGGGGTGCCCCTGGCCCTGGTATGGGGAGACCCTATGTACGCCCTGTAGTGCTGGGTGCAGCTGATGCTGCTGGTACATTTGTCCTGCGCCGCCCATCATATTGCCCATCCCGCAGTTCAGTGATGAAGCGTCACCTGTGAGGAAGACCAGAAGGAACAGGTTTAAATGGATAATTGTTACAATGTATAGACATACAGGCAGCAGAATAACACAGAGAGCTCCCAGTTGCTGGGATTCATTACTGGTTTACCAGGTCAAAGTCAGGATGATCATTTTTACCATCTGCTTCTCTACAGAGAAATTATACTTGAAACACTAATGAGTAATTAGGAATTACTGTCAGAAGGGTCATCCAAAATGATTTCATATATCACGGTGTTGGCTCATTTCACTCTATAAGTCCAATTTCTTCCAATCTAACTGCATAAGTGGCACATAACTCGCTATAATCCATATGATCACCCTTCAACGGGATTCTAAAGGTGTTTCTCCACTGCACAATCTCTCCTGTCCTCGGTAACACATGCAGCTGAAGCTGTTGACAATTTAGCGAATTCTGTACTGTTCCAGGTGATTTCACCAGGCACTATTACATGACCAGTGAGAGCGCCAGAATGTAAACCACAACAGTATGTTGATGTGTTGATCGCTATTTCTAGAATTATTACTTTGTTAATAGTTCAGGTGACCTGAGATAGCTAGGAAGCTAATGCTAACGCTATTAGCATGTATGCTATCCTTCACAGATTGAGTGTTTTTGCTTGTATTTCCACACCCAACAGAGAAAAATATAAACTTAGGTTGACTCCAGACATGATTCTGAGTAAATGCAAATGGTTTTGTGAGTGTGCAGAACAGCGCAGTATATCATTTCATGTCTGCCAATAAGTTCAACTAGTAAGCAAGCTAAGTTGGCAAATTAGCCAGATCAGATGCTTTGGAATGATACAAAATGACCAAAAAGTAAATTAAATTGTCATCATGGTTGTCATGATGGTTTCAGTCTCTCAAGTGGGTGGAAAATTAATTAGAACCAGAACCGTAAGTTCTGTTTATTCCCCTTTCAGAGCAGTTCCTGTTTTTGACAGTAAGGTGGACGAATGGCCTAAATGTACACATGTACCCAGATAGCAAGGGAACAGAGGGCCACTGTAGGCCCGCTGACGGCAAAGCTAGCGGCCCACTAGCGTTTTCCGGGCGGCCCACTGGTGGTTAAGCAGAGTATTAGAGAAAAAGCCACTTTTGATCGCTTTTCTACTCACAGTTCAATTTACGTATTTTTCCTTAATTTCTCTCTTTAGTTATCCTTTATAAACTTGTTTAGTAAATCATTTTAATCTAGCAAGGTGTCAGTGACAACATTTTCAAAAGCATTTTATATTAACTTTTTTCTCTCAGTTGTTTGTGTTGTTTGTCCAAGTTTATTTTTTCAAAATAAAAAAGACTATGTGCATTTAAAATCTGAGGAGATTAGAAACTACTTAGACCTTGTAGGCAGGACAATAACCTGGGTGGATTGAGGGTGGACCAGCAGTGGTATACAGTCAGTGGGGTGCCAACCTTATCGAGCCATCGGACTGATATATGTTTGCTATCTGGGTAAAGTAACAGTTAAAGTTTACTGCACAAGAGTATTTCAACCTCTCCATAATGGAAAATCTAAGAGACTTACTTTACTAATCATACAACTCTCAGACAACAAACGTCTGACGGGGAGACAATGTTCCATTCAATTATATTATGTTCTGCTGTCAAACACAAGTCTGTTTCATGGCAACAGCGTGACGCTTCCTGCTCATCAGTGTGGACAGCGCTTTATGACCTGTATTCTGTATAAACAGTCACTTACATTCAATATTAACATGGTAGCAGTGCTGCTCATTAGAAAATGAGCAAAATGAAAAGTACACAGACCCAAACTGCTGCTAGACTCCCAGTCAAATTACATATTGTCTATGTGAAAGTAGGTTTACACATCCTATTCAGTTAAACTTAATTATGCAAATTTTAGTGCACAATGTCTATTTATCTGCATTTGACATATTGGAATTATTAGAACATAATAAATGTGCCACAACCTTTGTACATACCATATTTTATGTTTTTCCCCTCAATATATGTTAAATTAAAAAACATTATTTGACCAGGGTGCCCAAAATTTTACACACAACTGTAGGTGCACTTTGAAGGTTAGACCTTCTGTTGCAGGAGTTTATTAGCCCCCCTGTACTCCATCTATTAATGAAAAGGGAGCATGGTCAGACCACCGATATGATTTGGGTGGTGGACATTCTTAGCCTAACAGTGACACCAACATAGTGGCATTTTTGTGTGTGTCTAAAATGTCAGGCACAGCTGCAGTGCTGGGTTTTTTTTTCTTCTTCTTCTTTTATATTTTTCATATTTTTGCCCCCAAATGTTTGTATCTGAATACTCATTAACTGGGTCTGCCCCATAGAGGGCGCTCTCAGTGCTTTATGGCCAGGGCTGGCGTGATTGGCTCTCCGCTCTCCAGATGGCACAGAGTCTGCTGTGCTCTCTCTGGTTTTCTCTCAGCATGTGTCTTCCTTTCTCTGCCTCTGTCTTCCTCTCTCAGGCAGGCAGGCAGTCTGGCTGGCTGATGCTTACTTGCTGCTCTATCTCTCTCTCTCTCTCTGAATAAAGAGGATAAAGGCTGCCAGACAGCACGGTAGGTGAGTGTATCTCTCTGAATATCTGTATGTATGAGTAATACCCAACTGTGCTCTGAACAGGTTAAAGTTGAACTCCACCCACAAATGTCTAAAGCTTCTAACAATGAATGAAAACTAACTGAGACCAGTCAGCATGTATGCTACCCTGTCCTCACTAGTTCTCATTCACTGTTAGCCAAGCTAGAAATTTCAGGAGACAATTTTACAATTTTCAGCAGTTTTAAGTTTTATAAATTATTGCACAATTAGCTTAGGGTGGTCCTAGATGCTTCAAGGAGAAGTCCACCGATTTTTCAAAACTTCTGCATAGTTCAATCCTTGAGGCTGAAATCCTCCTGAGTGGTTTGGTGTGAAATGCTCTGCTGTAGAGAAACTTGACGAGTTAGAAATGTTCACAGCAGTTCTGACAGGAATACATGGTACATTCATGGTAGAGAAATATATGCAGTGTGAATAAAATCATATATTTACACTATAAATATTGCAACTCCTGGTTCCTTTCACCAGCTGTTAAGAAGTCCAAGTTGGTAAGTTTCTCTACAAAGAAGCATTTCAAATCAAACCACTCTGAATGACTTTGTTAATATCTTGACATCTGAATTATGGTTTTTGAAAAGAATGGTAGAATTCCCCCTCAAAAAAGCATTACAGCTACAGTCTGGTAAAATGTGTGTATATATATATATATATATATATATATATATATATATATATATATATATACATATACACACACACACACACACACACACACACACACACATACATATATAATTTCTCCCTCACCCTAAATCAGCCAAAGCCAAGCTAAGACATACTAGCTTCCTCACTTTTGCACTTGACAAAAGTATTGGTAAAATTCAAGTTTGAAGATGACCGGTTCTACTGTTTTTAGCTATGGAACATAGTTTTGTCTATTTTATAAGTAACAGCAAGTCTATTTGAGATTACTTCACAATTTAACATGGTTTGAGGCAAATGTGTGAACATTTATCAGTAGCGAACATTGACTACTTGAGGTAGGCCTTCATTTTGGGTCATAAATGTCAAAACTCTGCCAAAAACAAGGAAGAAAAGTACTTTTATGATAGTGCTAATTTCTGTTACCACCCCTAGGAGAGGTGCGCATAAACATTTGTTGGCTGTTCTAAAAGGACATAACTTATCTGAAGCTTGTAAAAGCCTTTTACTAAAGAGTCCTGGCATAGAGCTAGTGCTGTTTTCCACCTCTAACAACTGACTGAAACCTGGTTAGACTAAGGCTTGGCTATCTAGAAGGTCCAGAAGGCCAGGAGTGATTTTCCTCTCCTAAAATTAGTCCCACACATTGAAAATCGAAATGTGATTAGCTAATTTCTCTGTTATTTCCTAGATATACAGGTGGTTAACTAGGACATATAAGGCCTTTAGTCCAACTCCTGAAGGCCTAGCCAATGGAAAAGCTTGTTGGGCTGTATCTACCTAGATACTGTGGGGTGAAAAAATCCTGAGTGGATAATTTTCAGTGGATGCTTCGAAATGTTAACATTTCTATTTTAAACTAAAACTTAATAATCAAATGAGATGCAAGATTACAATAGTTTTAGATTTTAAATATTAAAAGCCTGGTAATTCTACAAAATAAAATACAAATTACAAACGTATTTTTTTTTACTTCCCAGAAATATTTTGCCCTATTTGGAAACATTTGTGTGAAAGCCTAGAAGGCCCTGAGGGTTGATTTGGGTTTTTAGTTTGCATAGTATTAATTAGTGGGTGTACTGGTGGCTTGTAGCTCCAGTACAACGCTAAAGCAAACTTTAGACACTAAATATTTCTTGGCAGGTGGACTACATCTGGAGTAAGAGGATATTTGATTTCTACATTTCATTCATCACTTTAAGAGATTATAACTAATCTCATGGGGCCATTACTATAGATGGGAGGTGTTAATATTGTTTAGTCTTAATTCTCCTAGTTTACAGTAGTTTACTCCAAGTCAAAAAGTGCACTCAAAAGTGCACCCCCCCGTCTAGTTCAAATTAAATGCAAATTAAATTAGAACAAAGTTTTAATGACAGCTATGCACCAGTCAGCAAACATACTCTCTGCATTTTAAATCTGTACCTTGAAGGTACCAACAACAGCTCAGTCAGTTCCATCAATTTCTGATTTTACACTTTTCCCCCCTCGGTTACATGAACCACTGATGCTTAAAACTCTAAATTCATTAACAAATATTTTATCTGCTGTTTTACAAAGTTACATAGTATGTTGCACAGTATTAACTGCATAAATAGCAGTTATCAACAATAATAGCAGTTTTACAAAAATAATTCTTCACTCGAGAAGTTCTAACGAAAGTGCAGATTCTAAACTTTCAGTTGATACTGCATTTGTGTTTTTAAGTAGAAAAGGTTTACGTGATGTAAATTGGATGATTATTTAGTTATTGTTCTGAAAAGAATCTTGTTTTGCGAAGAAAAAAAACACATACAAATCTAATTATAGCACTTATTACATAATTGAATTTGAAGAGTTCAGCAAAACTAAAATAAGGACTTTCGACATCTAGGATTAGCAAAAAAAAACAAAAAACAAAACAAAAAAAAACAAAACAAAAAACCAAAATTAGCTCACTAAATCTACACCTATTCCCAACAGCAGTGAAATCCCACATGACTCGAAGGTTTGCTATTACTGTAGAATACCGAGTGGTACAGCAGAAAGACAGCATTTGGAAATATTGTGCACATGACTCAGCACTTTCCCTCCCATCCCCTTGATAACAAAGAACGCTGACTCAGCATTACGGCGGCCGTCTTAATAGGCTTTGACGTCTCAAAGAGCAGGACGCCACGGAGGGACAGGCTGTATTGTGTGGTAGACTTGAGCAAATATCATTTCTCACCCTGACATTAGCCAAATGAAAGGCTCTAACGAACAACTCTAAAATTAAAAATCTCATTAATTTTGGTACGATGCCTGACTGACTTGTGGTGAGCGGGCAGTGAATCAGATCTGATTGCTTTTAGCTGAGGGCTTTTACACGCTCAAGAGTGAGACACACCGCAGCCTTAAAGATGTTTACTCTCACATGGTAGCAAATGCTGATGTATGACGTCCCGCTATAAGCCAAGTTGCTGCTCGACATGTTTGATCACACCGACATCAAGAAAGTCGGAATTTCTCCATTTCTCTTCCAGACAGAGACGCCTTAAGAAAAGCAGATACTCCACTCAGGATATGCTTCATGTAAACAAAGACAAGGTGATATGAAACCTTGCAGTCATGAAATTGCAGACTGAAGAGAACACTGGTTTTGCTATTACAGCAGTTTTGTTAAAATAAATTGAAAATATTTAAAAAAGCACTTTACAAAACATGCATCTCCAGATAGGAATGCAAATTTTGGAAAATTCTTTTGACTGATAACTGATGGTTATAGGTCAGTGATTAATCACTAACTGGTAACCCTAAAGTCAAGGACACTACAAGTCGGTAGGCTCACAGCTTTTAAGCTTTTTCGCTCTGTCATGGGACTAGGGGGAGTGAAATATCCGCTAGTATTTGGGGCGGGGGCATGTTGGCTGGTTACTCCAGTGTTGGCTGGCTGCTAACTCACTCGCTACTGATGCTAGCTTCAGTAGCAAAAAATATTTGATTCAACGATTCTTCTTCTGGAAAAGCTCTTTTCTAGTCTGGTAATGCGCTCTTCCATACATTAACTGAGATCTTACACTTCTTCTCCTTTATTTTCTGTTTGAAAACTGAGCAAAATGTGCTCATCCCAAATCTCTTGGGAAATTGGGCAAGTTTTCAGATTTACAAAAATGCTATGGCAGGGGTCACTAATAGGTGGACCGCGGTCCGACACCGGATCCAGATGCTGTCCTATGTGGACCTGGACCTATAACCGATAAAGTATGGAGAATTCTTTAATTTCGACGGCATGGTCCTATTTTAATCGGCGTAACTTTTCTAGCCTTTACAGTAATGCTTTAGTGGCCCGAGAGACTCTCAGACCAATCGCATGCATTGTAAATTTCATACGTGACGCTACTCAGCCAATCAGATCTGTGCATTACGATGGGCACTGAGACTCGACTGAGTGACGCTCACACAGGGGGACGAGGCGAGACACAGCATTCGGAGAAGAAAGTGAGTCAGAGGGAAGTTATTTCACATGACGTGCTCTAAAAAGAGAAAACTGACAATAAATGTTATTGAAATATTACTGAATTGTACTTTATTTGGTTTGACATTCAGTTGTTGACTACATAAGATGTTGATATAACTACTATGCTACTTCAGTGTACAGTATATGGCCTGAATCATAATGCAAGTTAGACATTATGATATTCTGGACCTTTTCTTGAGGACATTTTCTCTAACTGGACCTTAATGAATTTTAATTGAAGACCCCTGTACTACGGCATATTGTAAAGTTTTTAAAGGTATCCCAGGCATCGTTACAGTTGCTAGGTTGGGAAAGACCCACTGGGTGAACCAATGTGCTACAGCGCCACCCTGAGGCAGACCAATGCTGCATCACTAGTTAGCTAAGAATATCAAAGACAGAAGCTCGCTGATTGTGGGTGAAGCAGCTAAACAATGACCTTTCCCTGAATTTGTATTTGAGTGACTATTTTTCCCTGACGGACAGCATAACGTCGTAAGTGTATTTTCAGGGAGCCCAGAATTTGATTGAGATATTTAGAGGGTCCAAGAGGTCAACTAGGAGGTCCTGGACCCCCCCCAGGACTCCCTGTATTTTGCACGTTGATAACTACACAGGCTAACCGTTATCTTAAACTGTTTAGGCTACAGTTTAAGGTTATGCTCAACAGAAGCAACATGACATTTAAAGAAGAGTCAGTTACAGCTACTTTAAAACATCCTAATCGTTTTTGTTTAGAAATACCAACATATCCACATGAGCAGAGGTCAGTCAATTACGCAGTATGTTAACAGTCAGACCAGCGAATGCTCTGCAGGTATATGGCAGGTATACACAGGCAGTGTCTGGCCAAACTTGCTAGCCTTGGGAATCGTGCGCTGTTGACCAATGAAGAGGACTTATTTCCAGTGCTGGCTGAATTTGTTGAAACCGGTGTCCGTTCCAGAGTTATCAACTTCAGCCATGTCAGAAGAAACATCATGGCATTTTTCTTTTTGGCTTTGTCTCCCTGGTAACCCACATATTTAAATGTTGTTTATCTGATATTAAATGAACTTGTTAACCGAAAGAATTGATCAAACATTTATCTATCTGTCAGTTAACGGTTATATAATGTAAAGGGCTCCGCAATTTCTGAAGCTGTTGGTATATCAAGGAGTGTTTGCTTGTACGTAGGATAATGTACTGGGTTTGTTGCTTCTGCCGTGCCTAAGAACACAACTTAAGCATGATAAAACCACAGCATGGCCGATCATGGCTTATTGCCGCAACGCATTCATTTTACTTTAGGCTGATATTTCTTTATATCATCAAAAATCGACTACGGTTTAGTTTAAATAACTATGAAATTCTGTTTACTGTTAGTAGCATAATTATATAAGCATATACATGGTACGTGACTGTAGCTGTAGGCTATTTACTTCCACTATGACCTTTTAAAAAGGTGGTTTTATTGGTGGGCTGCTTTTGTGCCATTTTGTCCTGCGTTAATCAGAAAGTTCTGTCTGCATACATAGCTACAAAATAAGTGAATGCAGTGCATGATTTTTTAAGCCATCATTCAACACAAGTTCAGATGATAATGAATAAATAACAAATCTGAGGATATGATGTTGAGCAACTGGGGAAGGGACAAAAATACAAAACTGAACCTGTTCTGCGGTGTCTGAATCTGTAGCCTGATTGGCCAACGCAACGTTAGCTTAGCGAGCACGCTACATACCCAAACAGTGCCACACACTACAGTACAGGTTTGATTCTGACTGCTGCTCTGCTAAAATAAGTATAGATGATAGAAATATAATGTCTGAGAGAGCAAAAGTCAATTGATTGGTGCTGAAGTGACAAAACCCAAAACTGAACATTTTCTGTGGTGTTTGGGGCTGTAGCATTTTGGCTAAGCTAACGATACCTTCGTCAGCAGGCCAAACATACCTCACACCACAGCACAGGCTTGGTTTCAGCTAAGTGATGATAAAATGACACCTGTTTAGAGGACAGAGGATCTGAGAGTGAAGTCGAGTAACTGGTGTTAGAATGAAAGCTGAAATGTAACGCATGCTGTGTGTAGCGTCAGCCATCGCTAAGCTAATACAACGCTTCCTGTGGTTTATCCTGGCTTATTTTTCCTCTTTCCATTAGTGCCACCTATTGGTGAGCTCCCACACGTCCAGAGAGCCCCTCTAAAGCTACATGCACATTACAAGTCTCATTGTTCAAATACGATTTTTCGCTCAAATCTGATCTCTCTGACAGGATGGTTCACACTCGTTTAGGTAAGTGATTAAAATCTGTCATTAATGTGAACGAACCGGCGTCCTGAAAAGACCTGAAATGCGCACATCCTACTCAGTAACATCACGTGAATGAATCGTGCATCATCAGCAAACAGACTAACGAGCAGAACGAGCTTCCCTGAGAAGATAATTAACTCTGATCAGCTCTCAGCTTCATTATTAGAGCGAGACGAAGGCGAAAAAGGTGAGATGAGCTGCTTTTCCACCTTTTACAGGCTTTAACTTTCGTTTGGTGCTGCTGCCATGGTAACGCTGAATGATGGCACACACACAGTGTAAAAAAATTTAATGAATTCCGATCTGAGCGTCACATTAAGGTCGCATGGCCACGAATCGGATACGTATCCGATCTAGGACCACATATGAAAGTGACTCAGGTTGGATTTTGAAAAGATCAGATTTGTGTGTCCACACAGCCCTGAAAACATCAGAGTCACTTTAGGCCAAAAAAATCTGATTTGTGCCACTTCAGCCTGGTAATGCGAACATAGCCTAATGTATGAATGAGTGGAATGTTTTTATTTGGCTGTTCAGATGCGGAGCACAAAATTGACACATCATTTTTGAAATCCTGTCATCATTTTGAAATACTGTGGTATTCCTCATAACTGTTCTACCACCCAGCCCTAATGATCAGATTTCACACTGCATTATATTATCAAAACTGTTAAACGTCTTATGCCTATAACCAACATTTACAATATCACGAGTGCAAAGGAAAGGGGGGGTGGGGGGAACTAGGCCTTGTGCTGCGTTTCCAGTATTTCTTTCAGCGTGTGGATGACTCAACATCAACTCCAGTGCCTAGCGCACACCCACTCAGCATTGGGGGTGGGGTGGAATAAGCTACCCTCCCTCAACATGTATATGTGGCCAACAACTGCCACATATCTATTCCTGTTGGAGCGAAAGCTGCAGTACACTGTGTGTATGTGCGCATGTATATGACACCCACTCACCACATCTCTGTGGGAGGAGAGGCTGCAATTCACACTGTGTGTGTGTGTGTAAGACAGATGCATCAAAGCAGTCCAGTGGCCCACCAGGCTCTATATATGAGAGTGAACGGTAGCGACAGCAGTCCGAAGAGCTACGGAGGGAAGACACAGCCGATGAGAGGAACTGCACATCTCGCCAGTACGTACTGCACGGTAAGAAACTGTGTAGTGTAGTAAAGTGGGGGATATTTAGTCATATATTCGAAAGCAATATATTCCAATACAGTACGCTGTGCATTATATGGTGAGGAATTGCATAATGTAGTAAAGTATGGGACAGAATGAGGGAAAACAAGTATTCAGACACTGTTTTTGTTATTTAATATACTTCTAGTACATGTAGCTCACTTCAAATTTACACACAAGTCTTGTGACTTTGTACTTATGAATATGAACAACAAAACTGTGTTTAATGACTGGCTTAAAAACGAAATGGATGAGGAGGGAATCATTCAACACAGAGGTTCAAAATAAAAATAAATCAAGTGCTACATATTTTTCTTGTGCAAAATATACCTGGTGTCATTATGAGAGACGTCTTCAAGGTTTGGGAACATATCATGGGCCAAACAGCAAAGTGAAAAGGGCTTTCTAAAGTTTTCAGGGAGAGCATTTTTAATATTATAATTATTGTTTTCTAATAAACAAAGACAAACATCCCTGTCAGTAACTACACTGTTAGAAATACAGGTTCTGTGCAGGTACAGTTTTCATTCTTCAAGGTTCCCTCAAAGGTACAACAGTGATTTTAAGGTTAACTGTTAACCTTAAATAAGTTCTTCCAGGTGAAAAGTATGTATTTGTACCTTTTCATAACCGAATGTTTTAAAACAGAACAATAAAATAAAAAGCCTGGAGGCGAGACGGGGTGTGTGGAGTCAAACTCTTACGCAGCTGATCAGGCTTGGAGAAAGAAGGGTTGCAGGTATGATCCCAAGATCACCATAACCACAGTGAAATACGGTAACAGTGGGAGCATCATGATATGGGGCTGCTTCTCTGCAGATAGTACTGGGGTATTACATGTCATTGAAGGAAACATGAATGAAGCGATGTGCTGGGAGATATTAGAGGAGAATTTAATCTCCTCTGCCAAGAAACTGGACGTTTCAACGAGACAATGAACCCAAACATACAGCCAAAATACATTAAGACTGGTTTCTAAAAAAAGGTGAAAGTGCTTGCAATGCCTAGCCAATCTCCAGATTGAATCCCATTGAAAATTAATGGAGTATTTTGAAATTCTAAGTGACCCTCAGGGAACTGAAGACGGTCTGCCGAGATAAATAGGACATAATCGAACCACAATGCTGCAAATAGCTAATTATATCTTACCTTAGATGTCTCCAAGTTGCAACTGCCAACAATGGCTTCACAACAAAAAGCTAATTTTATTAATTTGTCGGAATATGTTCCTCCCTGCTAATTTGGTATTCAAAACATTTGTTTGTTAATGCTTATGAATATACACTTTTTTTTGCTCTCCTGTTTATTCCTACATATTGCACCAATGCAAGAAGATCACTTGTGAATATTTTTGACCACTCAGTGTTTGTAGCTGAAGCTCCTGCCATCCTTAGAGCTTTTCCTTTTCCCATCTTGGCCTGCTCAGCATTTTTATATGTGCCACAGAGCATGGCAGGATGTTGATAGCTGAACTGTATCATGCAGTACACCTGTCTGGAAGCATCTGCATTTGTTATGGTTCTCCACTCATTCCTTCAGGGTTTTTCTTGAATTTGTCATTTATCTGCATTTGCTCTTAAAATGCTGTGAAACATTGCAGAAACTACGAAAACTACAAAATTATAACAGACCTCTAAAGATTTTCATTATTGTCATAATTACTGCTCCTTGTAGAGCAATAGAGTGCAGGGTGTTATAACAAGCAGTACAATGTGGTTATAGAAGTCTACTCAATATATTAGTCTTCTAGTCTATTCGGTTTTCACCATACTATGTACATACTAAGTGTAACTATAATGTTGTTTAGCAGTAACAGTTATACTTATTAAATCCTATACAGTATTGTGAACGCAGAGTAGACTAGCCTAGCCTAGCCTATGATGTTGATGAGAGCACCATCTCCCCCTACCAGAGAATGAGAAGTGCCACTCAGTTATGCCTTCCAGGTTTGTCAGAAGTTTAATGGGCGCTCCCGAGCAAGTCCAAAATGAATGGAATCACATGGAGCTAATGTGCCAAACTGTAGTTTGTAAATGCTTAAATCACATTTATACAAATGCACTGCTGAGCTCTGCTAAACTCCATTTATAGGACTTTCTAACACTGAGTGTGTATGCATGCCCTCAATAATCTGCTCATAATTTCGGATTTCTGCAGTTATCCGATTATTCAAATGGTCATATAAACACCTACTCCGAAGAGAGCTGGATACTCAGTAATCAGATTTTTCAGTGCATGTAAACTCTTACTCTGATTTCTTTCAGATTTCTCAGTCTGTGCAACAGATGGTGGATGTCGCGAGATGGCAGCAAAACACTTTTGGAGCGGCGCAGAAACCAAACACGAAATAAAGGATTTAAATATTCTTCATCTTCTAGATTATGTATGTTCATATTTTCAGGTAAAGTGGTGCGATGTTTAAAAAAAACAGCGGCATGAAGTTTGAGTTTACGTTTACGTCACAAGTTTATTGGCTAGTTGCAAAGCAGAAATCCGATTACTGCCTGACTCATGTAGACCTGGAGTTTCCCCATTATCTGATTACTTAAGTGCATGTAAACGTTTTGATCAGATTTCTGACAAAATCTGATATAAAATGGAAAGATACTGTATTTTTTAAAGGTATTCATCCATATACTATACTAAAATGAAAGGAAGTTCCTACATAATGTTTAACTTTTTAGCTTGTCCTGTTTAGCTCACAGGTAGCCTTTAGCGCTTTGCAGCTGTTTTAAGTATGAAAGTGAAAAAGGAAGGCTCTGCCCCTACTTTGAGCTCCGCCTTCATGATGCATCAGACTGGTCACCACCCTTCTCCTGAAGATCTACCTTCCAGCAGGTTTCACCTCCAACCTCTCCTTCAGCTAATCAAGTACTTCTGGAAGCAGCGATTAGATGGTTCAGGTGAGGATGATTAGGGTTGGTGACAACTGGTTTAAATTTTCACACTCTCCGTTTGTTCCCCCCCTAATGAGTCTTTGTTCCCACTACATTCAGGCCAAAATTTCTCATGGCTGCCCCAGACGTTCTCGTTACGAGATCACGTCCGGCCCCGCGAGACACATACGGTGCAAAGTAGGACAAAGCAATGTGAAGAAGTATGCAGGCAGCTAGACAGCAGCGTTCCGGTAAAATGTTCTGGTAGAGTGGTGTAGTGAGCATGCAGGTAGCAGTACAGCAGTCAGTACAGTAGCAGGATGGAGTTGCAGTGGAGTGAAGGAGTGAGCGAATAAGAATGAGAACAGCTGCAGCTGCAGCAGGGTCAGGTGGCCCGCTGGGCTCCACTCGTCTCTGCCGTGACGGCCGTCAGCGAGGGCTCGCCCAGTGCGGACAGCATGTATGATCTACTGATGCTAGTGGTTGCCGGGGAGGTTGCCATGGGAACGGTGGTGGGATGATTGGTGGTGCTGTCCGCGGTTTGATTCAGACAGCAATCCCCCCCTTCCCGCCACCCCACAACACACACACTTACACATACAAGCTTTAAAAAGGAGGAGTGTGATTTAACAGGACTGGGGGGATTGGGGTGGGGTGTGTGGAGCAAAGCTATGCAGGGCTGTCAAGAGAGTGTGTGTGTGTGTGTGTGTGTGTGTGTGTGTGTGTGTGTGTGTGTGTGTGTGTGTGTTCTCATCAAAAAAAAGAGGCAGAAAGATCTCAAGCCAGTAGCATAGTGAGATCTGGAATCATGAGCGCCGTTTAAAACGTTCACTCAGACACCAAAGCAGCCAAGCAGCCATTCCTCTGGAATTATACCAGAAATAAGTTACAAACAAATCCACACTTTACATGAAGCAATAGCGCCCAACTGTTCTGGGACAGTGGCACAAAACATCTCCAAGAGCTGTTTCTAGATGAGTATGTGCAGTGTAACACATGAGGACACACATTAGCATCGGCAGCCGGTGACCTGAACCCAGGTCAGCAATCCTAGTCTGACATTCTTTATGGGCTCTGCGCTGGAAGAACCTATTCAGTTATTCAAAATCAATCCCACATGAGCATGCACCACCTCTTTGGTGCATTTGGTCCATTAAATCAGCGACTGACAGCAACCATATTGCACTCAAATGTGTATCATATAACCCATTCCTAGTAACCACCTGGGGTGTGACTGAACAGTCTAGTGCTGGGCAGTATATGGGCATTACTGGTACAGGTGATACACAGTACTGTGCAAAAGTCAGAGACGGAGATCCATCAATTTAACTTACTGTCATGCAAGACTATTAAGTACAAGAGGCCTTAACAACTAAATCTAATATTACATTTTCAGTGTTTAATGTGTCCCACCTTTATTACAGCTTTCAAAATTCCTTTCGGGAGACTCGAAATCTGCACACTTCCAAAGTTCAGTCTTAGACTTAGAGGTCTGGACTCTGGGCTGGCCAGTCCATTAATCTGAGAACAGGTTCTTTGTTTGATTTGCAAGTGTTTTTCCTTTTTTGTGTATTTCCTTTTCTTGACAGCTACACATCGTTTCAGACCTGGAGCACCATGTCGTTTTCTCACAGCGGAAAGATGGACGGAAACACCTGTGGATTTTTTCAGACCTGAAGCAAGACTGAAACGTAATTTTCTCCTCTCTCTCAAAAATGGAAGCTTTAATTACTTTTGTAATGGGGACAGTTTTGTTGGTCTACCAAGACCAGTCATTAGAAGTCTCATCTCATTATCTTTAAATATTTTTTCGGTTTTGGAAACTCCTACTTGTTTACTTTCCCTTTAGTTATGCGAGTGGATTATCTTTTATCTAATATCCTCAGAAATATCTCCTAAATAATGAATAACTTGCACTTAATGGCCTTTTTTTTTATGAAAACTAAGTGAAGAGTGGTCTCTGACTGTTGCACAGTATAAATTTTTAAGCTGATAGCTTAAGGAGTGATGTGCACGATTTACAGTAAACGACACAAATTTGGCAACATCACCGTGATCTTAACATGCATCATTATGCACATTTTATTCACACAGTAGACGTTCCTAGACTAGACACTGTCGTAGTCATGATCGCAAGCATGATCATGATAAGCCTCATTGATTAGCAAAACTTTAAGCGGTAGCTTAACTTGTACAGCAGCCGTGGATAAAACAGCACCCTGAACACAGAAGAACAGGGTTCGATTCTCCGTTCATGGGAGAACACAGGTAAGACTCATCACACTGCATTTGTCTACCATGTTAGGCTGCTCTGGATAAGTGTGTCAGCTAAAAAGGTCCCGAGATGGGGATGGGGGTGGGGATCGATTCTGAATTTACTTGGCTACAATCTGTTTACTTCCAAAACTTACTGCATTCATAGGCCATTTGATCCAAATGATGGTTCTTCCAATTGGAAAATCACTCTTTAAAGCAATTTCAGAAAGAACGCATGAATATTAAGATGTATATTTATCGACAAAAGCCTGAAAATATCTTGTCCTACATTGTAACCCATATTACCCAGCCCAACATCCATTGCCATGAAGTGAGTTTTAAATTCTATTTTGTCCACTTTACACATGGTATCCAAGATCAAACAACTGACAGCAATGTACAGGTGTAAAACACCCCCATGTTTTGTTGTCTAAGTGAAAATAAGTTAACATATCCTCTACAGCAGGGTTCCTTAACCTTTTTCACAGTGCGACCCTTTTTTGGGGTTAAAAATATTTTACAACTCCCTCTTTGCCTACCCCAGACTTAAATATGGCATTTCTCTCCTAATTTTAGTGCACAACTTCTGTTTATTTGCCAAAGTTGTCATATTGGAAAAAAAAAAAAAACATATAAAATGTACCATTACTTTGTATACAGGCCACGTTTTCACCCTCATATGTTAAATTCAGCAAATAAACAGTAGTTGTTCATTAAAATGCGCAGAAGTGTGTTCTCTGTATACAATGTGTTAACCTGTGTTCAAAATGTCATTTGATAAGTGGTGCCAAAACTTTTGCATTCAACTGTATGTCTTTGACCAAGAGCTTCAGAAAGAACAGTTCAAAAACCATAAGCCCTGAACAATAAATTTCCTTTCTGGAAAACTGGTGTCTGGTTAATGTTTACAACACTGTAAGGTTCCCTTTAGTGTAATTTTACGAGAGAGAAAAAAGAGAGCAGAACAAAACAGTTCCGCCAGGTTAAGTCTGTGCATTCTTTTAGCACGGAGTACTCGTATTCAGGAACACGGAATCATTAACTTTATAACTGCAAACTTAAATATTATCAAATACCATGAGATGATGTGCGTTGGATGCTTTTGGTCACACAGGCACCCCTTCTGATGAGTGAATTCAGTTACCCATGGCTGACACACATTTCAATTGTGCATGCACAGCTTGTATAACCTCCATAGAAAAGCACTGCCAACAGAATGGGACGCTCTACAGCAGCCACACATGAGCCTAAGGTCACCATGCCCAACGCAAAGCGTCAGCTAGAGGGGTATACAGCCCCCCACCCCACACTGCGCTGTGCAGTGCTGTGGAGTGGCTGCTCTCTGGTGTTGGGCTCAATCCCATTTCACCCCTCGCCCCCACCACTTAGCCCTCTGTTTTGTGTCTAGGGTTTAGGGTCTAGGGTTAGGGCATCCCAATTTTTGTTGATTTTTGTTGTTTTTCAGAAGCACACTCCAAAGAGTGTTGTGAGAAAAAAAGAAAAACTGGCAAATGGCTGATCAAGAGACCAAAGAAACCCACAAATGTGAGAATTTTCTCCATTAAAAAATTACGATAACCACTGTATTACCTTAATATAATTTCAGTTCAATGTATTATGGTCATTTTCTTTGTAACAAGCATAAAAAAAAGAAATCGCTAACAGCATGCTAATGTCTCGGTAGCTAGCTAGCTAACTTCCCCGTTCCATCTTAAATAGTCCAGCAGTTCTGACGCATGAAGCGCCTGAATGTTACTGCTGCACCATTTAAGGTGGAATGGGACAATTTGAACAAGAAGCTGGCGAATAGCTGCCTTCAGCTTCATATCAGCAAATAATTAGCAGTGGGCAATAATAAATAATTGTCTTATATCCCCTCTTTGAAGGCATATGATGCCCTAAATGTCACTGAACACGGGTCAGGTTGCCTACAGAGCACCGCTAGTAGCCTGTTAATGAAGTAATGTTTTGGTTTTTTTTTTTGTTTTTAATTTGAGGTTGTCCCATTTCATAGTCGAAAACAAGGGGTAGGGGTAAAAAGAAGAAATGGGATTGCGCCTTGGAGTGGTGTTTGTGACCCAGAACTAATCATCCAACATCGGTACCTGACCTCACCAATGCTCTGGTGTCTGAATGCAATCAAATCCTCACAGCAATGATCCGACATCTAGTGTAAAGCCTCCCAGAAGTACAGGCTATTACTGCAGCAGAGAGAACTCCCTATTAATAGCCTTGATGAGCAGGTGTCTACAAATTTTTGCACATACAGTGTACTGACAATACTGCCCAGCACTAGGACCAACTATCAGACAAAGTAACTGAAAAATGACACTCAATGAATTATGGATTTCAATCAATACCAAAAATGTGTTTTAAATTAATTTCATTAGGGTAATAAACATAAATAAGTTATAATAAAAAGCAAAACAAAACAAAGCACACTGTACTGCTGACTAGCTGATCTAACGCTTCGTCTTCCTGGGTTTTTGGAAGACAGTCTTCTGGGCTCTCCTGTGGGGAGATTTGCTTGGACGTAGCCCACTGATTGACAGCTGCCAGCTGCAAAATGTAACCCACAGTAACCCATTTCTATGTTTATCTGCCTGCCTCGCTCCTCCTGCTGTCCTTTCTTCAATGTCCTGGCGTCACCTTGTCACGTTCTGTCTTCTCTTCACCTGCTCTGCTTTCCCACTGGCTCTGCTGGATTTTTCTCTCTTTCTAGTACAACACAGCTCGACTGCAGATACCGTTCTAACAAAACTTTAATTGGAAGTAATGTAGTGTTCACTGCTATTAAAAGAGACACAGCTTTCGCACAAGTAGCGGTGCTTAGTTCTCAGCTGTTGTACGTCACAGCAACCCCTACATAAGTAGAGTTTCTCTTTACTAACAGCCTGTTCACTTCCTAGCTTACGTCTAAATCTCTCAGCTTAATGCTCAAAAACCTTTCCCCCCAAAGGCCTCAGCGTACTTTTAGCGAAACGAAATTCTTGAGGGTTGTGCGAAGCCGAAAGCACCTTCGCAAGCTTACAAGCTCGCATACTTTCTGTGGTTTCGTGTAGCCTGTCGCGGATGCTCCTCATGACGCTGTGACATTTTATGCAAAGTTTCATGACTGCTGAAAAAACGATTCTTTCACCGTTCGAACTATGGTGACGTATAAGATAACCTGTATGTTTTGGTGCTTAGTACTCGTTAGTACTACTGAATAACAGACTTAACATCATACATTTAGGAGGTATTCATTGTTTATATAGCAATTGTGCGTTTCACAGTGAAATAGAGTATCTGCCAAAGCTGAAGCTCCTCAAATTTGTCCATCTTTGTTTCATGGCATGCCTCTTTTTTTACTGCCAATCAGAGGCTCTGTCGCGTAGCGTCGTCGTTGCGGAGTTCGCAAGAAGTCTGCTGAGGCCTTAAGTGGTACCTAGCCCAGCCCTCCACTGTAAGAGTCCTTAGCAAAATGAACTGAGTGTAATAAATGGTAGAAGACAGATAACCCAAAACTAACACGTAAAAACATCTCAAACACACTATAGTATGGTGAAAATTAAAATGTGATCAGCCAAGACATGTTTGGTGTTTAAAGTTGTCCTAATTTAGTTTTTGCTGTAGCTATGTGGCTAATGTAATAAGTTTATACACTGTATGCCTAAATAGTCAAACAAATTAGATAATCTTAAATAGACATACATATGAAAATAATGCTGTACAGCTAAAAGCAGTAGCAGTTGTTATTCAGCACTGTTAGAAATAAAGGTTCTGTGCAAGTACATTTTTCATTCATCAGGGTACAAATAATGTAAATGTTCCCTCAAAAGGTACAACAGTGGTTTTAAGGTCCAGTTGTGTACCTTAAATATGTTTTTCCAGGTTAAAGTACATATTTGTATATTATTTTCATAACCTAAATGTTTTAAACAGAACAATAAAATAAAAAGCCTGGAGTCGAGATGGGGTGTGTGGAGTCAGTACTACTTAGAAAATACCATTTCAATGAATTATGGTACAGTTATGTTCTCTGACTAAAGGTACTAAAATGTACCCTTGAGGGGACCACCCCAGTGACAAGAGGGGTACTGCCCCAGTGACAGTTTACTACCTTTATTTCTGAGAGTGTGAAGAGTGCATTTTGTCTGTACTTTTGAGGCAACTCTACTAGTAGTTGCTAATGCTAATACTAGGGGTATAAGCTTATATTCTCAGCTACATTAGCCTCATAGCTTCAAAGCACAACTAAAAACGATGCCAAATGTCTCGGCTGATTGACTACATTTTGGGAAAATTGCAAATTTTTTATCAGACTATTTTGTTAAATGTTATTTAAATGGTTTTCTAAATTACGCTGGAACTTCTGTATTAGAACGGCAACCAAAATACAGCTGTTCAACATCAGTAAGGCTACCTGGCGTTCCTATATTGCACACTGCTCCTCACTTGTGTGCTTCGTCACCGTAGCGTGGCACATTAGATTCCTATGAGTCATGCAATGAGTTAAAAGCTTTGCTGGGTGGTACCCAAGGACATGATTTAATTTCCCCTCATTTGCGTACAAGCGCAAACCTACATGTTCCTCTAAAGTTTGAAATGGAGGACGGCGGTTCGCTCCTGCTAAACGGGAAGAGATGAAATGCTACATCACACAGTGTAGTAGTGCACACGGAGTGCAGCTGCTTGGGCCTCAAAACATATTTGCTGTATGCGGTGGTCTTTCACAGAGCTTTATCTGAAAAGCTAATCTTTAGTGCAAGTTCTTGCAACTGCACATTACATATGCATAAAGCCTTGCAGCGCTAAGATGCTGCTGTGACTCAAGGCTAAACAGAAATAATTATTTTAGTATTAAAACCAAACGTCTAACTGTGCGCTAAATCCTTACATCCAGAAAGGCACAGACGGTCTCACGTTTTTTGAATAAAATAGTTAAAATAACCAGTGTCAGAATTTGAGAAAGGCCTATTTATGCTGCAAGCAGAAATAAAGACTAATGTTAATCTCAACAAAGTTACTGATCTACTCTCTTATGATATCAAAACCAGCCATAATTTTTTTACTGATGATAAATGCAAGACAAACCAAAAATAATACAATAAACAACAATTACATCATCACTTTTTCTCGTGTATTAGATCAAAGACATAATCACAGACATACATGGTGTCAAAACAGATAACATGCTTCTCATTGGCAGACAGCTTAATGGGAAAATGCCACTATGTTTTATTTAATTAATCACTTAATTTCACAACAATGGCAGCACCCAGTACGGCAGGCATTGAAAAAAACCCATGCAGTCGTCGAAACATCGAAAACAACCTGCAGTATCTACTAGAAACAACCAATCTACAATGATATCCTCAGCAGCAACCAGAAGATATTTATAAGATGCTGTTACAGATTTTATTTTAGAGAATTCAAAAATATTGTTAGCCTACATATCGACTAATACTCACTCGTTTATCACAATACCAACTTGATACCACAACAAAACTGACATTAAGCACAATCCTTTATTTAGAAACTATATAATTAAAACCCACAACTAGTTATTCAAATGCTAAACCAGTAAGCTTAAAGCCACAGCCTTAACATTCTTACACTACCAACACAGTAACATTAGCAGTTGTCTTTATAATGTCTACAGAAAGACAGACTGGCTGGTTTAGGTTTGTTTGGTATGTGCAACTCAGCAACTCAGCAACATATGCAATATGATGAACTGCATTTTTAAACAAAAAATGAAGGCAATGTGTGTTTCTAATTTTGGATAAAAACTCCAAACCACTCCTGAAGGTCTTTTTCATTTGATGTACAATGGCTGTCGTGGTGCTGGGGCAGCAGCAGTACTATTCACCGTGTTGATTTTCTGGTGTGCTTGCCAGAATACCGAAAAACTCCTCCTAGGGCTGGTGGTTATACCTTCAAACAGTCTACACCTATTATCGTGGCATTCTGTATTACCAAGGGGTGGATTTTCAAGCTATTTCAATAAATCTTAAGCCATCTAACAACTGCTAAATGTTAAAACGGTGCAACTAACTCAGAGACAGGGGCTGGTTAGCATTAGCTTTACTAGCATGATAACAGCTCTGCCCACAGAATATGTTTGATTCTGGCTCATTAAAGCACCGAGTTTACATGACATGACAATAATTAAAATCTGACAAAGTGAAATTGAACATCTGGTGGTTAACAGACAGAAAGGCGAAATTAAATGTTCTGTAGTGTTTGGATCGGCAGACTTATCAGCTAACTTAACAAGCAATTGGCAAGCAGGCTACAGTCCAAAACACACCACAGTACAGGTTTGATCCTGACTAACTGCTGTTCTGAAACAATTGTGTTGATGATTGTACAGATGAAATTAATGAGCGTAGATTAAATTAATGTCTGTGAGAACCAAAGTCGAGTCGAGTGACTGGTGCTGGAGTGACAGAAAGCCAAAATCTTATTCCGTGGTGTTAGTGGCTGTAGTCCTTTTGCTAAGCTAAACATGCCCAAACGTGCCATACACCACAGTACAGGCTTGGTTCCAGAGAAGCAATAATGAAACGACACCCATTTAGAGGACATTTAGGAGCGCAAAATCAACTGACTGGAGTTAAACTGAAAATCGAAATCAAGTATGTTCTCTGTAGCGTGTAGCACTGAGCTGATTCTATCAGCGCCACCTATCGGTGAGCTCCTCTAAAATATAAAAATGGGTGGATTGCATTTATTTGGCCATTCAGGCGTGGAATATAAATTTTTCACATCTTTTTGAAAGATCGTCGCGATTTTTAAAAACCGATTCTGTTTGTCCTCAAGATGGCGCCGCGAGGAGCCATCCTGCTGCAGCAGCTTGTGAATTTCCCTGTTGTGGGACTAATAAAGGATTATCTTATCTTTTGGCTTGACAAAGTAATAATGCTTTTGACATGCCTACTGTACAGTAACAACACTATAAACAGTCTGAATGTTTAAATGGGGTGTTCTGCTTATGGGTGAACTTAAAAGGACGGCTTAAGCTGTCCACAGTTAATTTTTCTGGGGGGTGGGGCTGTATGTGATTTTGCTGGGGTCATTTTTCATAATAGCCACTTAAATCTATATGATCCATATCCATGTTATCATTCACATCCATATCATACCTCTCACCAATACTCATCTCACCAACATACATTTTTATATCTGCCTGATCTTTACTGTTGTTGTCTAATTTTAGAACTGGCTCAGATGTGTTTAAAGAAGAGAAATGAAGGCATGGCAAGTGTGGGGGAAACCATGGAGGACGTGGGCAGTCAGCAAAATGCTAATACTCTCAAAGAATGCATGACCATTAGCATTAACTGCGTTATCTCCAAACACTCATCTCTTACATCAACAATAAATCCTCATTTATATCTTCCCACAGCTTGATTGCGCAATCTCTCATAGCTTCAAGAAGCTGCGCTCGGCTTTGAGAATGTTTTCACCACGGCAACTGGTTACCCAAATGACTCATCAGTCCTTGATCTGATTGTTAGGAAGCTGATGGAGAGAGACCCAGATATGCAAATGCAGCGTAAAAAAAGACTAAAAAAGGAATTCAGAATCATTCCATAGCGATGGTGGTTCAACAGTCAGAAGAACTTTAACTCCAGTGATGTTGGTAGTTGTCTCCATTCTGCCACTGTGTCCTGGTGCAGTGGTTCTCAAGCCCAGTTCTAAGGACCTTATGCACTGCATATCTGTGTGTTTTCCCTGCTCTAAAACACCTGCAGGCTCAATAATTACCTTAAGAGTTGATTCAGGAAAGCTGAATCCAAAAAACATACAGCACAACAGCACCTCAGACCTGTTACCGGGAGATCACGACCCTAAAGCCTTCACCGGGGATATTCCCCAGTTAAAACAGCCTTCAATGCAAAATATAAGATTTCTTACTGTGAATTGAGTTAATTCCCAAGACACTGTGTTGATGGCCAAATCAAGTTCATAGTTAATTGCTGAACAGATTACTTTCCAGTCTGTTAGTACATTAAGAAAGTCCAGCATTTCATTCACCATTATATATGCCGTTTGCTCTGTACTTACTAACCTTGCCAACCTATTTTCAGATCTAAAGATGCACTAAACTTAGATACAGATTCAGATCATTTAGATAATTTAGAAATAACACGTAATCCTTGATATAGCAGCGCGATACAGCGGTGTTATATAGCAGTGTGTGGCCGAGTCAAGCTGGCTTGTGCCGGAGGAGCAGCAGCCAGCTCTAGTTTTTAAGTGTCTAGTTTTTTTTTCTGTCAATTGAAATATTCGTTTGGTTGGTTTATTTAAATGCAGTGTGAAACTCAAGCGCTGCATCATTTTATGGACACCAAAACCAAAAATGCACCCCCTTCTCAATGTTCCCAAACATAAGCAACGTTTCTATAGTATTCTTTAAGCCACAATAATCAAATGCAGATCTATTTGGGCTTTCTTAGAGACTTGACAGTACGAACAGTAATTAGTATTGTTTTAAATCAGTTTGTGGATCTATTAAAATCTTATAGATTTCTCTAGAAATATAGGCCTGTGCAAAATTATTTTTGGCCAAGTATGAAACTGTAATGCATTCAGTCACATATTAATTCTTCAGATATAAATTAACTGAAAATTATAAATCAATAAAATCAATTGCATTAGCACTTCAAAATGTCAAAATGTGCATAGAACATGAAAAATATCATTTTGATGTATGAACAATAATCTTAATTATTACGAGTATAACGGTACCATCATGGGTTTGAGGTGTTTGAACAGTGAACGAAAGGTGAGGAAAGCAGCTATTGAGACAAACAAAAATAGAGGGACCAAAGAGACTGAAAACAAAAAAACCCCACAAACTGAAATTAAACAAATGAAACAAGACTTAACCAAATCCACAGCTTACAGTATTTCTGTGCCTTAAAGAGATTCAGCACAAAGCCTTAATATTTGTCTGTTTCCTCTGCTCCTAACTGCAAAACTGCAACTACAGTTGAACAATCACTGTACACATTTTAACAGTTAACGTTAGTGACTTTCCATGTCATGTGCAAATGACACACACTACAGGCTGTACCACCTACCTTGGGGTGAGAGGGGGGACTATACAACACTAGGTGGAACAAACTGTAACTTTCACATAATTTCTTTGTACCGTTACACCCGTACTGATTATACTACTGTTTCTACTACTAGCAACAACAACAACAACAACAACAGTTTACAATAAGACTAATCTGGCCCCACGCATTTGACACCACATATGCAAGACAACACTGGTATCCTCGAAGGGTGTACCATCTGACCTGAAACAAACAAAAAAATAATCTGGGGGAATGCTAAAATCCTTCAGTAAGAAAATATACAGTACAACCTTTTAATAGAAAAAAAAGGAGGTTGAAACATTCAAAACAGACAATATCATTTTTTACTATACAGCTACTTTCTAAACTTCACTCTTATTTTGATACCACAATCATTACATTTTATTATCCTTTCTCCATTCTTAAGGAAGTTGATTTCTTATCCGACATTATCACAAATATCTGATAATCAAAGCAAAGCAGTCCAGCTATAGAGTGTACTCTATAATTCACACAGTAAGTCTTTATCACAATGTTCTTTAAAACACCACCACAAAAGCAACCTTTAATGACTAATGTAAATCTAGACAGGTGATAACTGCTGGGTGAGAACAAGTGCATAAACATAAAGGCCGCGTGACAGCAAGACTTTACTGAACAAATGTTTAAAATAATTATTTGAAAAGGTCAAACAAAAGAAACATCAGATTTCTTTGACATTGTCAAATGCAAAGAAACGTCCGTATATACTTCCGCAGATTCTTACCTGTGTCAGACATGGCTTGGGTACAGCTACCATCACTGCTACTGGGTACCATACAGGACATATTTGGCCGGATGTGCCCATGAGGATGGCCTTGCTGCTGTTGATGTAAGTGAGACATTTGCTGTGGGTGAGTGCTCGGGTGTCCCATGGCTGGGTGTCTGAGGGGAACCTGTCCACTTTGGCCCAAAGGTGCACAGTTCCCCATAGCTGGGGCTTGCATCTGGTTCATCATCCCTGGGAACTGTGTATGAGGACCTTGAGTACCAGGCTCCAAGCCAGGACAGTGCATTGAGTCTGCTTGGCCGTGTAGTCGCTGCTGTAACTGCATGCTTTGTTGGGCAACTCCAGGGGGCAATGCACCCTCACCAAAGTGCATTTGACCGGGGCCTGCAGGAAGTGGCCGACTGCCCCTGACCATGTGAGAGCTCTGGTTGCTCATTGACTGGAGCAGCTGGGCCATGGATGTGTTTGGAGGTAGACCTCCAAGCCGGGGCACTTTCCTCATCTGCTCCGAGGGAGGGCATGGTGGCCTGGGGCCAGCCATGTCTGGTTTTAGCATACTGTAGACCATGTTGTCGTGACTGCCACTGTTGAGCGGCTGTTTGCGCTTCCGTAGAGGGTCACGCTGCTGGGCCATGAGCTTGTCCCGCAAGGCTGCACGTCCACTCTGGCCCTCGGGCATGGGCATGAGCATGGTGGAACTTGGTGGCAGCATGGGATTTAAAGTATTGGGCCCTTCAACAGCCCTGCTACCACTGCTACCACCACCACTGCCACTTCCACCACCAACTGGGCAAGGCATCCCACTGCCCCCACTTCCGTTACCACCACCACCGGCAATGCCAGTGCCTCCACTCCCCATGCCCCCAGCACCAGCACCCATTCCCGCACCAACACTCACACCAGCACCACTGACACCCATCCCACCACTGCTACCACCTAATTTGTTTTGATTTGCTAGCTGTGCTTTGGCTGCTGCTGAAAGGAGACTGCTGGCAGGGAAAGAGGCAGCATTGTGTTGGTTGAGGATCTGGTTGAGGGGCATGCCCAGGAGTCCGGGGTGGTTCTTCTGGGGGGCACTGCTGCCTGAGGCTGGAGGAAACATGGGGTTGTGCTGACTACTGATCGCATTACCCATCAGAACCTGGTTGGGGTCTTTGTACTGGTGGAGTGTGTCGGGCTTGGCAGAGGGGCTGGAAGGCAAGGCAGGTCTGGGTGAACCCATGGAGGATCTGGGTGACCGTGGTGGAACCTTCATGCTGCCACAAGGGGCCTGGGGCCCTGAGGGCATGGCAAAGCTCCCGTGGTCTGAGGAGGTGGAAGAGGAGCGGGATCGCTGTGGAGAGGCCTCCATGCGGCCAAGTGCAGGCCCAGACATGTGAACAGGGGATGTAACGGGTGAGGGGGAGATGGATGTGGCTGCTCCATGCTGAGTCCTCTGCATGTGCCCACCGTGGCCAACCGGCCCAGGTTTCACCGTTGGTAAGGGAAGGTTGCTTGGCAATGGGACGATAGCAGGAGGGATGTTTACATTCATCATTGGTACCTGAGAGTGGGCATTGGGCTGGAAGTTGGATGGGCTTGGGTTTGTCATGGGACTCTGAATGACCGGTTTACTTGGTATAGGGTCCAGGATTCCCAGAGGGTCCTTCTCTGAGGTCAACTGTTTTTTCTGGAGAGCACATAAAGGGGGAATAGCAGAGGGAGGAACAGGATGAGATGCAGACTGGGCCTTGTGATGAAATACTGCTCTGGTCATTTCCATGCTAGGTTGGTAGTTGACATTACAATGTGGCTTTTTCATGATGGGGCTTTTGTTGGGGACTGGGGGAGAGAGAGGCGTGTTAGTCCTTCCAGCCATAGCACAGGACAGCTGAGTGACAGGAGAACCATGGATCATGATACCAGGAGGGGAAAGGGGTATCCTGCTGTTGCCATGAATTGGGCTGGGGCTGCCAGCCCCCTGGAGGCCGCAGGCATTGCTTCGTGCAAATCCATCCGGACTGCCCAAAGGGTCAGTTCTTGGGGACAGAGAGCCATCCCCGTAGACCTGTGAGCCTGAGGAAGGGCTAAGCATGCCTCCAGGCCCGCTGCGGTAGGGGGACTTAGGCCCTGGCTCACTGCTGCCCAATCTTTGTCGAGGGTAGCCGGAATAATGCTCCGGCTGCTGAGAACCACTCATATCCGCGGAGTAGTGCCGTTGACCTGCTGCCATCATCATCTTGAATGGGTTCTTGCAGTCAGGCAGCGCTGAATTGGGCAGCCCATCATGGGACTTATTCCTTATTGCTCGAGGGGTTGCAGATCGCTGGATGGTAGGGGCCATAGAGGTGGCACCTGCTTGGGAAGCAAAAACAACAACAAAAAAGCATAATTATAAGAGTGTAACGGTTTAACACAGACCCATGCTAAAAAGCAGTTTAAAAACACATTTGGTAAGTGGAAAATAAAGTGATGTACTTGTGCCTCCGCTGGGACCGGTCAGCGTTAGGGAGTGGTGCGGCAGCTCCATACTTTTGTGCAGAGTGGCTACAGCAATGAGCTTTCTCTTGTGGATGCAAAGCTTTGTGACATCCTCATCGGCCTTCACATCCTCCGCAGTCCTCTGCTTGACAGCGGCCCCAGGATCGAAATTAAACACCTGGGGAAACGGAGATTCTTAACACAACTCGGCCCTGCCTGTTGCTGGCTTTCAGCAGTCAGACATTTGCATCTGAATGCATATTCACTCTGACCTTGCATATTAAAACTGTGACCTACTTACTTCAACAGCTTTAGTGAAATAAGGCAATGCAAATTCATTCATATTTTTTTTTTGACCAAAGAGGGTGGTCATAGTGTATAGGATTGCTGGTCCAAGGTGCAGAACATACAAGGTAACATAAAACTACAAGCATGCTCCAGTTTACCTACTGGAAGGTAGTACTGCAACCAGAAAAACTGAGGGATTTTGACAAATATGATAATCGTGATTATGTGGAGCAATCTTGTGATGGTTGCGTGATTATAGTTGTAACTTTGACAGCCACAGCACATTCTAAAGGAACATTTATGATTTACATAAACACCATTGTCAAAACACTTACACTCACTCAATACTTAATATCTGATTTTTAGCAATGTCAGCATCATGCACTTTCATTTGATAAGCAGTAGCTTGGGCCTCAGACATGTTGCAAAATTAAATATATTGAAGGAATACTTGTACGGTCATTGTGTCTACGTGATACTGTCTCACAGCTTTGCAGGAAATAAGTAGGTGAAATCAGCATGAATGTCCATGCCCACCTTGAAAGGGTCTTGTTTGTGTAGAGTGGTGACTGTCACCAGTCTAGAATGTGCTTCTAAGGTCCAGAAGGATGGCAATGCATTTTTGTATTATCACAGAATATTCTGTAGAACTTAATAACCATCAATAGCATCAATAACCACATGAACGGCACTGTATTTCATCACTTTACCAACCAATGATCTTTGGTTGCATCAGTAATGGGCAAAATATTAGATATCAACTGTCACAGCTTGTTAGCACTGTTAGCATTTATAGCATCACAGCTCTGGAGAAATTGTGAACCCCACTAAATTGTGAATTCTGTCGACCATACTTCATGCTAAAAGGAAAATTTTCTATAACTCAAACTTTCCATTATTAAATTATGATCAGCCAAAATTCATATAAAACAAACTGTACAAAATGAATAGATGGAAAACCGTGAACTTCTGAGACACCTCCAAGGAAGTGAATTTAGAAGCTAATCTGAAATCAAGGTACAGGCCTAAGAGAACAGGTGAGACATGAAGACTGACCTTGGGGAGGATGAGCGGACACTCCAGGCCACACTTACAGGTGCCATCCGTGAGTAGATAGGACTTTACCTGTTCCAAGCAGGACAGCACTGAACCACTGGGACTACAGAACGAACACAAGGAGACCATCAACCATTAAATACTTTGTTCTAACACGTATGGACGTCACAATCATGACATTTCAGCTGACGATTAAGTGTCAAGTATGTGCACACGTCAAACTGTGTAGTGTATCAGTTCGACAGTACTGCCGGTGTTGGCTGCTAAGTAAACAGCAAGATGGTTAATAAGCTAGTTAAATGAACTTATTCTGCTAACATACATGCTTAAAACATGAGCATTAGCTACATATTTTTGTATGCACAAGTGATGGCTTTTAAATAATGCATGTGCTGCTTTCTTTTATTTACATTTATTTGCATCAACCCAACACACACAGTTCACTTTTTGTTTGCTGTGCCTTAATATTATTGCGAAAATCAATTGACTGCAGTCAGCTTAAATAACTGTGATTAGGCGATTACGTAATTGTCTTATTAACAGACCCTCAGTAACTTCAACTCACTTGGAAGTGCATCACACCTATGTTACACAAGTGGCCACTTGCAGCACAAGAGGAGGACAGGTTTTTTTTTTTAAATGTAACACAGTCGCCCTCGGCTATGTTAGCCTCACTGAGCTAATTATCTAGCCACGCAAACTTTGTAATGTGGAATCTTTTTAAAAAGTCTCAAAATAAAGGTTATAATTTGTGGTCAGTAATTGCCTTTCCTGTTTATACACTTTGCTTTAGAACGTGGCCCATTGCCTTTATCCTTTGTTGTTAGCTGTGTAGCATTTAGCTTGCTAACTAGCAAACTTGCAGAAGTTGTATCAGCAGTCATGGATAACGGATGGAGTAGTTTGCTACCTAAAACCCAAATATTAAGCACTATTTCATTGCTATTACATTAAAAAACAGCTTTTTTGGAGATTGAAAAGGGAATTGAGACAGGCTGCAAGGATTTCTGGGAAAGTGCTCAAAGTCGACACTTCCGTACACTTGATGCATCTCCCCGCCAAGGGCTCATGTAATAAACTTCTCTTAGGCTAAAATAGCACTGGAATGGCCCTCAGGATTGCATCTAATGTTTTAGCTTTAAAATACTAATTAAGTGAATTTTTTATGGTTCTGGCTAATAAACAGCTTGCCTGTGTTTCGGTTTTGAAAAGGGAATTGTGGCAGATTTCTGAGCAAGTTCTGCTGCTGAAATCATTTATGCTGACTAGCTTACATGCTTGACCTTACAATGGGTCATCTAAGAAACCTCATTTGCTAATACTGTAATGGAACATCCCATAAGATGATATTGTGGACATTCCCTAAAGGAAAATGACAAGGGCATGTTAAAAAACAGTACTGAAACTAAGTAATGCACCTATTACACAACCAGAAATGTGTCAATTATAAAAGAAAGGTTTATACATTTATATATATGTATAGTAGCCTATGTATTGCACTGCAGTGTCTTAATTTAAATAATAATTTATTTAACCGAGTCAACAGGGCAGTGCAGAAAGCCAGAGAGTGAGACTACAATTAACTGCCATATCAATTAACCAATTACTGCATCTGGCCTAATTAATATACTATAATCCACTAATTGTTTCCAATCCTTGTAGATCTTATCACACATTCACTATTACAGGGGGTTGATGATGATGGATATTTCTGATTAAGACCGTATCCAGTACCTGATATAGACGACCCCAGTGGACTCCACTTTCCGCTGCCAGCCAATGGGCACCTGGGCAGGTGCAGGCTGCCCCTCCCCCTCCCCTCTTTCACTCTCCTTTCCGCCATTCATTTTTCTGGGTTAGTGCTCGACTCCGCCGGAGAGATCACACGTTCTTCACTGTCCCAACACCACGTGTCATTGTGTCTCTCTGAAACGGGAGGACAAGAGCACTACAACTTTCCTTTAACGAAGTCGGCTGCGGGGAAGCGTTTCCAGGGCGAGTGAGACGGGCTCACAGGGGGACCACGCCTCTGACGAGCCTCATCGCGATGCTACTAAACACAGATGGGGTTTCCCATGTCGGTCTCTGACCACTCAGAGCCATGAGCGCTTTGACGCAGTTCCAGGGCTACATAGGCGAAACACGACGTACCTCAGAGAAGAAAACACATGATTACAGTGCGAGCCACCGCGCAGCCCGCACTCAACACAAGAGGCTGCTGGCTAGGTTACAAGGCTGCTCCTTCCAAAGATGGACGCTTCTCATCTTCTCTCAGGCAGATAAGTTCAAACCCAAAATCCCCATCACATGCACGGCCGACGCATCAGAGCAGCCATGACTTGCATGATTCCTGTCAGAAACACAGAAAAGAAACAGGTTCAGAACGGGTACAAAATCATATTTAAGGTGCAGGTTGTGTCCTCAATTACTAGAATTTAGTGGAATTATACACACAAATATGGAAAATAAAAATTTCACTTAAAATATTAATAAGATTTAATCTTAACAGAAGACAATATAAAAATTTAGCTGTGTATATATACTGACTCTCAGTAAAAGGTGACTTTCAAACGAAGAAAACTGACAAATGTAGTGGCTTTCAGTGGGAAAAAATTAGTTAAAAACTAAAAATTAAGCAGCGTGTGGTGACATTTCACAGAGGAAAATGAAAAAAATAAGCAGCGTACAGTTGTACAGAAAACGTATAAATTAAGCAGAGCACAGTGACTTTAAATAGACAACAATATACAAATTAAGCAGGGTACAGTGACCTTAAATTAAAAAAAAAAAATCCACAAATGAAGCAGTGTGGAGTGACTTTCAACAGAAGACAATTCCACATTGACTTCATTGCTTGATCTCTTTTCTATCTCCTTTCTATTACTATTCTATTATTTCTATTCAAACACCAAAAATAAGACACTGACAGTTTTAATAACAAACGGTAAAAAGTGTTGGCTTTTTCACTACTGTAATCATGACATTAATTCCCATTAAATTATTACATTTAAAACTTCTGCCAAACTGATTTACTGTTTATACAGTGTTATTTTGGGGTCATTTTTCGCCCCCTGTACATGAGTTTTTTGGGTAAAAATCAATGTTGAGTATGGGGCCATTTTTATCCTTTGCCCCCTGTTATTTCTGACAATTCAAATCATCATTTTTAATTTTTTTTTTTTGAGAAGACATTACTTAACAAAATCATTAAAGGCATTTAGTAATTGAAACAGCACTAGTGGAGGACGGGGGTAAGCTATTTTTTTTACTAAAGGTCTGAATCCCTGGGTCCTGTCAGAACCTTGTTATGGAGAAGGGAGTGCACGCTCCACGCTGCATACATTTCAGCCCTGGGTGAATCATCCTCTCTGTGTGTTTCCTGTTGTGGATGACTAATACTGTAGAGCGGGACCAAACACACAGTGAAAGCAGGAGGATATGAAAAGGTATGAATCCTCGCACTTGTCACATACGTCAGTGCAAAATGAAAACGTTAGGGTGGCTTTTACTTTGTATTTGTGAAAGCACAGTAGGTCCAGTGTATACAATTTTATTTTAATTCACATTCAAATGGAAAAACTATGCCATATAACCCCGAAAATAAGAAATAAAATGTCTTGTCTAGGTGAGAATGAAGATGCTTTAGCTTCAGACAACAGGAAACTGCAGCTTCTATAATGTTATAAAATAAGCATCCAAGATAATAAATTAGAATTGCAGTTAGGCTTCTGTTGTATTAGTTTTGCCAATTTCTTACTTAAAACAACCTACAGGTCTGCGACCCAACCTAACAAGGCCCGAAAAAAAGGAGTTTGAGCCGGTTTTCACGTACAACATTCCTATGTTTGTTTTCCAATTAGTGATTATTTTTATGTATGAACCTCAAAATCGCAGGTACAGGTTGGATTCAGGCTTCAATTTCACGCAGGTGAAAAATTAAAATTTTCAAATATTCTATTGTTACTCGCTCAAATATTTGAACATAATACGTAAAGACGTTTTAATAATAGAAAAAAAATTATATTCTTACTGTTGACCAAATTATTATTATTACTATTAACAACACTACTGCATAATTGTATTTATTTAACACAACTGCAATCCTACAAGTTAATAATTTTTTTTTTTTTACTGTTAATTAATTATTTCATAACAAGTTGCGTTAAATTGCTGATCTACCCAATCTGGCAACCTTGATCTTGCTTAACCATGGAGGTTTAATGAAGGTTTTAAGCTGCTCAAATCAGCTTTATACTGGAGCATGCCAGCTTTAACAGCTAGTACAGTCTGAATAACGTTCTCGTATATTCTCTGTAGGTAACCCAACTGAGAGCATGCTAGCTAGCTAGTAAACTGATACCGTCGCCTGAAATTGCAGGAGTCTTGAAAGCTGTGCCATTTCACAAGTCACCATCGAGTCCGACATGCAGACCTGCAGCTGCGTGCTACTGGTATATTGCTTGATAAAAGCTTGTTTCCCCACAGTAGTGCCTGGGTTTATATAAGTAGTGAATGTGATGGTTATTTGAATAGCTTTAATGTTTTTGAATATTTCAATAATTAAATGTATTGAATACTACCAAACACATTGTTGCTGTCCAAAGAAAATCTTCAAAATAGTAACTTTACAGAGCAGGCAACATTTCTAGTGGTCTATTCATCGTGAAAATGGAGATAATGTTTTTTTTGGACAGCAATGATGTGTTACAGCAGTACACAAAATGTATCACAGTATTTTATTTAATAAGTTGAAACAGGCACAACAAACATCAACTCAACAAAATCAACAGAGACTTGCAACTCAACTATTACTGGAACACCAACGAATCAGACTTCGCCTCAAAGTGGAAGAATCATGGAGAGGCGTCTCTACTCAGTCGGTTACCTTTCAGCTAGAAACAAGCAAAGCATCAACAGTACCAATAAGGCCAGCCCAGAGCTTAAACTTCAGTCTTAAGGGAGAAACTTGCCAGACAAACTGACTATTTTCCTCAAAAGAAACAGAGCTGGCCGAAGCTGACGTTTTATTCGCCAGCTTCATATGAGAATTTATCATTCCACCTTAAATGGTGCTGTGTTCAGGCGCTGGAACGTAAGTGCAGCACCACTTAAGGTGGAGCAGAAAATTCGAATAAGAAAGTGGCAAATAAAAAGTCAACGTCAGCTTCATACATTCACAATAATTTTGCTGTCTTTTCTGTAAACTTCGTTCAGCTCAGCTGTTTTGGTTTCTGTAGTCATCTAAATACTAAATACAACTAGTGGTTGTTTTTAGTTACTAGTGGTTGTTTTTAGTTGGCTAGTTTTAGTGCTGAGCTCGTTTTTATTTTAATCCTATGCTCACAATTTTTCCAAGAATTATAATCTTTAACTTTTAACTTTAGTTTAATAAGTCTTGGATTTTGTATTTTATTTGGAAGGGCAAAAGAAATTAATTAATTAAAAATTAATACACAGTCACACACTACTAACATGCTGCCATTAAAAGGTGTTATTACCGTTACCATTATTTTTAGTGTTCAGTGTCGAAAGCGCTGGAGAATGCACGCTGACTTGTTTCAGACTTGAAGATTAGGACTTGGGATACAACTTGAGACCTGCCTGTAATGTCTTGGGACTGTCTTGGGAAGTGTCAAGACTCAAGACTTATTTGTTACTTGCACCTCTGCCATTTTCATTATTTTATTCATTTATTTAATTTTCACAAAATTAGAAAATGCAAGCTTTCCTTTACAAAATTAAAATTTCATGATGAAACAACTGTCTAAAAATTACATAGACGAAAATCGTGTTTCATTAACTTTCATCCAAAATTAAGAACGTTTCTGCTTCTGCTGTAAAGCTACTATTTGGAAAAAACATTCCTAATTGTGAATGAAAGTTAAATCTCTATGGATTCAAGCATGACAAAACCAGTATCCATCACAGAGAACTGTGGTCCATTTTGATCTATAATGTGTTCCATAATAATTTTAAATTTAAATAACATAAATCATTGTGAATTGGCCAATATAAACACAGTTTATATTCAGCTATTCAGTTCTTTACCAGGCGAGAGCGTTTCTTGGAGAATCTCTAGTTGATGTATTTTGCATTAATGACCAAATCATTTTAATGGATTACACAAACAACATGAAAGCAGTCTTACACATCGGCTAAGCACTCCGGTATGAGTAGCTGCCATTGTTGATGCTCGGCTGCTGTCAGGTTAATGCGTGCACGTGAACATGGGAAGCGGTCTGATCCTTGTGTATCAATGACGGAGAGGTTTGAAGAGTGCCAAAAATAATGTTTTCAAAAGCATTAGCCAGTTGTTGAGAGGGAATGGGCGTGAAAATGCTGAAACAGACCCAGGAAAAATAAATAAAGAATTAAAAAACTACATCTTGCAGAGAATTATCAGGCCTTCTGGCTATACCTTCCTCTCCATCTCTCTTCCATGCACCACTGGTAAAACTTCTATTTTTAAAATATATGGTTTTAAAACACAGTTAGCCATTATGATAGGGTTATAATGAAGGGTGCGTTCTTTCGCTTCTGCACTGTACCCCAACTAAGGCTCACTGATATTAAAATGTAGTTTGTGAAAAATGGGCTGATTCTTAAAAAGGTTTTGGTTTGCAGCTGCCATTTTTCACACATAGAAAGATCTAAAAGACAATAAATGCAAGATGCTAATTTTTTTTCCATGAAATGTATCAAATGGCAAAGGCAAAACTACAGTAACAGACGTGAGCTACTGTCTATAATACATGTGGTGGTGGTGTGTTGGTTTGTGTTGTGCTGGTATGAGTGGATCAGACACAGCAGTGCTGCTGGAGTTTTGCAAACATCCTTTTAAGTTCTGTGCTTAAGGCTGAAAGATACAGGCAAAATTGAATATCATGATATTTTCCAAAGCAGATGCGATACCATTTAAGGGACCCCATTCCACATTTTTCTATTCTCCCCCAACCACCAAGGACCACTTATGTTATTTGTGTGACTTTATGTACCAAAAACAGTCATAATTCATTTTTACATGACCATTTTCTAATCTCTATTTATCTGCTACAACTGAACATGCTGTTTTTATTACTGATATATCGTCAGTGTCCATAGAAAACCATGCATCTCTATTTTTGTTGATTTTTATCTTTCTACATTGTTTCAACACACCAGCTGTCCTTTACGTCGTGTGAAAATTTCATGATGAATGGACCAATAGAAATGCTCTAAAAATCACTTGGAATAAATTTTCTTTACATTAAGCTCCAGTGAAAGGCAAGAGTGTTTTTGTGTTCTCCTGCAAAAAAGTCCTATGTTGGAGATACTTGTTTTTGTTTGGACAGAGACAATATGTAAATTATTTCTTTTTTGATTGGCTGACCTGTATTATGCCCCACTTAGAGCTAAAACACTTTATAACTTCAGCATGAATGGGCGAGGCTAAACTGCTGTACGCTGAGTAGGTGGGGAGACAAATGTGGTGGGTTTCATGACATCACAGAAACGATGAATGCAAACTGGTTTTTGCAGTGTAGTTTCCATATATAGAGTGGACCGTGAACGGCACATATCGAAACTGTACAAATGTTCATATCCTACAGCAAAATCTTATGTTATAGTAGTGAAATACAATATGATTTTCCATGACATTGACCTTTTACGTTAGCATTAATAGGTTTAATGGGACATTCTTCTTGAGTACTGCTGCTCTATGCTAAAAAGGAGAGAACAGAAACCTGACAGCTTGTTTTGATTGGACTGTTTTCTTCACTTAAAATTACACCACAGAGAACCTTACACCCCATTATAAACCATTACCTTACAAACCAGACAGAAAGACAGAAAGGAAACAAACTATTAATTACATTTTTTTGAATCTTAAACTGTTCTTTAAAAACAACCTGAAGCAGTCAGAAAATAACACACTCTGCAGTTTACTAAGGTCCTTCAGGACGTTCACTGTCTAACACACTGTTTCCCACTCACAGACTATACTTGGGTGCCCCCACCCAAACGTACAGATGGCCACCCAAGTATATTTTGTCCTATTTCAACAAAATCCATTTCTGTTTTGTCCCGTTTTAACAAAATCCAAAAAGAAAATGGTTTATCTACCTCATTTCCGCACCCCAAGATAGCGTTGAGCACACCATGGACAGATCTTCCAGCAAAGCGTATAAAGACAATGTGCTAAATGCTAACAACATCCTAACTTGACAAATAAAAAACATAAATATTCCTTATTTCTAGAATGCTTGAATGCTTTTTTGCTGGTGTTTGCACAACAGAAACACTTCAGAAACACACTCAAGCTAATGAAATTTTTTATATCAACTGTTTTCAGTTTGATTTACACTGTTGGGTGCAGACATAAAACCATTAAACAATGCTGTGTAGTGCCACTGCTTTATGTCAGAGTGTTTTTTTATATTGTAACCAGTGCTATACCGTTCCTCGTACATTCACTATGGTACGTTCGGGGGGTGGTGGGTTGTAAGCTCAGCGCTATGTTGGATTTTGATGTCAACTCAAATTTACATACAAACATTTTCATCTTGTAACAGAAACGCATGTAAATGTATACTTTACTTTGTATGTCTCAGTTTTATAGCACATCGTTCTCTGAAGTCTGTCTTTTATTGTTGGCGCATTAGCCTGTTAGCTTTCTGCTAACCTGCTCAGCCTGCTCTATTGAGGGCAGAATATGTCCAGCTAAAAAGAGAATATAAAGCGTAAACAAGTCAAAGAGAGCCTGTTAGCAGCAATTGTCATCTGATTGGATGTTATGGACATGGACTTCAACAATAACTACTGGACTTTCTGAAGCAGCGATTACAAATATTCCAAATAATATAATATTTCTGCACTTTAAGAGGTTTATGCTTATAACACTCATGATCTTGCTGTACTTTTAGTTTCACTCAGCTGCAGTAACAGCAAACTGTACATTTTCCCAGAATGCCTTAAGCTACATTCACATTACAAGCCTCATTGCTCAAATCTGATCTTTCGCTCAGATCTGATCTTTCTAACCTGATGGTTCATGTTAGTGTAGGTAAGTGACTCAAATCTGCCATTAATGTGAACAGACCTGTGTCCTGAAGTGACCCGCAAGGGCACATTATAACCAGTAAAGTCACCTGAATGAACTACGTGCGTCACAAACAGCAAACAAACTAACCAGCAGAACAAGGCTTCGCTGGAAAGATGTGCTCTGAGAAGCTCTCATTTGTTCACTATTAAAGCGAGACAAAGGAGAAAAAGGGTCAGATGTGCTGCTTTTCCACCATTTACTGGCACTTCAGGTTCGGTGTTACTGCCACATTAACACTGAATGATGGCGCACACAGTGAAAAAAAAACTTGTGAATTCCGATCTGAGCGTTCACGTTAAAGTCGCATGGCCATGAATCGGATACGTATCCAATCTAGGACCACATATAAACGTGGCTCAGATCGGATTCAAAAAGATCAAAAAAGATCCGTGTGTCCACACAGCTCTGAAAACATCAGATCTGAGTCACATCAAGGCAAAAGTGAAGTGGATTTGTGCCACTTTAGCCTGGAAATCTGAACGTAGCCTCAGAGATCATTAATATGACATACAGTAATAATTTAAAAAGTAAGCATAAACTCCTTGACGTTCGTTCTCTAATGGGATATTTCAGCCATAAAAGGAAAATAAAGGTGGATATTTTGGGATGTACTCCTTTCCTCTGTGGTCATTTTCGCTTCGCCCAACACCTTTAGGTGCTTCACATCTAAAACCAAATAACATGGGCGGTTTAACACTCATTCGTTTTTTAACATTCATTTTCATAATCAAATATCTGCATACGTGCACAAATGCTATGACAGCAACGGATATCTACGTCTCACACCCCTGCCATGGTGCTCCCCCCACCCAAGTTTTTTCAGACCGGTGGGAGGCACTGAAATATATCACTAAATACATCACTAAAGCTGAAAAGCATTATCGCAGTATCACGGTACGCTGTATAGACAATATCGCCCAGCCGTAAACCCAGTTTTATATATTTGCCATACTGCTCAGCCTTAGTACAAGTACAACAAGGCTTTCGATCACTATAGGCTATTCAACGTTAGGCTGCCTGGATCATTCTCTTTTCTCTGAATCCACTCTTCAGAGAGTGAATAGAATTCCTTCTCCCTCACATTTACCTGCTGTTCCTATTTGCCTGCTGTTACCTCCCCCGTCTCAATGCTACTCTCTCCTGCATGTCTCCTCCACTGGCGTACCCTCGATGACTGCCTGATTAGTAAAGAAAACTCTGACCAGCTGAGGTAACCCTGTAGTCATCACTCTTTTACAATTTAACTTAGGCTTTTCATGCAGGTGGCAGAGTAGTATTAGTATCGCTACTGTAATAATCAAAACTGTGTACTTACAAAAGCCGGTGACAGTAAAACCTCTATCTAGAAAACTCCTACGTTGTCTATTCTGAGAAACACGGGACACTCCGGTCAAAATAAAAAACTGAACAATAGCTACAACTATTGTAAACATACCTACTCACCTCCTACAGGACAGCCACAATAGTCTTGAGAGCGAGATTTTCTTGTTTAAAGACTAGAAAACCCCCTTCTGATGATGCATCTTGAAGGTGGGAGGAACTACAATCACTTTGGGGTGAATACAACAGCAGGTTGTTTGTAATGTTAGTTCTGTCGTATATGTTTTCTTTCTGCTAGCTGGCTAAAGCAACAGAAAGCTAATGACAAAGATAGCAAACATTGCTGACAGGAGGTCGAACATTGCATCCGTTTTTTTTTAGCCTCTACATCCATGGATTTCTTTATCACCACAAGGTGATTCCCAATGGTTGTATAATATTGTATGGGTAATGCATTCCAGGTTCTGTTGTATGAGAACGCAAAAGGTAGAAAATCATGAGTTCTGTCAAGTCAGTGAGGCTGAGTGTTGCAATGCTGTGCTAGAGAATATTATATAACATGACAAATAACATTAAATGGAAGTTTAAGGCTGGAGTGCTCCTTTAAAATGCCTTGATTACTAAAAAAAACAGGGAGGTAGTACTAGCATTGCAGCTAGCTAGAAAATGACAATTTATTTAGTACCAAAAACCAAACAAAACATCAGAATAAAAACATAACATCAAAAAAATACATACACATATTTGCTTATATGCCTCGCTTCAACACTAAAGAAACTGACTTTATTTCAAGGCCATCTGCTCAGTAAAACGCACCTAACCCTAATGCTAAACGAAGCTTTCTTCGAACGATCATGATGCTGGATCTGCATCATATTCTCATCTTTGCTTATGATGAAGCGTGAGTCTTGTAGTGGTGTCTAAAAGAACTCTGCCATTAATGAATGCAAAGGGAAACAATAAGGTAGCACTCAGTAATGCTTTCCGTTCAAAGCGTGGAAGCAGAATGGAAACACTGTTGCTGTATTAATCTATAGCGTCTAATCTAACTACTATAATCCTCTACATTATATAAGCTTCAAGAGCTCTTGACGCCGATATTAAGACTGTACTGCGTTAAGATGTATAATGAGAATGCTGGGTCATGCCAAGTGAATTCACTCGCTGACAATGCTCAGCCCATTAGTAGTCCGCACAGGTAGACATGGTCAGAGTCCCACAGAAAGATGGCTGAAAGTTTCTCTCTGAAGTTTCTCCTCTGACAATAGTCTTCAGAATGATGACCAGAGGAGGAAGCCTCACTTGTGGAAAACAGAATTATGATCGACCTTATTAAGGCAGTTTTACAGCTTTAAAATATTTAAAAGTTTGACTACTTAATAACAGATTAAAAGGGAACTCTCTAGTTTCCTAAACTCAGATTACAGCTAGTCTACAGGGGATTTTTAAGGTAAAATTTAGAAATGGCAAGTCATAAAAAACGCTGGATGGGATATTGGAGGAAAAGAAAAATGAATCCGATCCAATCTTTCAACAAATCCAGCCTGAAATAGTAAGTCACATTAGCGCTTTTCCACTTAATATTCAAATGCAACAACTGGCCCAAATGGGAACCAATAGAACTTACAGTTCTAGTTCATTTTCACCCGATTTGAGAAACAGCTGGAACCATCATAACAACCGTGATCACACAGAATAACGTGCAGAATCAGGCAAAGATCAAATGAGGGATGAGTGATGTTCTGCGGAGGCCAGCATAAGTACTTAATAGCATTAGCATCTGCTTCCTAACTAGTTTACCTTAGCGACTCTATGCTAAGTAATAATTCTTGAAATATAAAACACAGATAGACATACAGACAGACAAAAAAAAAAATCTTTGACACCATGACATACCATTCTAGTTTCTGGTATAATTGTTGGTTGTGTAATAGTGCTTGATAACTTCCGTCTTCACCTGCAAAAAGTGAAAAAATACTACTGGCACTGCAGTTTAGTCCAAGACTAATGACTAACTTTTAATGCATGTTCATGAAAGCGGCCCTCAGGGTTGTTGAAATATTAGGCCAGATTTGTTTTACTAGATTACCTTAGTAGTAATTCAAACTGTCCAGTGAACTGGATAAGTGTCTACAACGTGTTGACTTGTGTGGGAGTGGTGATCACCTGTGGGTCTGTTTTTTGCTTGGTTTAAAGTAGAAACTGCTTAATTGATGCTTTAACTATGTGGTGAGAGTAAAGCAAATAACACGTAGTTAAAAATCATTTCCACAAAAGTGTCACCCCCCTCACAGAACACTCTGTGGACCACAGTGGCTGTCCCACTGTGCATATGTCTGAATATGACTGTATATGTAAAGGAGAAATGACCAGGCCTCTGCATGCATGTATGAGAAATGACAGACTGTCTATATTGAATGTGGATTCAAATATTGTCGCTGTCCAAAGAAAAACAATTAACTCCAAAATAGTAACTTTACAGGAGAAGGCAAAAGCCTTCTTAACTTTTAATGCAGGTTTGTGTAAAGAAGTTTTATTTCAAATGATTTTGGAACATTTCTTTTGGTCTATTCATCATGAAAATGTTCACACAACGTAAATAACAGCCACTGTGTTTAAATGATGTAGTAAATAAAACTCGACAAAAACTGAGATACATGTTTTTTTTGTTAGACAGTGACAACTGATTAGCGGTATCACAGTTGATGCAGTAATAACGCTGTTAAAGCATTTCCTTAGTTTGACCTTTTGAAACATCTGTACTTTGTGGCTGAAGCTCAGCTGCTCATGTACTGTTGCTTGTTTGGCTTTCTTGATGAAAGCCCAGTTAGTTCCAGCTACGGCCATTGGGAATTGATTACGGAAGGCAGTCTTAAGTAAGAGCGAATGCCGGCAATGTCAGTAATATAAGCAACACTAGCCTTGGAGGACGCCTTCAGCATGCTATGCTGGAAAACACTCGCGAGAGACCTATGGATAAATCAACAAGCAGAAAACTAACAAGAGCAACAGCACAGTGGAAAGCTACATTACCCTCGAAACAAGACGTAACGTTGTGGTATTGCAAAGTTCAGAACACGCAGCAACTGTTCTAACTAAACATCAGTGATGAAAACTGGAAACCGAGCTTACTGTATGGCAAGCATGACTTTCAAGCATTCACACAATAGAAATAATGTTACTAAATCACTGAAAGTAGTAAATACATTCTGAAGAAGCCAATTTTGGGTCTAATTTGAGCAAATAAGACAAATATTATTTATCACAATTATTTATTTTAATCATTTAGCACCGGCACATCTTTGAGCCTAAAAATATGCATTTCATGACCAATATCAGTCTTTCAGGTCCAGCTATAAGGACAAAGGGGACCTGATCCCAGAGCCTTGAGTATCAGAGGGCCACAGTGTGTCACTGCTTAATCCAGTGTCTCTGTTGCTGACTCACTAGTGGTCTGTGTGAGCTGCTGAGCAGAACCCGAGGCAGGCCAAGGACACGTTTTTCATTGCACTATCCTTCATTAACCTGTTATAATTCAGGCGTTATAATGGGCCAACAACACAGTCGCAGGTCACTGCATGGAAATATGCTAACAAGAGCCACAACTAGGGATTCTGGGCTGCTTTTGTGAGATTCATAGCACTAGATTTCGCTCCTCATCTTGTTCTCAGTCGTTATGAAGCTAACCAATCTCTAATCTCGGTGACAATAAAAGCACCCAGTTGAAGAAAGTTGATCAAAAGAAAGGCTACAATGTAATCTGAGGGTTGCATGAGAACCATAACATAATGAGAAATCTGTTTACAGTGTATTAGATCATACCTCCTGCACTAAACTGCTGAAAGTGAAAGCAAATGTCACCTACTGGTGCAAACAAAAGTGTGAGCTGGTGAAAATCAGGCCAATGGATTACTGTCAGGCTGGTCCTGCACAAGAGCCCAACAGGTGACTTAAATTAAGACAAATCATCCCTGACTGAAGACGCATTATACAGTAAAGGTTTAGCAAAGTCTTACGGAGAGCTACACCAAGGCTTTTACCTGCAAATATGGGGTCACATCACATTTGCAATAAATGTTTTCCAGATTTTCCACTCAAAGTGTGTTTTTTTCTATATGTTTAATGATCTCAAACTAAGAAAGCTCTCATTAAAGCAGCCCTACACTCCCCTCTGCAATACCTCGACAGTATATTCTTTAATGCCTGCTATCAGGTTCCAAACTACATGTAGAACACAGTCATACTGAAATGTACTGGCGCTGAGGTCTGCTTAGGCTCATCTTTGACCAGATTATCATTTTAGGGCATGATTTTCAAGTAAAAACAGTTTTGTATCCTAGGGCTGTGCTTAATCTGTATCTGAGAGGAGATCTGAGCCAGGCCCAGAAACCAACCTGCACTTGATGACCTCAGTGACAGCTAGAAGTAATCGAAGAAATTCTCCACTGCTAGAGCACCAAGCAAAAAGAGTTCTTTACAGAGCTTTGGGTCAAACATGTATCTTTCAATATCATTTTCGGACTTCTTCTAATATAGCAATATAAATGTTTTCCAAAATGGTTCAGTATTAAGTACTGATGATCCTAAGCAAAGGTAGGCTGGTCTGAGCTGCTCCAAATCAAGGTCTTTCAGCTAACTGCACCACGTTCCACAGTGAAAAAGTGTTTTTCAAGCATTTACATAGATTGAGCTGCATTGATTGACTGTTATCTCATTAATTTGACTGGGACGTTTATCAGGACAGCTTTGTCAAGTTTGCATAACAAGCATTTTAAAACGTGGCCACAAACCAACTGACCACTTTGTGATCTGAAACTGTGCTTGTTGACTGACTTCTCTATCAAATACTAGTAGGGACAGGAGTGCAACACCGTTATTAGCTTTGCTACTCAGTCATGGGCTGATATCAAAACGTAGTATAACCGTGATTTAGCTGGACAAACGTGCCCTAAAATGCAACCTAAAAGTCGCAACTTGACAGCAACAGCTCCCAAAAATGGTGGCATTAATTTTAAAAATCTAATCCAGGTAACTGGCTGGCAGTCTGACAGTCTGAAGCTGAGTGATATAGTGAGCTTAGCTTACTAGCTTCCAACTACACTGGCCGAGCTGCTAGCTAAGCCTCCAAGCTAGCCAACCTCAGCTAACATGATAATACGAGAATAAATACGAGCCCGTGATTAAAAAAGTACACCACGTACAAAAAGGCAGGCGGATTGCGGTGAGATTCGTTTAACGCTTCGTAAGATAAAATTGGTATCAGGCTGGACGTGACAATAAAGAAAAAAACAAGACAGCCAGCTTGATGTGGCTAAGCGAATGAAGTCGACACCGACAGCAGCAGCAGCAGCTACAACAAATAAGGCGAACTGCTGCTGAGGCTTTAGCTCGCTGGCTAGCGTATTATGCTAACAGCTAGCTGGGTGGCCTGACCCATGAGAGAGAGAGAGAGAGAAAAAATATATATAACAGGCACATACACGAATATTAAAAACAACAAAAATAACTTCAAAATCCGACCACGTACGTACCTTGTTATTCTCCTTCCCACCACGAAAATAGCCAAGTTTTTTGTGTTTTAGCCGAGGCTGGCTGATTTAAAGTATCCAGTGAAACGTCTCAAAGCGGAGAGGCCAAGCGGAGGAGGCAGGAGTAGGGAGAGAGAGGGGGAGCTAATGCTAGCGAAAAGGGGGTAGGTAGCCAGTGTAGCTCGGAGGGAGAGCAGGAGAGACGGTGAGCGAGCGGAGGAGAGGAGAGAGGAGGAGAGAGAGGAGAAGAGGAGGAGGAGGAGAGGCTTTTGGATCCCTCTCCCCGGATTTTCTATCTCATAACAGCCGTCCCGCGCATCGTTCCCGTTCGTTTGAAGTCCCCGAGAGGTCGACGGCGAAGGAATAGTCCGTTTTTTTGGCTCGTCGCAAATCGACTCTGTCCCTTTAAAAAGAGAAATAAAAAGCTGCCCCATCCGCCGCCTCTGCTCCACTGCCTCTCTCCGGGCTGCTTGGCTGGTTTGGGGTAAAAGATGGAGCTTAGTCCCGCTGCGCCCCCAACAGGACACACCAGGATCGGCCACAGGCAGACCACAATGCACCGGGGCTCACACATGACACCAGCGGGGCTGAAGAGAGGGGGGAGAGCAACAGGGGCAGCAGATGATCTGGGAATGGATCTGGGAATGGGTGATGTGGAAAAGTTTATTGGAATAAAGATCAGTTGTTGTGTAAGTATTGAGAAAGTCCTTCACCGCGAGGAAGTGTATATGCTTATGTTCATACATCAGTATGATCTATAGTATAAAGTATGATCTATATGATTATAAACCTGTTTTCATGGTTGAGTAAACATCTGATAAAGTACACAGTTAAAGGGCCCATATCTCTGATTTACTCCATTTTTTAAAATGAGAGATTGATGGAGCGTGTAAACATTTTTAAAGCCACACTATGCAAGTTTTGGAGATCTCTCTGGTGGACTCTGTGCATAAGAACACTTAGTAATGTGGGCTGTGCTTTGGAGCCCTTCTCCGGGGGGATGAATCGGATGATTGAGAATACATTTAAAAAGAATTCAAAGAGAACTCAGTCAAAACTTGGTGAAGGACCTGTGTTCTGAGGATGTTCCTGAGTGATCTACTGCCGTCATCGTATTTTCATCACATTTACATGCACTTAATGTTCCGATTACTGCAGAAAATCAGATTTTGTCAGTAATCCAATCAACGCATTTAAATGCACTTGGGTAATCAGATGATGTGGAAACTCTAGGTCTACATGAGTCAGACAGTAATCAGATTTCTGCTTTGCAACCAGCCAGTAAACTCTCAGAAGAAGACATGACGTAAACGTAAAACTCAAACTTCATGCCGTGGCTTTTTTTTTTTTAATGTTGCGCCACTTTACCTGAAAATGTGAACATACATCATCTAGAAGATGAAGAATATTTATATCCTTCATTTCATTAAACAAGTAGTTAAGCTCAGCGTCAATCTAAAAGTTTTTTGCTGCATCTCGTGGCTTCGCTGCTTGCCTATTTCCGGTACTGGCATTTGTTTTCGCACATGCGCAGACTGAGAATTCCGAAAGAAATCAGAGTAAGAGTCTACATGCACCGAGAAATCTGATTACCGAGCTAAAATCCAGCTCTCTTTACCATATTTCTTAATCGGATTTGTAGACCTTACTCCGATCTAAGAAATCGGAGTGTGCTGTTTACATGACCATTTGAAAAATCAGATAACTGCAGTAATCATATTATGGTCGGATTATTGAGTGCATGTAAACGGACTTAGTGCAACATTCATTTTGCATCTGAGACCTAAACATTGAATCAGACCTTCTTTTTGAGGCTGTGCTTGTCACATTACTATGTAAACATGTGTGACAAGGTACAAAGAAACCCTGCAAAGCCCAACCCGACGCCCAACTTTTAAGTTGTAACATGTTTAAGAAATGTTGTTGGCATGTTAACCCAAGGTTAATTGTTCTACAGCATTTATGTGAGGTTAATAACTGAGTTATTCTATAAGGACTCTTATTGTGAAGGCAGGGCTAGACTGGTGGCTCTGTATAGGTGTAGATCAGGAAGAACTGAGAGGCAGCGAAGAGCTGATAGCTGAGAGAATAGGGCCAGACACGTTATAAAGGAGTGCAGTCATGCTTTTGTGTGTTATTTGAGCCAAACGTTACAAACAATTTACGTTGCTTTTGTCAGATTTTATCAGCAATTTCAAATAGGTATTTTAAACATTATTATGTTTTTTTTATGGCTTTTTTATAGCTCTCTCCCCATTCAAAGATATAGGAGTCTGGTCTTATATGGCTGGAAATAACTGCCCGGCGGTGTTGGCAAAATGGAGGTGGAGTCAACAGACTTTCCTATAAAGACTAACAGGGCATAACTGAGGCTTGGGTTGAACTGTTAGAGAGAAATCTGCTTATGTACGGCATAACTGTGGCCAACAACAGCTGGGTAATAAAGCACCACAACTTGTGTGAAAGCTTTGTCTCTTTTAATAGTGGTGAACACTACTTTACTATTACATGCTACATTATTATTCCAGGTTTCACAGGATGACTTGAAGCGGAGCGACACCACATTTTAGCGTGATTTTTTTTTGGTCTTTGTTCTTCTTTCAATTTTAACCAAAAGCATAGTGCAGCTTTTGAAAACAAACTGTTCAGTTCCAGTACACACAGTGCAAAAAACAGCTTGCCTTGAATGAATTGTTTTTGTGATGTCACAAAAAAGGACACATTTACATATTTCCACCTATTCAGCCTGCAGCAATTTCATTCTGCCCATTTACAGTGAACTCTTTTTGAATGAAACGCCATACAGGGCAGCTAATCAGAACTGAGGTCATCTACATACATCAGCAATTTACAAGGCAGAATAACAAAAATTGCACGTTTAATCCCAAGGGATTAAGAAGAAGTTGGAGAATGGTCATGTAAAATTTACTAATGACTAACAGACCTCATAACACAACACACGGTCCACATCACAATTGGACCTTAGGCGAGGAAATAAAATACAAGAAAAATATAGGAGATGGTCCCTTTAACAAGGATGCAGTCAAATGCAGCGATTAACAGAAAGATCTGGACTATTACACAGATTATAATGTGTATTTGAGCTCTCATCCCTCCAATATCATACAATAATACAGTGGAATGGGACACAGATGGATCAGAGCCACTCTTCAGACATCATCACAGACCACATTAAAGGGGAATTCCACCGCTTTTACACTGCTTTTTCAAAATTTCTGTGTAATTCAGTTGCTGAGACGTAAACAAAGTCATTCAGAGTTTGTTTTGATCTGAAATGGTTTATTTGCAGAGAAACTTTTACTGTCCAAAACAAGCAGTGAACCTGCCTGTGTCTTCTGAGTCTTTGTATATAGCGTTAGTGATGAAAAAATAGTGGTCAATCTGAAAAAAAGTCCTTAGGGACTACCCTTCATGTATCCATCCATCATGAATGGATTAAAATAAATGAACTAAAATGTGTTTTTGACCAAAACAGTGTCTTAGAGTTCAGGCTGAGAATTCATAAACATTTCATGTAATAACTTTCCAGGAAGGAGTTTTCAGGGTCTTTAACTCTTCAGAGGTCTCGTTTCTGTCACCACCACGGTGAACAACGGACTCGGTAAGTTTCTTTTTTTTTAGAGTGACACAAAATGTTTTAATATGATTTATTACAAGTCTCACAAGTTCTGATCTCTAAAGCCAGCTTTTCTCTATTTTGTTCACTGAAGCCTTTGGTTTTTGTTGTAAAAGCACTGTGTTTTCTGTTGGTATTCTGTCTGTATGCCTGCTTTGCCTGAAAAGCATCATGTTGATCATGAAATCTTATTCACTTTTTATTATTTTTTTATTACTTTTTTTATTTCAAGCATATAACCATATATATACAAACACGTATAACACTAGGATGCATAACAGCTTTCACATAACTCAGTACGTTTCTCTAGAACAAAGCATTTAACATAAAACCACTCTGATTGGTTTCATTGACATGTTAACAATTTAATGATGCAGAAAATTTGAGTTCCCCTTTATAACAGGACTAGATGTTGGCAGATACATAATAATAATAATAATAATAATAATAATAATATACACCAGTCATGGGCACAGAAATGATTATTGCTAAAATATTAGTATGGAATATTGCGATTTATATAATATATTTAGATTTTTTTGTATTATTTATTGAAGACCCCAGTTAAGATTATACTATTATTATTGTTATTTCTAAACCGGAAGTACTGCGTCGCCGTTTCCGTTTGCTCTTTGCAGAAGGGGCGCGAAATCGTTTGTCTGTTTAACCGGACCGGATTTTTGTTTTCGTCAATTTGTGATTAACAGCGGCCAAAAGTGTAAGTAAAGCTTTTATTATGTCTGTACATTTTAATTTAGTAATGTTTTGTGAGTCCGAGGCAGCTAAATGAGGCTTAAGTTGGCTTCCTGTCCGCCAGCTTCTTGTAATTTTCTCGTTCCACCTTAAATGGTCCAGCAGTTACATTCTGCTGCACCACTTAAGGTGGAACGGGAAGATTCGAACAAGAAGCCTGGCGAATGTGTCCCCTGTGCTCTTATGTTGGGGTTTGTTAGAGAAGATTCACAGTACTTAAACGAGTTTAAGGCTGTTTTAAGTGTGTCTTCTTCATTTACCGTGTTCAGTTCGCAGTGCGGTGCCTGAGCTCTCCGTCACTTTCGTCTCCAGCGTCATGAGTAAGCGCAGGTCCAGGGAAGCCCACCTGGCTGTTGGTGAATGTGTATCACAGGTTGGTGCTGCTTCTCCGTTCACGTGGCCGCATTTAGAGGAGATACATGTGTCAGTGTGGAGAATCCGTGGGGATACAGGCAACCTGGTATCGAGACCTTTCATAAATGTAAAAAAAATCAGTGTGATCCTGAACTACTGCCTGGAATCAAAGCCAAAATGTGAGGTGTGTTAATGCTACTACTACTGGGCGACAGACTTGAAGGGGAATTCCGTCATTTTCCAAATTATTTGCATGGCAACATCGTCAGGATGTAAACAGTCATTCGGATCGGTTTAATGTGTAATGCTCTGTTTTAGAGAAACCTACCAGGTGCAGCATCGTAAACTGAGATGTGGGCTCACCGATCATTTTGGATAGTAAGTAAAATGGTTATATGTGCAGAAGAAATCTGGGTCAGTAAGTTTCTCTACAGTGCTCAGTTTCACACCAAACCACTCTGAATGGCTTTGTTTACATCTTAATAATAAGATTATGTGAAAATCAGTAGAATTCCCTGTTAATGTTTTAATCTCCAAAAACATTTGTTTCTTTGTTGAGTAAATCTTTTTTTTTAATTATTATTACTATCAAGTCCCTGTAACCAGGTAACCATGGTACCACTCAGAGAGAGCTGGTAGGTTTCCCTTTACTGGAGGGCAAGGATTAGTTAAGTTCATCCAGATGGAAGTGGGACACAGCAGTTTATATGTGGGTGGGGATGGACCATTTTATTACCTACACTAAATATCCTAAAAAAAAACAAATAGTGAGGGTAAAATGTCAGATGCTAGATAGTATGGCTGACTGGCCAATACATGTCCCAAATTTAAAAATACTTCTCTGCTGCACTTTTTTTTAATCTGAAATTCCTGAGTTCCTTGTGAAATATCACTGTTAGCATTAGTGAGTCATGGAAATGCCATAAAAGGGGACAAAAAAAGTCCTGCATCTTTCGTAGACGTGCCTATTTGCCTTATAAAGTGGGTCCAGAATAGTCCCAAGAGTGAGATTTTAAGACTAGAAACGTTTAAAGAAAACTCTCTTCTGGTGATGTATCTTGAAGGTAGGAAGAGCTTTTGAAAAACTGCAAGCATTTTAAAGCAGCTACATGAGGGTGGGTTGTTTGAAGCCAGATAGCTAATGTTTATGTCTGTATTTATCAGCCTCCACATGATTGCATTTGTATAGTGTGTTTGCACAGTGCATACTGGGTATTGTAGTGAGGGAACACTGATGGATGAAAATGGAAAAACAACACAAAATCATGAATCCTGAGATTAAGGGATATACTTCTGCGCTACAAATAATATATTAAATGCTAGTTAAAGGACAGAAAGCCCCTTTAAAGGCTTTAACTATTTAACAACATCCTGTATTTATAGCTACAGCGACCAACCTAGCCTTTTAATTTAATAGAGATTTGCTGCATGAGTGTTTGTAAATTTAGATCTACTTATCCTCTATGTGATACATTTGAATTGAACTTTGAAACACTCTCGTTTCACCTTCTTCTGCAGGTCCAGAGAATATTGAGGGAGCGCTTTTGTCACCAGCGGCTTCCAGATAGACCAGTGGGCCTGGAATCACAGTACAAGTGGGTTTTTACAGTAGAATACACTTTGGATTAGTTGCAGAAAATGCATGTGTGAGCATTAGGTAACAGCAGACCTGTGCATATATGCTGTAAAATGGTTTGAAATACCATTGTGAGGGCGGTGAGATGCAATGACCATGTATGTGTGTTTAGGCACCTGCTGGAGCTGTTGAGGAGAACAGCAGTTCATGGCGAAAGTAACTCAGTTCTCATTGTGGGCCCACGTGGAGCCGGAAAAACCATGGTACGATAGTGTTTCAGTTTTTTCCTCTCTTCAGAGCTACATTCTGCTTCTGTTGCCACACAAATACAGCATGGCTTTGCTCACAGCCTTCAACTGATGTACTCAAAACTTCAGAATCATATAGTGTGTCCCAATTCAGGAGCTGTGTCCTTTGGAGGCTGCATTTTAAGGCCGATTGCATCACAGCAGCGTGACTAGGCTGTCCCATTTCAAAGACTCTTTCATATGCAGCCGAGAAATGTGTACTTCTTTTCCATGGCAACGAAGAATCCAACGGGTGCATCCTTCGGCAGCCAAAATATCCCGAGGTTCATTTTGTGCTGGCGAGGATTCGAGAACATGGCGGCTTTAACAGAGGAGCAAACGGCGGCTGAGGGGACAATAAATACAAGTATTGGGTTCAAACTGAGGCGAATGACTAACGATGCAAATATAAAAAAAAAAAAATAAATAAATAAATAAAATCTCATCAGTAGCCGGCGGTGAAGCATCTCCAGCTCTAATAAATGGAAAAAATAACCAACTAAAATCAAAGTGTCTGGCTCCGTCTATAAAGAACTTTAGAAGAACTTGACAGGAGCGGTGTTTTGTAGTGCAACGGTAAGGGGAACAGCGGTGCTGTGGCGCAAACAGAAAATCCGCCGTAGGGCAGACTGTCTCATTTCGGTACAGCCTTCGAAGGACATGCCTTCATAGACCACGTCCTTTGAAGGATAGAGCCCCTGAATTGGGACACACTGATAGTCTCTAGGGCTGCATAATATGGACAAAAATTGTGATTGTGTAATTACGTATTACAAATGTAATGTCCCTTGCAGGTTGTTATACAATGCCACTTTTTATTGTTTTGTTTCAGTAAAAGCAGTGCCCTGTGCCACAAATAACACATACTAAACTTGAATAAGTAACATTGGGAAATACTTTATTTTCCAATAAAACCATTTTGGATGCTTAAGACAACCTATTTTTATAAGTTAACAATGGCACATTATTCTGGGATGCCCTTTTAATAAGAACTACATACAGTAATTGAAGTAAATCTAAAATATTTTTAATTGCTCAAAATAAAAAAAAATAAAAAACAGAACAGGGAACAATATGTAGATAAACTTATGGTGCATACATGTAAGCAGCTTCTATGGTGTGGCAAAAACGGTGCTAAATGTTGTTTCATGTCTGAATTTCTCAAATCCCTCAGCAGAATGTGTCACATTATTGCTGATACTGATATGTTAATTAGTTGCCAATATCGGTGCAACACTATACAGCACAAATCTATTCACAAACTATTGTTATTGTTAATGTGATTAACAAACAACATATCGTGCTAGTTGTTTCCTAGAAGTGAATCATGTATATTGAATGTGTATCACATGACCTGGACATGCTTACTTTGTCTACTTATAACGGACAATCATGAACATGAACATATCATGCTAAATGGATGCTAATTTAACATGCATGTTTTGAGTGTGGGAATGTTTCTCATCCAGCTCCTGCATAGTGATGGGATATCTGAGTGTTTGTCTTTCTCTGTGTGGGCAGCTGCTTCGCTGTGCTCTAAGGGAGCTGCTGGAGCTGCAGGAGGTGAAGCAGAATGTTCTCCAGGTTCACCTGAGCGGTAAGCGATGTCGGATGTGTGTAGACGTCCCAAGGCTATGGCTGTTGCTGCGGTGATGGTTCTGTTGACAGCTGTGTGTGCTGTGCAGGTCTGCTGCAGACGGATGACCGTATCGCTCTGAAAGAAATTACTCGGCAGCTCCACCTGGAGAACGTCGTAGGAGACAAAGTCTTTGTGAGTCTGCTGAGTCAGCATGGCTGACCTAGGGCTACACAATATGGACAAGATACAATATTAGATTTATATTGCTGCCGAATCGCAATATGATTTGTGTTTCCTTATAAGGCTCATATCCCTTTTTTTGTTTTGTTTTTCTTTTTTTTTATTTTGTATTTTATTTATTCTGTTGAGGTCCAGCGTGTGTGTAGTTTTTTGCACAGAAATGGTCATAATTAATTTTTACATTGCTATTTTTCACCTCTTTTTTTTAAGAATTAAACAGGCTGTTTTTGTTGCTGTGCCTTTAACACTGTCTGTTTAAGTCTGTTCTGATTGGCTGCCCAGTATTGTGCCTCATTCGAAAAGCACTCAGTACTGAAACAAACAAAAAAAAATGTGTGGCACTAAACTGTAGGCTGAATAGGCAGATATGATTATATGGCTACATTCACATTGCCAGTGTGAAAATCCAATTTTTTGCCCTAATGTGACTCATCTGATGTTTTCAGGGCTGTGTGGACACGCAAATCTGATCTTTTCAAATCCAACCTGAGCCACTTTCGTATGTCGTCTTAGATTGGATACGCATCTGATTCATGGCCATGCAAACCTTAATGTCACGCTCAGATTGGAATTCATGTGCTTTTTTTTTCCCCACTGCGCGTGCGCCATCATTCAGTGTTACCATGGCAGCAGCACCGAACAGAACTTAAAGCCTGTAAACGGTGGAAAAGCAACACATCTCACCTTTTTCTCCTTCGTCTCGCTCTAATAATGAAGCTGAGAGCTGATCAGAGTTAATTATCTTTGCAGCGAAGCTCGTTCTGCTCGTTAGTTTGTGCTGATGATGCACGTGATTGATTCTCGTGACGTTACTGAGTAGGATATGCGCATGAGGGTCCTTTCAGGACGCCGGTTCGTCACATTACTGACAGATTTGAATCGCTTACCTAAACGAGTGTGAACCATCGTGTCAGAGAGATCAGATTTGAGCAATGAGGCTTGTAATGTGAACGTAGCCTAAGTTGGTTCTCATGACATCACAGAAACAGTGAATTCAAAACGGGCTGTTTTGCAGCTTAGTTTCCATATATGGACCATATAGACTGGAACAAATGGTGCATTTTGAAACTTGAAACCCACAGATTGTTCAGGATGTGTACAGCACACAAATATTGTTATAGAGGCTCATTTGCTGCAAAGCCGAATATTGCAACATTAATTAACAAACGCCTTTACCATGGCAGTATCCACATTTTGTGGTGTGTGGTTTTTCATATAGAGGAGTCAAATGGTTGTGAAAGCTTTGCTTTCTTTTGCAGGGCAGCTTTGCAGAGAACTTGGTATTTCTGTTGGAGGCTCTTAAGAAGGGTTAGTACCAATCTGCGGTCTCTCATGTACACAACACTATGTATCTTTCTAATATCTTAACTCCTCTATGTGTGCCTTTATGCACACAATCATCTCTCTCTCTCTTTGTCTCTCAGGATGCTTCAAGGTAGATTTAAGATTATTATATGGTACAATATTGCTGAAGTTTACTGACAGTAATAATAACAACAGCAATAGTTAACTCTTTCTTTCTCTCTCTCAAGGTGATAAGAGTAGTAGTCGTCCGGTGTTCTTCATTCTGGAAGAGTTTGATCTGTTTGCGCATCATAAGAACCAGACCCTCCTGTATAACCTGCTTGATGTGTCTCAGTCAGCTCAGGCTCCTGTGGCTGTGGTGGGCCTCACCTGCAGGCTGGTGCGTCCATCACTTGTAATATAAGGCACTGCAAACATACACTTCATATACCTGCATTACAGGCCAGACATATAGGGGCAAGCAGTGATTTTTGTTGTGTGTTAACAACATGGTATGCATGTAGAGTCAGTTTGCTAAAGACCTGTGCGAAGAACTGTATTGAACTGCTACAGTAAACAATCAGATATGCTGTTTGCTGTTCCAGAGACTTACAACGAGACTAAAATACTGACTTATACTTTTATAATTTTCAGAATGCTTAAGCGAGCACCTACGAGCTCCCTGTGATTTTAGTTTTGCCTTCCTTTTTAAACCATGTGAAAGTCCCAAATAAGCATCTTCTCTTCAAATCTGTACTGTCAACAGCAAAACCAGATATTTTCAGTATTATGTAAAGCTGTGATTGATTCTAAGAAGAGAAAGAGAGCCGTGGCTGACCCTCTCTACTTTCCGAGAATGTTATGCTTGCCAGTGATTATGTAGACCAGTCTACTCTTGCCTGATTGGACAAATGCAATGCGGCAACCACACTCATTTGCATACAGTTGAAAACTTTTTTGGAGTGCAGCGAGGCTAATCTTATGATCACTCACCTTTAGCCGGGTGAAGAATTTCCACAGGGGAGTGCTTTTAGTGCTTTTGGTTCTTTGCATCAATGACATCAGTGCATGCATTTCCTAAAAATTTCTTTGATTTGCAGTTCTGAACTTACTGTAGCGCAGGGCTGCCCAAAGCGTGACCCTTGAGGACGTTTGATTTAGCCCACCAGAAACCTAACCCCATCTCCTAGCCCAATGAGAGAACAAACATACTATACATAACATTTTAAATTCTTATTTATTCTTTTAACATTCTATTAGTTTACATATTTAAGTTATAAAATGTAATGATAGATTTTTAAAAATTCAAATTAACATTTACCTAAATTATTTGTATAATTTTGGATATGTAATATACATATTCCTGGGTGAACAAATGATGATTTCAGATCAGAATCCTCCATGTTCGGCCACTCTAAACTCTTCTGTTTGTGTTTTGCAGGATGTGCTGGAGCTGTTAGAAAAGCGAGTGAAGTCACGGTTTTCCCACAGACAGATTCACCTGTTGAGCTCGATGAGCTTCCGACAGTATCAGGACGCGTTTCGCTCTGAGCTCACCTTGCCAGATGATTTCCCCGACAGCAAGTTCTCTCAGGAGTGGAACCTCAGTGTCTCGGTACAACATACAGCACATACTTTTATGAAAGTAACTGATCACTAGTTAAATATTAGGACTTCTAACTGACTTGCCATTGCCAACATGTGCCTTTATGTGATGGCGGCACCTAGTGGTCAAAGTAGAAAATGCTTTCTTTTTGACTTCACAGAGAGCTGGCCACCTTAAAACTATAATTTAATGTTACTTGTCATGTTATGCAATATCCTGTTGTGCAGCAGTGCATTCCTCAGCCTCAGTGGTTTAACAGAAGTGCTTATTTTTGTATCCGTTTTATGTTTATCAGATAGCATGTAGATGGTAGTTTGGACACCTTCTTCGGAGGAAGCATTTAATGTCTCAGTGAAGATATTGTAGCAAGATTTATGGATTGGGAATGAGGCATAACTACAGTTTGGTAAAAAAAAAATTGAGATGTGTTTCTCTCAGCAACAGATCTGTCCCTAATTCCTCTCTGTCTCTTTTCCAGAAACTGTGTGAAGAAAAGTCGGTGGAAGAGATTTTACAGAAACATTTTAACTCCAGTAAAGATTTTCGCTCCCTGCATTTACTGCTGGTGAGAAGAACTATCCAAATCCATCAGCATCAATGTGCTGTCCCTGTTCTTTTCCTAAAGCAGCTGACCCTAAACAGTGTTTGTGTGTTTTTTCAGCTGCTGGCATTGACTCGTGTGTCCGTGTCGAACCCGACTCTGAGAGCTGTAGACATACTGGAGGCCAGTCGAATGAGCTCTGCTGACTCAAAAGCCAACATTCTCCATGGTGAGTGTCAAGGGCACAAACCACTCTAAACTGCTTTATGCAGTAATAATACATGAGAGTTCGGTACCAGTGTGCTGCACTCATAGACACTAGTTTTTTTAGAAATAAAAAGCTGTTTAACTTAAGTGTATCACTGCTGTCTGAAAACATTTTTGACATAATATGAAAATGCCTTGCCCTTTAAATTGTGTGTAAATTTCATGAGGAATGGGCCAAAAGAAACAGCCCAAAATGATTTGGAAAAAAGTCTGGTTCCATTGACTTACATTAAAAGTAAAGTAGGGTTTTTCCTTTTTCTGTAAAGTTACCATTTTGGAGATATGAGGTTTTGTTCCAGCAACAGTGATATGCTGGTGGCCCATCTAGGCCAATCTGTTGGCCCTGACTCTGAACGTCTTAATGCATTTAAAGAGAAGTTCCACCGATTTCTCAAAATTTCTGCCTAATAAAATCATTCATATATAACCAAAGTCTTTCAGAGTGGTTTTGTTGGGAATGTGCCGTTCTACAGAATTGTTGACAGTGGTGGTGATAGGAACGAAGCATCTGAAGTGTTTAATGCCTCTAAAAGCTCCTCACAGAAAGTTAGGGTTATGAAAAGGCAGCCTGATGCCTGAGACACTGCGTTGTGGTGGTTTTGAAAATGCAGGTCATTGTAAGACAAAATAGTCCTTAAAGAACACTTATTTTTTTGTTTTACCACTATTTTGCCGCCATTACATTTAAAACTCCCAGTACGTATTTAAGTTCACTGGTCATTTTGTTGTATATTTATATTGTATAAATCGTGAGCCCTGGTTCCCATCAGTACCACTGTATGCAGAAATTCTGAAAAATTGGTGGATTTTCTCTTTAACCCACACCATAATCCAAATGCTTGCATGACTTTCTGAAAAACACTGGGATACTTTATGAGCCCTAAAATATTCTAAAGTTGTTTTAGATTCAACGGTTGATAGTGATTTACAGCATATGGCTCAGAATAATTTGATATTAAATTCAACATAATTTAATGTCAAATTATTAAATTGTGTTAACAGAACTATTGAGACAACAAACTACACATGATGGCTTCATGTTAAGTGAATGAATTAGCAAATTAATACTATAAACAGTAAAAATCACAGTTTATTTGATTTAATAATTCACAGACCTAGAAAGGCTTTTGTCTTATGTTAAGCACACATAAATATGAATTCCGTATGTCAGTAACATTGCCCCTCCATGCACGCCACCTTCATGTGTACTTCTTTGATCCTTAACAGAACTAGAGAAAATCAAAATATAGCAAACTCAATTCTGGTTTTATTTTTCCAGGTCTGTCCGTCCTGGAGTTATGTTTGATAATCGCTATGAAACATCTGAATGATATCTACGAGGGAGAACCCTTTAACTTCCAGATGGTTCACAACGGTATGAACTAAGTCTAGATTTCCTGTGAATTCATCACCGCTAATACAGTAGATATCAGACTTGGAGATAAATAATTAGATCAAAAGAGAAATTTTAAAATTAGAAGATGATGTTCTTTCTACTGTGTGTTTATACCATTTTCTGTAGTTAAATGTGTCTGGATTTGTACGGAAATGTTTCAGGGACAGTATTTTGTCTCTTCTCTCCCCAGAGTTTAAGAAATTTATTCAGAGGAAGTCTCACTCCATCCATAATTTTGAGAAGCCAGTGGTGATTAAGGTGAGAAAGTGTGCTTTAATTTGAGCTCAGTCCCGCTCACTTAAAGGGAAATTCCAATGATTTTTCAAAATTCCTGAAAGTCAGAGTAGTTTGATGTGAAATGCGCCGTTCTAAAGACACTGAGTCAGAATGATTCACAATGGTGGTGATATGAACCAGACGTCTGAGGAGTTTAATGCCTCTAAAAGTTCCCTCTCAGCAAGTTACTACATGAAATGTTCATGGATATGTTTACTGATGCCTGATGCCCTTGAGTTTCTGATCAGGCTTCCATCAAATTAATGTTTCAGACAAAATAAAACTTTGGCATTTGCCGCCATCTAGTGGTCGAACCTACACGCAGTGACACATTACTGCTTGTGAAGCCATTCCCTGATGGTGACTTCAAACCCTGCAAACAACCTGCAAACAACCTGCAAAACAAGACAAACAAAACGCACTCAAACAACGAACCTCAGTGCTTTACTGAAGGTGTGTGAAGATCTCAGAATCATCTCAGTATCAGCAGAAAATTGTATTAAAAATATTGGCATTGGACAGATGATTAGATTTGGACGATACCCGATGACACGTGCATCATAATCTACAGGAGCAGAATATTCAGCTGACATTGGACTAAAATATCTTAATTTTTTATTAATTTTACTGCATTTATACCCTCTATGACTAAATGTTATATTTTTCTGTAATTCTAGTAAATATAGTATCAGTTTCTACATTTAAAAAAAGTGCGTGTATCGGAATCTGCAGATATGTACAAGAAAAATATCAGACATCAGCTTTGAGTTGCAGTTCCCATATTGCTCTATCTGTATCGTTTACTTTATTAACTGATTGAAGTGTTTTACCGTTTCGAGGAGCAAAAGCCTGGATTTATATTGACTTGTTCATTGTAAGACTAAGTGTAAGAATCTCTGAGCTCCCAGTGATTCAGTTTGGCAATGATTTTGTGCATCTTTAAATCTCAAATTTCACCACAATTTAATAAATTTTGTAAGACTCAGAATTTTTTAGAAATACGCTAAATACACAGATTTGACTGGAGTAACGATTTACACAGTCCTGGAATGAAGACCGATCTGAAAACAGCCAGAGAATTTTGTTTTAGATAAAAAGCACATGCTTGGAGAACCTTTATTGAATATGAATACACATTATTGGATTTACTTTCATATGAAATAATTTATTATTTTATAGATTTTATAAATGCTTAACCAGTGCAGATTTATTTACAAAACTTTATATCAGACAACAAAGCATTGTATGTTTTATTCAGTATCTTAAGCATTTTGGCTAAATAATATACTGTAATTATTTACAGGTTTTTTTTTTATCTGCCTTCAGATGTGATCACTTTAGAAATTATGGTTACTGAGGTTATTAACTAAAATTATGAACAAGCATCCTCTAGAGGATAAAGAATATTTAAGTCCTTCATTTCGTGTTTGGTTTCAGCGCCACTCAAAAAGTGTTTTGCTGCGTCTCGCGGCAGCACTGCTTGCTTATTTCTGGTCCCGCAGTCTGTTCCACACATGCGCAGACTGAGAAATCCGAAAGAAATCAGAGTAAGAGTTCACATGCACTGAGAAATCTTATTACTGAGCTAATATCCAGCTCTCTTTATCTGATTTCTTACTTGGATTTCTAGTTTGGAGTATGGTGTTTACACGACCATTTGAATAATCGGATAACTGCAGAAATCCGATTATGATCGGATTATTGAGTACATGTAAACGTACTCGCTCCAAATTTTTGAATGGTGATTCCGAAATGTATGTAGTGTAAATAGATTTTAAACAAAGTTATTATATATAAAGTTAACACTTTAATAGCATGTATATGTAATTATTTTTTAATGTCATTATTTATAACGTTTTTTTTTTTTTTAACTTTTTGTTCCCTAGTTTGACCATTTGAGCGATCAGTATATCCACCCTGAAAAATTTATGATGACAGTTTGTCACAAGTTATGACATCAAACGTTATAATATCTGTCTTATGAATTGCAGGTAATGGTAACATGATGCAATTATATTAATTGATTAATGGATATAAAAAAAACACTCATGACAGCTTATGATATCTGCCATGACATGTTTACGGCATAGTTATGTCAGTGTTATGTAGATTTCTAAAATCAAAGCAATTTAATCTGCACCTTCAGATCAATGCATGACGGTGCATTTTTATACTCCTATTAGAAGCATCTAAACAGAGGTGAGCCTTGGCTCTGAGCAGCAGTTAAACTGCTTTAGCTCAGGATTTGCAATGCCAGTTTACAGTGTTCATGCTCCAGTGCGCCTGAATCAGCTGATCAGTTAATTATCGAGTTGACTCAGGTGTGGCGGAGCAGAAACACACACACACACAGTGCTGCATCCCTTCAGAAGTCTGATACCCCTGATTTAGCTGATATGATGATAGTAATTATAGCATTATTACAGAGCTTTATCTCTCTCTGTGTTATGTGCTATAGGCGTTTGAGCACTTGCTGCAGCTGGAGCTGATCCGGCCGGTGGACGGCGGGGTGTGTAAGGTGCAGAGAGAGTACCAGCTGATGCGGCTGATGCTGGATCACACGCAAGTAATGGAGGCTCTGCAGAGATACCCACAATGCCCCACTGATGTCAAACAGTGGGCCGTTTCTGCCTTTGGGTGATTTCTTACAACTCCAGTTCAGTTTAAACATTGTATTTAAACTTCATTCGTTTTTGTAAATGATGTAAAGATCTGTATTGGTAGGTTTTCTCATGCAGGTTGTAGATCTCTGAAGTTGTGCATCATGCCCATATTAGGAAGTCGTAGCAGGTTTTCTCTATGGGAAAATTGAATGGCATTTTCGAGAATCGGCACTATCGCGTCCTGTGGTGAACAGAAATATTCAAAACCCAATACGTTTTGTGCTACATACATTTTTCCCTCTGGGTGTCACTGGATCAAGGTGTTCAGCAGTCAACAAATGAATAATGCTAGAAGCTGGCTTATGCCTGTGCACTGAAATGTTATGTAAAAGTAAGTCTACTATTAAAACTGAATTTCATTGATTTTTCCAATATTCTGTATAGTTTAATCATTAAGATGTAAATAAGTTATTCAGAGTGGTTTGGTGTGTAATGCTCTGTTCTAGAGAAACCTACAGAGTTTGGATTGTTCACAGTGGTGGTGGGAGAACCCAGATGTCAGAAGCATTTGACGCCTCCAAAAGCTCCCTCTCTGAAAGTTACACAAAATATTTATAAATACATTCTTTTACGATAGTTTTAAAATTTTGAGACTAAAATGTTTTTTTTAATACATTCGAGGGGTTGTAAGGCAAAATAGTCTCACATTTTTTCTGACTAAATAATATTTTGTTATTGTCAACTGTACACTGTACTGTTGCACTGTAGACATTGCGACCACTGGATTTCTGCCACCACCAATAAAGAAATTAGAATCTGTAAATTTCTCTACAGTGAACCATTTTGCATCTAAGCACTTTGTTTGCATCTTAATGAATGATGCAGAAATGTTCAGAGATCTGCAGAACTTCAGCACTGTTATATACCAAAACCAGCTACTCAAACTGGAGCCTAAAACCTGCTGGTTTGTGTGGGGTATTTTGGTGAGGTTCGCACTAGTGTTAGCATGCATGTAGCAATAATCATATTTTGGCTTCTCGTAATTCAGAGGATCCAGCGACAATTGTAGGATGGGAAACGTATCAGCTTTGACCATTTTAGTTTACCACAGGATGCGATATTCGTGATTTTCAAAAAACGGCATTCATTTTTCTAAAACCTGATCTGGAATTCTTAACATGGACAAGACACCAAATAGAGGATGATGTCACCACTACAGATGTCTGATGTCTGCATCTGAGTAATTTTGCCAGTGGAGAAATAAGTATCTATTTTGTATTTTGTGCAGATTTATCATTCAACTGAAATACCTGTGGTTAACTGAGATTTTTCTGAAGTTAAAGCCTGTTTCAGCAGCTCGATGCAGTAACACCTGTTTAGTAGCACTCAGTGATTAGGTTTCATTAAACTCATCTAAAGGAATATTCCAGTGTTTTTGACCTAATCTCGATCTGCTGCATCTGTAGAATATTGTTAAATCTGATAGACAGTAATTGCAGCATGTTTCCTTGTACTTAGAAAGTACCAGAAAACCTAATGACCTGAAACTCACTTATAATGGAATTTAATGGGCAGTTGCTGAATTCTCTGTATAGATGTTTAAAATATGTGATGAACCTTCAAACCAGTGACTATAAGGCACGAACAATACAGGTCTAAGGATGAGAACGACATGAGAGAATGTCTCTGTTCTCATGAGGTCAACGTTTGAACGCTGGAGCAATAAAAGAAAAAAAAGAAGTTCCAGTTCTAGTTGGTTTCGCTAAGGTTTTTTTGATGTCCATCATGAGGAGCCTGGACTTTGCTGGTAATGTATTAGTTCTACAGAAGTCCATGTTTACTGACATAATTCAGCAACAGCCTAATAACTTCTGCTCAAAGTATGTTTCAGGTCAACATGTCATACAGATTTGGTTGAAAAACGCTGCAGTATTCCTTTAAAAGGCCTTAAATTGTGTGTACACCTCAGCCAGCCAAGCAATACTGTGCACAGCTGTTGTTATTTCTCACTTTCCCAGATTTGTGTAAAAGGGTGTGTGGAGGGGGAGGTATCAGAAAAAGGTGTAAAACGAAGGAGTGTGCCTGTGAACCTAACAAATTAAATGAACGCACAAAGTTTGAAAGAAGAACAAATTAATTAAAGTACATCAAGATGATGGATAATGGATTTATATGGCAAAGTCAATAAAGGAAGCTAAGCTAAAGAACAAATGTTCCTCCTCGCTGCCTTGTTTTCTTACTTTGAGAGTGCGTTTTTGAGTTTGGCTGTTTTCAACAAATGTAGTTCCACTGCCTGGATTGACAATGAAAAACCACCTGGCTTTTGGAGGTGAAGTTATTTCTTGGCCCTTAAGGTTTTCCTTAGTCATACCAGGTGCTTTCAGACCATTTTTCCTGGTGAGATATGGCCCAGAAGTTACTGATAAACTTGATTAGGTGAGCCAGGTGGGACTAACATCTCCCGGAAGGAGAAAACCTAGATAGAGCTCACAGTTTTGGTTAGGCAGTGTCTCAAACAACCATATTTCCCCCAATTTAGTCATGTCCAGTGCCCGCCTGTAGCCAGGCCTCCCCATCACACAATGCTACCAAGCTGGGAGGGTGAGAGTTGGCACAAACTTCCTCTGAGACATGTAAAGCAAACTGCCGCCAATGCAACGTCATTGGACAGCTCAACATGCTTGGAGGAGAGCACTAACTGCCATTTCGGTTCCACCAGCTAACAAACATCTAAGTTGGCTAGCATCACACTGAGTGATGGGGAGTTTAGGCTAAAACTTTACAATTTCCAACAACAGCAGAACTATGAACAGTCCGGAATGCCGTGAATTGGACAATCTGTGCTGTGCTGGCAACGGCCTCCTCTTAACAGGAGTGAACGAACTTTTCATGACTGGTTTGACATGGGAAGAAATTAGGCCTGTTCAAATTTCAGCTGTATTATTTAGTAATGCAGTTTATTAATTTTTAATGTTTTTGTAATCCACCAAAACAATGCCAAACCAGCCCACCTGCTAAATCCAACCAAAAGCTGCCCAGTTTGGCGGGAAACCCTCCAATCTGGCAACGCTGGCACTGGGTTGGCTTTGAAATTTTACACTCAGTAAATAAGTGTATGCTCCTACCTATATTTAGCCCAAATGTTCCAGTGGTTGTCCCCTCACATTCTCATTATGAGATCCCCGAGAGACTTAGCCCCCAGGTAATTTGAGTTCGAGACCCCTGCTCTAAGATGACTAAGGCCCAATCCCGTTTCTTATTTCTACTCCTACCCCTATTTTCGAGTGTCACTTTGCCCCTTGGAACTGAGTTACAAAGGCGTAGTGGTTAAAATCTTCCCTACAAAATGGGACCCTCAAATAAGAAGAGCATTACTTCATTAACAGCTACTAGCGCTGCTCTGTAGGCGACCCAGCCCGTCTTCAGGGATAGCAGAGGAGGGTAAAGTTCAGCTCCTCACTGCTGGGCTTTAGTTACATTTAGGGCATCATATGCCTTCAAAGAGGGGGGGTGTGGAATTGTTCATTATCGCCCACCCCTAATTCTTTAGTCATATGAAGCTGAAGTCAGATATTTATTAGCTTCTTGTTCGAATTTTCCTGTTCTGAGGCATCAGAATGTAACTGCTGCACTATATAAGGTGGAACGGGAAATTTAGCCAGCTCGCTACCGAGACATCCTTTTGTTCAGAGTGTGTTTCTTAAAAACCTCAGTTTGGAGGGCCATGTAATCCTAACACTTCACCCTACCCCTCTATCTCAACAAGAATCAGGACACCCTACCCTTAGGCGTGAACGTGCAAAACGGAGGGTTAAGGGCTAAGTGGTAGGGGCGCGGGGTGAAACAGGACTGAGCCTAAGCGCGATGCTTCAGATGTTTTCTCTATGAACCCAATCCAGCTCAGTGCTTCTACATATACCGCAGTTCACATATCCCACAGTCTGGTCTGCATGCCTGAAAGAAACCTCATCTTTCTATATACCTGCCTGAGCTGACACTCTTCATCAGCAGAGCCAAAGCTGCGACACATAAACACATCAGCAGACGTATCTATGAGCTTGTGGAATCTATGTTTATAGTGCTACGCCAAGCTTACATATATCTCGCTATGCATTACTCAGTGTAAATGTTATTTAGGATATGCTCACAGTTTGTTCTGTCTGTACTAGACGTAGCAGCTTATAAATAACTGTTTGTCAGTGGAGGGTCATGCAGAGCGGGTGATACAAGAGAAAGAGAAGACAGACGAGATGTGAAGAGATGTTGAAATGCCAAATCCATGATGCTGAAGAACTCGGTGACCCTCTCTCAGCCTGTCTCTCAGCCTTTTTTCCTCATAGGTAACGCAGCTCCTGATGTGATTCCTGCTGACAGCGTGTCCCCTCAGAACGCTGCGGCCTCACAGGAGGCACAAAAATAAACAACAAACAACATGTAAGGTTATAATCCAGCACTAACACAGCACATGCTTGATTCACTGAAGCGTTTGTGGTGTTATTGTAGTGCATTCATGGTCCCCGAGAGGGGAAAGAGAGAAGGTTTAGATCGAAATATTCAAGTTTGGAGTCACCCTCCATTTCTCAGGTCTTCTTTTAGATGCAGATCGGAGGAAAGACGTCATCTGCCGGTGCATTTGGGCCAAAGAAAAAGGGTGAACATGCAGTACTGTGCAACTGTGGAAACTTCATCCTTCATTTATTTAATGTACAGTCAAAATCACTAACATTAAGTACAACATTTTCATTTTTAATAAGGCTCTACATCTAATTAACATCAGGTTTGTGTGTGTTTACCTTAATTTCAGCTTCCATTCTTTTCGTCTTGCTTTTAGTTTTCCAAAGGAATCTGCAGGGATATTTTTCCCACCTCCAAAGTTCAGTCGGTTGCATTTTCTGCTTCTCACAATCCAAGTAATCCCAAACACATTCAGGGATGTTGAGGTCTGGACTCTAGGGTGGTCAAAAGCTTCAATTACAGCTCTGAGTAAAGGCTTCCTGACCGCTACACATCCTTTCAGACCCATAGTGTTGAGTTGTCTTGTCACAGTGGAAGGATGGACAGAAACACCTGTGGATGTTTTCAGATCTGAAGCAGCTTGATTTTCTCTTCTCGCTCAAAGATGAAAGCTTTAAGTGCTGTTTGGGGACAGTTTTGGTGTTGACCAGGTCTTGCTAATTTTCTCTAGATCTTTAGCTCTTAAACTTTTTTGAACTCCAGTTTTGGACACTTTCATTTTGTCACTCATCTCCTTCCTTATATAAGTGGATTATCATATTTAGTCTCCTAAAAACATCTCCTGGAATATATCTTCTGAAAATGCAACTAACTTCTGAGACAGAACTTTGGAGGTGTGGAAAAACATCCCTGCAGATTTCTTTGAAAAACTGAAAGCAGGTCTGCCGAAAAGAGTGGAAACTGTAAAAAAGATGAAGGGTGGAAACATTAAATACCGAAATATTTCATATTATATTTAGTGGCTGAGGCTTCTTTCTGGAAGTCCAAAGAGGCCGTAAGGTAGTTATAATTTTCTGGCTAGTTATTTTGAGATATCGAGTTAATTATCTTGTTATCTCAAGATAACAAGTTAATTAACTCCTTAAGATAGCAATCCAGAAAATTACAGCAACAGCTCATGGCCTCTCTGGACTGTTTAGTCCATTTTGAATGGAGATTAAATAAATGAAGTGTAGTCTCTGACTTTTGCACATTTCGTATGTATAAACATACATATAAATAAAATACACTTACACCTATCATGCACTTCGCAGGTTCACGGTCACTGATTTGCAGCACAGTTTATAAGCCCCCCACAAGGGACTGTGGGTATTACTTTAATGGTATATCATTCTCAGCTCAGCAGTGACGCTGACATGATGAAGTTGGAGTTCCTGAGCACAGGAATTATGAACGTCCACTCTAAAGTGATGCCCACTGCAACCACATTAGGAGCATGTGATGCAGCGCACTGGTTAACGTCTAGCACTGATTTGTGTGAGGCTCTGAAGCCGAGTGCAGGTCTGAGCATGCTCAGTAGCGCTGTAACTGTTTCTCCTGCTCCTGTTTGTATTGCATCATCTCTCTGAGCTCAGCTTCTACACACCCTGCCTAGCCCAAATCCTTCACACAGTCCTCCTTACTGTGTGTGTGTGTGTGTGTGTGTGTGTGTGTGTGCTGCTGGAGTGATCATGCTGTCATGCTTTGCTTTGGTGTTCTACATGAAATAAGACCTGGTGACTGACAGGCATACTACAGTGTTGATAAGGCTGGATGAGGATATTTTTAATCGTGGAGATTGATTTCAGAGCTCTGAGATGTTTTCAGGAACATCAGGTGGTCTTCAGATCATTCGTTCAAAACAGCAGACCACAATTGTTCTAGTTCAAACGTATTTTTGTTGTTCTTTGAAGGGTCACACTGAGGAACCAGAACTACCTCAATAGGGAGGAAAACAGTGAAATAAGTAAAATAAGCAATACATAAATAATACAGTATCTAAAAACTGCAGATAATAGAGAAACTGCATTATAGCTTAAAGGCAGTTTAATAATACACAGATCAGGCATAACATTATGACCACCTGCTTGTTTCTACGCTCATTGTCTATTTTATCAGCTCCACTTACTATATAGGTGCACTTTGTAGTTCTACAGTTACAGACTGTAGTCCATCTGTTTCTCTGCATACTTTGTTAGCCCCCTTTTACCCTGTTCTTCAGTGGTCAGGACCCCCATGGACCCTCACGGAGCAGGTACTATTTGGGTGGTGGATCATTCTCAGCACTGCAGTAACACTGACGTGTTGGTGGTGGGGTGTTAGTGTGTGTTGGGCTGGTCTGAGTGGATCAGACACAGCAGTGGTTTTTTTTTTTATTGCATGTTTCAATCATTACGACGTGAACAAAGTCATTCAGAGTGGTTTGATGTGAGATGGTTCACTGTAGAGAAGCTTACAGACTCTGATTTCTTTAAAGTGGTCACCAGGGGTCACAGTGTCTATAGCCATTTTAGTTACTATCTGAAACCACACACTTACACAAGCCTTCTGAGTGTTTGAATGTAATGATGATGGTAAATTAGTGGTAAATGTGAAGAATAAAAGTTTCCTTTGGGAACTATTTTGCCTTATTTTGATCATTTTCCTGCTGTAAACACACTAAACCTGGCAATTAAGTGCTGAGCTGAATCAGGTGTGTACGAGTAGGAAAATCACCAAACAATGCCAGAACCCTACATTAAACGCTTCAGATGTCTGGTTCCTATCAACACCACTGTGAACGATTCTGCCTCTGTAAGTTTCTCTAGAACAGAGCATTTTACATCAAACCACTCTGAATGACCCAACGGTCCAATCCTATTTCTTATTTTAACCCCCTACTCCTTGTTTTCGAGTGTCACTTTGCCCCTTGGAACTGAGTTAAGCAACCTCACTGCTGGGCTTTAGTCACATTTCGGGAATCATATGCCTTCAAAGAGGGGATGCGACAATTATCTACCATTTCCTACCCCTGATTCTTCAGTGATAGGAAGCTGAAGTCAGATATTCGGCAACTTCTTGTTCGAATTTTTTGTTCCACCTTAAATGGTGGACCAGGAAATTTAGCTAGCTGGCAACCGAGATATCAACAAACTACTTGTGATTTATTATGCCTATTATGAAGAAAAGGGCCATTATACATTGAAACGACGTTAAACTAAGACCATACAGTGGTTATTGTAATTTTTAACGGAGAAAATTCTCCCATTTGTGGGTGTCTTTGGTCACTCGCACAGCCATCTTGCCAGTTTTTCTTTTTTTCTCATAACACTCTGTTTGGAATGTGCCTTTGAAAAACCTCCCTTTGCAGGGCCATGTAGCCCTAACACTAACCTATCTCAACAAAAATCAGGACACCCTGCCCCTAGGCTTGAATGTGCAAAACGGAGGGCTAGGGCTAAGTGGTAGTGGTGAAGGGTGAAATAGGATTGGGCCTTTGTTTAACATCTCAATCATTTAGTTATCTGAAATTTTGAAAAATCAGTGGAATTCCCCTTTAAAATGTGTACTCAGGCATGTCAAACTGGGGACAGAGATTAGCGTTTATCCTCATCTAACGCTCTGAATTCAGTTCATGAAGGCTTTGCTTTGCTAAAGAGCTGAATCAGGTGTGTTTAATGAGGCAGTGAACTGAAGTCTGCAGTGTTTCGGCCCACGAGGACTGGAGCCTGACATGCTTTAGAGGATGATTTAGAAAATTAACAAAATGCAAATATGCAAACATCTGCGCATGACTGTATATTATGTTCCATAATACATCTTTTATTTGGATCTAAGAATTTTTTTTAAACTCAATATCAGTTCAGTAATATTATCATTAAGACTTGGACACAGATGGAAACGGACAGTTTGTTGATGAGCATCTTGTTCAAGGCTCGGTCAGGAACCCGTGTGGAACGCTGGCTTTTGCTCTTGGTTTCTCTACATCGTCAGCGCCTCCCAACATGCTTACATGTACCTTTATTACGCTTTATTATTAAACATTAATCTAATCCAGAAAGCAGATGCGGCGCCTTTTCAGCTCCGGTTCCCGGCTGGGGCTTTAAAATATGCTTGACAGCTCTCACAATACGCCACAGACATCAACAGCAGTAATTTGCGTGATTAATTTTAATTTGCATGCTTTGCATAGAGACATCTGTTTCATTAATTAAATTCATTAACTCAGCAGCCCACCGTCCAGTGCACACCTGAGTCAGAGCAACATCAGCACAGCTTCTCCGGCTCTGAGACGGCAGTCGGCAGCGCTTAACAGCATCTGATAAATAATGCAGTATCCATATGAGCAAGGGCAAAGGTCAACTGGAAAGAAATAGGGGGTGGGGTGTCGGATCAGCTGCTGTGTCCTGATGCTCGTTCTGCATAAAGGCCCCCAGGCCAAACATTAGAACTCTTAGCTGTCGACAGCCAGTCATTCACTTTAATATTAGGACAGAATATTAGGTGGATCAGATGTTTTGCTGGAATAAGTGTATAAAAGGTAATAAATGAGAGAGAGAGAGAGAGAGAGAGAGAGACTGATAGTTTATATGGGCTGGGAGAGAGAGAGAGAGAGAGACTGATAGTTTATATGGGCTGGGAGAGAGATGATTATGAGGAAGGTTACAGGGCCTACATCATGGAAAACCATCATTTTTAAACACTGTGTCCACTCACTGTCCACTCTTGAACACTCCTACCTTGTCGGTCCACCTTGTAGATGTAAAGTCAGAGACGACAGCTCATCTGCTGCTGCAGTTTGTGTTGGTCATCCTCTAGTCCTTCATCAGGGGTCGCAGGACGCTGCCCACAGGACACTGTTGGCTGGATATTTTTGGTTGGTGGACTATTCTCAGTCCAGCAGTGACACTGAATGGTTTAAAAACTGTCTGATCCACTCAGCTCAGTGCAACACACATTAACACACCACCACCACATTAGTGTCACTGCAGTGCTGAGAATGATCCACCACCCAAATAGTACCTGCTCTGTAGTGGTCCTGACCACTGAAGAACAGGGTAAAAGGGAACTACAATGCGCACATGTGATAAGTGGAGCTAATAAAATGGACAATGAGTTTAGATACAAACAGGTGCAATAAATGTGAATAGAATGTAAATACAGTTCTAGTTCAATAAAGTCATACGACCCCTAAAATGTTTCCACTTTTGCTATGAATCATAACAGAAGGCAGCAGGTTCTAGTGGACTGGCGAAGAACATTAAATGGACATTTCCTGGACCACTCAGCTACTGTGTTCTTTCTCCGTGCTCTTATTATGTAATATATAGCCATAAAATTAAAGGCGACGTTGCTCAGTATTTAAGTTATTCTCTGTAAACTTGGCTCATACTTGATGTTTTTAATGGGTGTGCCACAGTTCTGTTGACCTGTGCCGAGATGATGGAAACACCTTTATTTGCATATTTTCTGCAGCATTTCACTTGTTCATTGGAAGTTGATTCATCAGCTTGATTGAAACCTGGTTATTATCAAAACACACCTTGTATCTTCCGAATGGCTGAATGTACGTCTGTGTAACAAATGAATTCCAGGTGATTTTGGAATATTTCATTTGGTCCATTTATCATGAAATGCTCACACAATGTAAAGGCAACTGCCCTTTAACACCAAATGGTGTTACACACAAGCTGTAAGAAACTGGCATGAGGTTTAAACGTCACAGCGATGAAACGGTCCTCAGCCGTCCACTCTAAAGAGGGGAGACTGTCAGCATGAACAGGCCAGAGGCAGCAGGTCTGATAGAGCAGTCACTTTATTGAAGGGAAGAGCATACAATTCATCATCTGTACAGTATTTAACAAGCACTCCTTCAAGGCCTGTTCCCAGATCAGCGGGTGAGACTCTGCAGCGTGAGAGACAATGATGGCGAGAGAGAGAGAGAGAGAGAGAGAGAGAGCGGTCCGGCAGAGCGGAGACACGGTGCACACGGCTCCATCACAGAGGTAATGCGTTTGAGAGGAGAAACAATAATGATGGTGATAATAATAAAACACTGCAGGCTAATCCAATGCTAGCATTCAGCTCCTGTACTCACAAAGCATCTTTAAAACACAAACACTGATTTAGGATCAGATGAGTTGTTGTATAGGGCCACACGAAACCGATCCAGGAACAGCCCTCTAGTACGGAGACTGCTTGTGAACATGAGTCACATGGGCAGAACACTGAGGCAATGGCAGAATCCAAAACAGTGGCCGTGTAGTGCACCTATGTAACGCACCATCCATATATGTGCACGATATACACTCACTGGCCACAGGTACACCCACCATTTATCCACACTCGTCCATTTTTTCAGGTCCACTTTCTATACAGGTGTGCCTTGTAGATCGACAGTTACAGACTGTAGTACTGTTGTATAATAATAGCCCTCCTGTACACCAACATCCAGAAACTGGACACTGCTGAAGAACTAGAGAATGACTAACGCTGGGTTAAGGGTTTCCTGTGGAAGTACGTGATTTAGCAACAAGCAACAAATCAATCTACAATTTTATGCAATAAATTATGTCATGGACAATGAATTCCTATGCAAAAGTCTGAACACCCCCTGTGAAATTACATGATTTTGAAGTGAAAATAAGAGAACATACGTAAAATCTGCCCAATCTCTGCAAATTTAAGAGCACAATTTCTATTTATTTGTGGAGTTTGGAAGTCCAAGCAAACATTTGAGAAATGTATATATATATATATATATATATATATATATATTGCTGCTGTCTGAAAAAAACCTTGTTTCTCCATTTTTGTTGTTTTTCAGTTTTTGACATAATTTTGAAAATACCTGTTGCCCTTTACATTGTATGTAAATTTCATGATGAATGGACTAAAAGAAATGACCCAAAATGACTTGGAACATATTCTGGTTCCACTGATTTACATTGAAAGCAAAGTGTGTTTTTTCCTTCTCCTGTAAAGTTACCAAGGTTTTCTTCTGACAACAGCGATATATATAATGTGCCATAACTTTTGCACAGGCCACCTTTTATGTGTTTTTCCCCCATTATGTTAAGTTCAGTGCATTTTAATGCTCAGTTCCTGCTTACTTGCAGAAGTGCGTTCTCTGTAGAGCAGTGTTTCTCAAAGCGGTCCCTGATTTTTTGATGTGTGGCAAGTTAGGGGCAAAAATTTGGACCATTTGGGGGCCCTAAGGACCGCTGTAGATGACGTTACCTTACTTTCAGTTAGAAATTCAACAAACCATGTCATTTGACCAGGGATGTTCAAACTTCTGCACCTACCTGTAGACGACTAGTGTGTGTATAAACATCTTCACATCTACAAGGCCGAACGACAAGGCAGGTGTTTCTAATAAAGTGGACAGTAAGTGCAGTAAGTGTACCAGCACAACACTTACTAAAATACCAGTGCTGCTGCACTGAGAATGATCCAGCACCCAAATAATACCTGCTCTGTGGTGGACTTGTGGGGGTCCTGACCATTGGGCAACACAGTAAAGAGGTCAAATTATGCAGAGAAAGAGGTGGAACTACAGTCTGTAACTGCAGAGCTGAAAGGTGCACCTATACGTCAAGTGTACGAGTGTAGATGTAGGTGTGCCTAATAAAGTATCTAGTGACTTTATATACCCTTTGTAGGGCACTACGAAGTGAGCAAGGAGCATTTTTGCTCGTAGCCAGTGTGTTCACACCCTCCCAGCGCAGCGGCCATCCAGGGTGTCCATGCGTTCTGTTTCCGAGGTAAAGAAAGGCAGGCGCCTTCTGATGATCCGAGAAAAAGAAAAACACAAACGTACATACAAACAACAAAATAAAAACAAAAAACGGGAAAACAGAACACCCTGAATCACAACCAGGGCTTTAAGTGACTTTGTTTTGGGGCTTGACATAAATTAATACATTCCAGATCTAGTTATATAAAATAAACAGTAACATCTTACTATGGAATATTTCCTTTAAAAATGACTTTCTTTTTTTCTTCTTTGTTTTTTTTTTTTCCTTTTTCAAAATAAAACCCACCTCATGCTATATTGATAATCTACATACAACATTCACACTGTATTTACAATTATGTGCAGGTCCGTGAGGCCGGATGCTCGCAGATGGGGCCATTCGTTAAAAAGGAAACATTAGCAGGCTCGTTTAATGTGTATGTCTGTCCCTCTGTACACCAGTAGCTTATTTGCCCGCTGACAAATCTGTTGGCTTACGAACGCAAGGACACCATCCTGCCTAGTGTGTGTTTCACAGCACAATAACCTCCAAACGCTCCTGTTGCTCCTCCAACAGGTTACAGAAGCACATACACGCACGCCGCAGTAACGTCAACGCTTCTTTCCAGCCCCTCTTTCTCCGTGAAACCCCTCCGTGAAGAGCAACATGTGTTTTAGTCTGGTTCAGTGTAGTTGAGTGTTCATGTGTCTGTTGTCCTTTGAGAAGCAGTCGTATGCGTACGTGTGATTTTAGCATATGTTTTGAAGAGTTGGCACCTGTCCCCCTTCAGGTACGTCTGAAAATAAATAACAATAACCAAAGCAGCCCGATTGAGAGTTTAAAAATGCTACAGTTACAGAAAGTTGCTGCCGCACCTGGTATGATTGCATAATTACTGTAACCTCTGCAAAAGCATAGTGCTGAATCCCTGAATACTGATGTAGTGTTTCCATATGGAGAGGGAGAGAAACAAAGCAAGAGAGAGAGGAAACAGAGGCAGAGTGAGATAAGGGAGACAAATAAGAGTGTAAAAAAAAAACATCAATCTGAATTTTGGAGTGGTGGAAATGATTATAAATGATTCTAATAATATTCAATAAAGTTTGAGCTCGTTTTTTTAGTTATTTGGAAAAAGGAAATCCAACTAAAAGAGAACGTCTGTGGTGTTGTTTTTACGGTCTGTGTGATGGTTTGCTCAGTCGCATTAGGGTATTCGGTGTGATACCTAATTGTACTTAAACAGGGCTCCAAACTGGTTTGAGGAGAAAACGGAAGCAAAATTTTGCTAAAAACAAAATGCAACTGAAATCAGTTCTGAAGTTCCAGGGTAACAAAGTGTAAAACACATGTTTGTATTATACTAAAATTCAGCTGAACATCTGTCAGGAGAAAAAAAGGCAGAAATATAATCAAACACAGCTGAAAAATCACCCATCAGTCCTATTTAAACTCTATGTGGGCGTGGCCTAATATGCTAATGAGTATGCATGATTGACAGCCATGAGTCTAACATGCTCAACCTGCACTGAAACAAAACTAAACACAAAAGCGTGAGTGGAAAGAGGCTCTACATAGCGATATATATTTTATATATATATATATATATGTATATATAAAAATTTATATAAGATTTTGGGACAATGGTCAGCTGCTGAACTCAAATGATACAGAAAAAAAATCTAGATTAAAAACGTTTTTTGGGGACAGAGAAAGTACAGGTCATGTTTTCCCCACTGTGTTCAGTCTTAAAGAAGGTAACGTTCTTATTGACTTTCCTGCTGGATGTGTGGCCAGTGAATTGTGGCATGGCCGGTTGACCAAACAAACAGACAAATGGATGTTCTTGACAGTTCAGTTGTGCTTGCTAGTTTAGCTTTCGCTTGGTGTTTAGCTTTCTCCCGCTAAGCTTCTCCAACTTGAACAGAGAGAAGAGATGATTGGGGAACATAGAGAACACTGTGTGGGCTGGACAAACCTCATCAGCCTTGTGATTGGTGGGTATCTAGTTTACATACGCACTAGCCAAGATTAGGACTGCCCAGTTTACATCGAAAGAGGAGAATGTTGGCAAAATACCAATCAGCCATTTATTGGTCATTGGGATGTTATTCATAGGACATCCTGTGTACATGTATATTGTGTGCCCACAAGAACGAGGTTAGGTTCCCTGGGGCTTCAACTGTTGGGGAACAGAATCGTTATTTTGAAGTTTAGCAATGTTAATTTTTTATTCAATGTAGCCCACAAACCATATGATTTATTACCTCCAAACTCCCAAATGTTTTTGGAACATCATGTCAAGCATGATTTTGTCAATGAATAATTTTATAGTTTTATATAACATGCATGTGAAATTTTTGTGCTTAGGCTATAGATTTGACCTGTAAGTAGACAACAGCTCTGCTGTGCTCTCACATGATTTGTTTTGTATCGTGTCATAATGTGAAAAACCATTTATACAGCTAGAAGTCTATGCATATTTAAATGGGGAATTTAACACTGACACTGTATTTGGACTTAGTTTGATCATAACAACCTTTGGTGAATAATATTGTGGAGCAATTTACTAATTCTCAACTGCCGCGTCTAACAGCTTTCCTACTGTTTTCCTAGGCCTGCCTGTAACCTGCGAAAAAGCAATGGAATTGGCAACTTTCGGTTTTGCTCTGACTGGTTTAGGAATGTTATGTTGGGATAAACGCAAAACGTAAATCTTAAAATAGTGGTGCTCCTCTAAGTGAACTGAACGATTTATTTTTCCAATTGTGAGGCATGCACTGCAAACACTGAATCAAATTGTGGTGAAATCTGAATCACTGAATCGTTTCATGAAGAATCTTGATCAAACTGAATCACTGTGACATCAGGGATTTACAGCCCTAGAAATGAAAGACTGAAGCGAGCTCCAGAAAGGAGGATGAATGGAGGATGAGGAAAGGCGAGCTGAGACCAGGAGAGAGTGGAGCTCAGGGACAGAACAACTACTGCAGCTATATACGGCCTGCAGTAAAGACTCAAAGCAGCTAGAGTTTCAATGGCACCAGGATGGAGAGAGTGAGAGAGTGAGAGAGTGAGAGAGAGAGAGAGAGAGAGAGAGGTTACCTGAGGTGTATTACCAAATTAAAAAAATGAAGATTTCAGGAAAAACAATACCGGTGAGCTCTGTGTGTATGAATGAATGAATATATAAGAAAATCAAACTTTGCTATTTAAAAGGGGAGAAATACAGATGATCAATCACAATAACTGAAGATCTCTCCAAAAGACTGTACCCACAATTCCACTTTTCACTCTCCACAGGCACAGCACCACTTCATTCACTCAGTTCCTAAATAACAACATCTAAAATGCTTCAAATACGACAGACAGAAGAGGAAGAAAGAAAACCAATATTGTGGAGCGACATGGAAAGGCAGAAACACTCGATTTGTGTGTGTGTGTGTGTGTGTGTGTGTGTGTGTGTGTGTGTGTGTGTGTGTGTGTGTGTGTGTGTGTGTGTGTAAGGGCTGGGGTCAGAACGGTTCTCTAAAATGCTACAACAGTACTGATTCAATTAATGCATTTTTGGTTGTGATTTGAATCAACAAGGCCAGAAGGAAACAAACTTTGAAGGAAACAGAGCTGAAATAAACGAATAATGAAGGAACACTGAATCTACTGCCTTGAAAGTCATTATTATTTCATCCTGTTCAGGCAATTTGTCACAACATTTTACCTTATATTGTTGCAGTCATAACAAAACCACATGAAGACACTGTATTAGAAGAGACAATTCACTGGTTGAGAAATGAATGGGATAGCGTGTAACATCTAACATGGCATTATTAATACAGCAAGTTTTTAAAGGGCCAGGCAACAGCCAATCGCTTTGAAGGTGTTAAGTGTGTAAAGTCCAGCCTTGTTAAGGGGATGCGCACATGCAGTAGCCAGAACAACCTGAAAAAACACATTCTTGTGGATTACTTGAGCCAAAGCTACGAACTATTTACGCTATTTTTGGTCAGATTTTATCAGTGATTTCAAATACGTTGAAACTGTCAGTCTGGGGTTTATAGATCTCTCTCCAATCATAGAGACAGGAGCCTGGTCTTGTATGAGTGGAAATAACTGCCCGGAAACATTGCCAAGACAGCCGCTGAGTGAACAGACTTTCCTGTAAGGACTCATGGGCCAGTTTCCCAAACCCAGATTAAGCCTAAGCCTAGGCGAAATTGGAATTTTAATGGTGAAACACCACCGGCATTATAATTTAGCCCAATACTCAACTTAATCCATGGCCACAAAACCGGCCCCATATTTCTACAACTTTACAGGAGAAAGAAAATTTGTTCTTAACTTTAATCTACGTGGCAGGAACAAGATTTTATTCCAAGGACATTCTTAAAAAGGTGGCAAAAGGGCCCAATACTGCACAGTGCTGTAGAAGAACTACTTTAAACTTTTTAAATAGTTTTCTTTTTGTTCTTCACACTCACAAATGTCCTTTTTTAAATGACATCACTTTGTGGACCATTTCTATTAGTAGCCTAGTGATAGAAAAGGTGAACCAGCAACCAGAAGGTTGTGGGTTCAAATTCCAGAACTGAATATATCTGGTTGTGGCCTTGGAGAAGGCTTTTTAATTCCCCACTGCTCTGCTGTTGATGCTGTGCTGCCCCCAGACTGGACATGGTAGGCATCAAAGTGACATCTTTCTTGTTGAATCAATAAAAGCACATAAAATAAAACGTAAAAATGAAATAAGTTTTCAGGTGTTTTTATGACTGCAACGATATATTACCAGTTCAGGAACTCCTGCATGCCTCACTGAAAAGACAGAGGATTCCTGTGAGGTTACTGAAAAGAGTGGTGGATCGAATTTCATGAATTTCAATTCGTCTCTCTTCAAATGATGTTTGCTGGCTCCTGTTTGACTCAAACGGTTCAAACTGATGCATTTTATAAACTCCAACACTCAGAAGTTCCCCGAGGCCGGCGAGTATGGCTGTGTGTATTTGGCTGGATCCTGTTCAGCTCGAGCTGGGCCAGCTGCCTCTCAGCGAGACCGGCTCTCTGCTCTGCGTTACAGAGTTGAAAAGGAGCATATGGCGGACTGAGGTATACCTGGTTCAGGGAGGTCTATGCTTGATCTGATGCAGCGCTGTGAAATGATTCCTCAGTAGATCTGACTACTGTGTGTGTGTGTGTGTGTGTGTGTGTGTGTGTGTGTGTGTGTGTGTGTTTGTGTGTTGAGCAGTAGTACACTGGACATTCAGAAGCGGTTTCTTATTGGCATTACAATAATCATTCATAGAAACACGCCAAGAAAAAAAAAAGCAAATATAGTTTAAAGAGTGATGCCCTTTTTATACTAAAATCAATGTTTTTTTTTCTTGTGATAAAAGTTTTCACTCTTTAAAAAGAAAAAGAAAACAAAGAAACCATAAACGTCAGCGAGTCTTCCGCTTGTAGAAAAAAACAGTTGTGGTGCAAACGGCGACTTCCGTGAGCCTCCATTGTGAAGGTCCTTTGTGTGTGAGTTTTTTGATCAGTTTTCAAGTGTTTTCTTTTTCTCTCCAGAAGTGCACGGGAGTCTACAATGAGTAAAGCGTCTCACACCTGGTGCTGAAGGTGCTCCTGATATACGCCAGTTCACACCTCACACAACGGTGTTGTCCTGTTGCCGGAGTCCGATTGGCTGACGATGAGCTGCATCATAGGCTGGACTCTTTGGGTGGGTAGTCCAGGTTGGTCACCATGGTGACGACGGTGAGGATGTCGTCAGGGGCGATGAGGTTGGTCTGTCGCTGCATAGTGATGATGCGTTCCTCCACACAGCCGGCGGAGAGCCGCGCCTCCGCCTCGTGATCCCAACACTCCTCTATAGTCTCAGACAGCATGGCCAGGCCCTGCCACACAGTGACGATTACACATCGTTATACTGTTATAATGACAGAATTACACTCTATTACAATGCACTGCCTCCTATTCTGCTTCTGTCGGTACTGTTTTAGAATATGTCTGCATGTATGTACTCTGCCTGGCAAAACTTTGGGGGTGCTTTCTTTTGAAATTTGTATATGACTATTTTTCCCCTAAATAAAGATTTGATCGTTTTCTTTTCCACACTGTTAGGGATGCCCTGATACCATGTTTTTCCTTGCGATACGGTACCTGATCCTCAAGTATTTGCTGAAACTGAGTACTGATACCAATACTAACTTTATTTAATCTAACATCCCGTTTGGTGTCTATAAACACTAATGTTCATATATATATATATATATATATATATATATATATATATATATATATATATATGTACAAGGTTTGCAGGTACTTTTTTGGAGATGCAAGATTAAGTACGACTGTTTCTGTAAGTTAACAGCAGCCACTTCACTTTTAATATGAACCACATTTGACAACCGAAGTTCTGGTGCTAAATATTGTTTCATATCTGAATTTCTAAAGTCGCGCTTAGATCTTCAAGCGTCTGACTCTGCTTGAGGTCAGTAAAAAGTCACCCATGCTACCAGTATCAGTTGTTGAGTCGGAATTTCGGCCTCATGCATGAAACAGGCCCCAGACCACTGATCTGATGCAGTTAACTGAGGCCACACCGCAGGCTGTGCTAAAAGAAACAGAAGCAATGCTGAAGACTAAACCCAGGCTAAAGGATACTGTTTCCAAAGAGACTGAATGTTCCTTCCATACATCTCTCAATGGACAACAACCTGGACTATCATTAACTCAGGCTGCAACTGACTACCCAGTGAGAGATGCGATGTTGCTGCAAGACATGTGACAGCCTGACTAGACGGGCAGATAAAGGGAATAATGTTAGTTATAACGTGATAAGTGCCACAAGTGTGTATAAAATGCGTCTTCGTCATGAGGAACATGAGATGCATCACTCAATGTGGAAAGTATTATCCAGCCAATAGTCCAAAGGTGGTTTTACCACCTGTAAGGTTTGAGTGCTGATGAGTGCCATCATTACAACAAGGGGATAAAATATGTGGAGTCTGGCATTATTCCCAAGTCCCACTGTCACAAATATGTGCACATATGCAATATTGTTTTCCTCCAATTTTGCAAACTGACAACAAAACTTATTTGTATTAAAAACATTTTGCCTTCAATTTGCTAGGCGTCTCCAAAGGTGTCCTCCATTTCAATCGGTTTATCACCTCAAAATATAGAGATTTTGTTTTGCTATCAATACCACTACATGAACAGTAAACCCATTTGGGTTTAGGCTTTAACAAGCTATAACACAAGAGTCTATCACCGTTGTTGGAAGAAAACCTTGTATCTCCATTTTTGACGTTTTTCAGTTTATGACATAATTTGAAAATACCTGTTGCCTTTTACATTGTATGTAAATTTCATGATGACTGGACTAAAAGAAATGACCCAAAATTACTCTGGGGGGGGGCACGTCTGTGTATCTGTGTCTCACCGTATGCTTCTGCCAGTACTCTCTCAAAGTTGGTCTGAGCTTCTTGTGTACAACGACTTCCTGCATGTCCTCTAATGACGGGTGCTGCCCCACCTCCTCTTCAAATGGCAATGCGTATTCATCCACCGGACCTAAAAACACACACACACATACACACACACACACACACACACAGCTCTGTCAGCCCTGTCTGTGCATGTGTGCTTTGGGGGTGTGAAGGGCAGGTCAGTAGGATCATGTTCTGTGTGGTAAGCACTAATTTCACACACACAGCTTCCCCCCCCTCTTCAGTGTCCCTCACAGATCCTCACAACACTCATAGTCATTCTGTATTAAGAGTTGAGGACTTGGACTATTGATACTACAGGGTGTGGAAATAGTGCATATGTATGCTGATATACAGTACTGTGCAAACATCTTAGGCAGCCAAGAACACAGTTTAAAACTATTTAACTCAGTAGGTCATTTTTGCGAATACAAACACTATGTGACGGTATAATTTGGGCAGCCAAAACATTCAAACAATTAATCGAAATGACATTATTTTGTGTGTTTTGTGTAATTAATAGTACTGTTTTGCGATGAATCAGATGTGCCTTATTTGACTTTAAAGAAAGATTTTCTTGCTATATGATTAGACAAAATGTATCTATTACTTTAAACAGTTCATTAACATGAATTTTATCATGTTTACGCAGGATTTGCATGAACCTGAACATAAAGTTTTGTGATGTAAATAGAATAAACACAGTTTCCAATTTTAAATCACTGGCATGTAGTGAGAGCAATAGTGGCTTCATATTTCAGCTCTTCTGTGATTGTTGTCCTCTTGCTCTTATTCAGCTATGTTATGTCTTTTTTCGAAGGGAACTGCAGCTTTTCACTTTAAAACTGCTTTGTTAACCCACCAAATTACTGATATTGTCACCATATTGTGTTTTGCCTATAAGTGATGCTTCAGACAGTGCTAAATTCACAGCATTGCAGTAGCTGGAAATGGCTTTGGTTTTATCAAAATTCATCAATGGAACCTTCCATTTAAAAGTTGCATTTGAATGAGAGGCATCATTAATGGGTTAAATCACAATAAATTCAAATAAGTTTTTTAATTACTAATTACTAATAATAACGTTAATTATTAATCTTGGTTAGAAGAATTCAGTTAGAAGAACACAGGTTTGGTTCCTGACTTCTCGCTACACTCCAGCCATTGTATGGATTTGTAAATTCCCATCACACACCTGATTTAAATTAATGAAAGACTGATTAGATAAACTAGCCGTTAGATGGGAAGTGTGAATAAGAGACTTCCCATCAAAATATATTGTTTATTTGTTTACTTATTTGTATTAAATCTAATGGCAGCATTTTTAAATAAAGAAATGCTGACTTCTCTGATAAATGGTTTGAGAGAGAGTACAGGAGTGCGAATGAGAGTGTGTGTGTGTGTGTGTGTGTGTGTGTGTGTGTGTGTGTGTGTGTGTGTGTCTGTGTGTCTGTGTGTTACCGTCAGCAGCAGTGCAGCGGGATGCCAGTTCCCACAGCACGAGCCCCACAGCGTACATGTCGATCCTCAGGAAGGCGTCCCGCTGGAAATTTATAGCTCCTTCCAACACCTCCGGAGCCATGTAGCGCCGAGTGCCCACCTTAACAACACAGAAACACACATACCTTTATACACATCATCAAAAACAACAGGCAGCACTGAGAACAAAAACACACACCTTAAAGGAAGCAGTTTGTCAAAAATCTAAATCTTTGCATAATTTTATCCTGATCTTTAGGAATAAAGGGAGCTGTTGTTCAGAAAAACCTCAGTAGCTTTTCTAAAAATCAGCTAAAAGCAATCTGTTAAATCAAGTGTTCACAGTTTCCCCCCTTATTTGATGTCTGAAGTTTTTGCACCAGAGCTATAAGGCTAATGCAGCTCATATTATTGAAAGCTTATACCCACCAATCAGCATGGTGCAAACAGCTTGCCTAAATCATCAAATGCTTGCCTCAAATTGGTGGATTATGAACCTCCATTACTTGTTGGCTACATTAGCTTCATCACTTTGTGCGAAACTAAAGTCAGCAGTCTACTTCAAAAGAAAAAGACGCGTTTAAGGTAAAATGTCATCTTTTTGGCCAAAGCGATGTGGTGGTGTGAGTCATATAGTGCAGTGTGTGCTGGCTACTAAACAGAACGCCTAATGACCACCTTGGATTGTTCTGAGACCTCCCCTGACTGTGACTGGCTCCAATCACAGTATAATGTCTTTTGTGACTTCTCCATGACCACGATTTGTTCTAGTCACTGTTCTGAGACCTCCCCCTGACTGTGACTGGTTCTAATCACTGCATCAGCTGTTCTGAGACCTCTCCCGGACTGTGACTGGTTCTAATCACTGCATCAGCTGTTCTGAGACCTCTCCCGGACTGTGACTGGTTCTAATCACTGCATCAGCTGTTCTGAGACCTCTCCCGGACTGTGACTGGTTCTAATCACTGCATCAGTTGTTCTGAGACCTCTCCCGGACTGTGACTGGTTCTAATCACTGCATCAGCTGTTCTGAGACCTCTCCCGGACTGTGACTGGTTCTAATCACTACGCCAGTTGTTCTGAGACCTCTCCCAGACTGTGATTGGTTCTAATCACTGAATCAGTTGTTCTGAGACCTCTCCCAGACTGTGATTGGTTCTAATCACTGCATCAGTTGTTCTGTGACCTCCCCCTGACTGCAAATGGTTCTAATCACCATGTTGTTTGTTTTGAGACCTCCCCTTGACTATGATTGGTTCTAATTACAATGTTGTTTGTTTTAAGACCTTCCTCTGACTGTGACTGGTTCTAATCCCTGCTAGGTTTGCTCTGAGACCTCCCCTTGACTGTGATTGGTTTAAATCACTGCGCCAATTGTTTAGAGACCTCCACCAGACTGCTAATGGTTCTAATCACCATGTTGTTTGTTTTAAGACCTTTTTGACTGAGACTGGTTCTAATCGACGCATTGTTTGTTTTGAGACCTTGTTGTGAAATGTTCTTCACATGGTTCCCTGCGTCTCTGCATGGAGCGGCCCTCTGAGGGTGCTGAGTTTCAGAAAGATGTAGACAGAGCTCTTCTTAAGTAAACTATATATATATATATATATATATGTGTGTGTGTGTGTGTGTGTGTGTGTGTTGTGCTTGTATGAGAAGGAGTCCTCTGCTTGTGTAGGGGTCAGAGCTCACCTGTCCGTGTGTGTCACCTGCAGACTTTCCTGCCTCAAATTTGAGAGCAAGGCCAAAATCAGCAATGCAGGCACTCAGATTACTCTTCAGCAGTATATTCTTACTCTTAATATCCCTACGAGACAGAGAGAAACAACAAATACGCAAAAAGAAGGTTAACAAGACTACACTACAGAAATACACAGCTAATGAAGGATGGGCAGATAAAATAGCAGAAACAATAAGATCAGTTAAAACAAGTTTAATGTGTGTGCAGCCAATGAGAGAGCACCTGTGGGCAACGGCGGGCTTATGACCATCCTTCAGTCCAGGGATGTCCTCGTGCAGATATGCCAAACCTCGAGCAAAAGTCTGCGCTATGTGACACAGCTCATTCCAGGACACCACATTAGCCTTCAGGTAATCAGTCAACGAGCCCTGTCAATACATACACATGCAGACAGTCATAGGATAAGTGTGACGTAAACCACAGGTTGGAGCATAATGTGAAATACTGTGGCCACCAGGGGTCACTTATGAGCCTGTAATGAATGGCAGAAACATATGGTGCCCAAAGCTAAACAATGGTTCAATAGAATGACCTAAAAATGTCATGAGCGAGTGCACATTTGTGTGAGTATATGTTTATACATTATTATAGTAATCTGTGATGGGACACAGTTCTGTGTACAGAGTCTCCTGTGCATATTCTGGGTGTATTCTTTTATGCCTTTTTAGTTAGCGTGCACTTGTGTGTCTGTCAGTACACATTAACACCTCATTATAGAGAGCAGTGATGAGCTACAGTTAGAATTGTCCTTTTTGTGTATATCACAGCTTGCCATACGCCAGACGCTACACACTTATTTATGCAAAAAAACCATTAGGCCCAATCCCATTTCTTCTTTTTACCCCTACCCCTTGTTTTCGAGTGTCACCCTAACCCCTTGGAACTGAGTTACAAGGGGTAGTGGTTGAAATCTTGCCCTACGAAATGGGACTAAAAAAAAACAAAAAACAAAAAAAACAAAAACAAACACTGCTTCATTAACAGCTACTAGCGCTGCTCTGTTGGCGACCCGGCGCATCTTCAGAAAAAGCAGAGGAGGGTAAAGTTCAGCTCCTCACTGCTGGGCTTTAGTTACATTTAGGGCATCGTATGCCTTCAAAGAGGGGGGCAATTATTTATTATCGCCAGCCACCAATTCTTTGGTGATACGAAGCTGAAGTCAGATATTCGCCAGCTTCTTGTTCGAATTTTCCTGTTCCACCTTAAATGGTGCAGCAGTTACATTCTGGTGCTTCTGGCATCAAAACTGCTGGACTATTTAAGGTGGAGCGGGAAAGTTCGCTAGCTAGCTACCGAGACATTAGCATGCTATTAGCGATTTTTTTATGCTTGTTATGAAGAAAATAACCATAAATACACTGAAACGACATTAAACTAAGACAATACAGTGGTTATCATATTTTTTAACTGAAAATTCTCACATTTGTGGGTTTCTTTGGTCGCTCGCGCAGCCATCTTGCTGGTTTTTCTTTTTTTTTTTCCCCATAACACTGTTTGGAGTGTGAAAAACCTCTGTTTGGACAGCCATGTATCCCTAACACTTGGCCCTACCCCTCTATCTCAACAAAAATCGGGACATTCTACCCCCAGACATGAACGCGCAAAACAGAGGGCTAAGGGCTAAGTGTTAGGGGCAAGGGGTGAAATGGGATTGGGCCTTAATTACAAGTTACTCAATTTGCGGAGAAAGGGGAAAGTCAAATGTTCAAAAAATGACTGAAAGATTAAGATAAAATAGGCCTCCAAACAACTGTGCAAGAGCTGGTAGACCACCAAAACGGTCACCAAAGCATTCATTTAAAATGAAAAAATCAGAATCAGAAAAATCAAGCTTTACTGTTACTTTAAATCTGAAAAATCCAAACATGTTTCTGTCCATTCTTTAACTATGAGAAGGTAACTCAATGCTAAGGATGTGTAGTTCTCAAAAAGACCACTACTAAGAAAAGGAAAGACAAAAAAAATGCAAATCCAACAAAGAAGTTGCTGGTGGACTGGCCGCCTCAGAGAGAAGACCAGGGGTCGGCAACATGCGGCTCATCTACTGTCCTGTTGCGGCTCCACAGCAGAATTAGATTTTTAGGTAAAAATAAAATAATCCTCCTTTGCAGTAAAATAAAGCTCTGCTGATCATTCAACACAGTAAACAATAAATAAACTAACACTAAACAAACAGTCTTAAACGCTGGAGTTAATGTAGAACTGCTAATTCACCCTTTAACTCTGAAGGCTGGCGCACAGACTGCTGGTCACCATCGCAACAACAACAATCTGGCTTAGCTAGTAGCTAACGAAACGGCAAAGAGAGAGATTTAAGGCGTATATCAATAATTTGGAGCCGAATGTCCAGCTTGTTTCCTGATATGTTTAATCTACAGCAAGAAACTGTCAAACACTAAAAAGTCACAAAGCTGAACTCAGCTTCTCGTTTAGTGCAGCAGCTCTGGCGCCTCGCGCACCATTTAAGGTCGAACGGGAAAATTCTAACAAGAAGCTGGAGAATGAGAGGCTGACTTCAATGTTTAGAGACATTTTACAAGAAACTATTCCACTTTTGTGGAAAAGCTTCCTGCTGGAGATGGGAGAACAGTGACAATAGCTGAGCTAAAGCTTAAAGCAGAGCAAAGTAAGTCTGCGTTTTCGTTTATATTACATTTTTAGCCTATACTAGTACATTAGCACATACTGAGACATATTTACAGCCAAGATGATAAAAAATAAAATATTGTGGCTCCCAAGGTGGTCTGATTTTTGTTAAAAGGACAAAATGGCTCTTCTTAACATTTGGGTTACTGAACCCTGGTGTAGACTGTTCCAACTGGAAATGAAATGAAATAAAATAAAACAAAGGTTATCTGACTGCTGCACAGTACTATATTATCACCTATATACTGTGTTTGTGTCACTTTTATACCTTATGTATTAAGCTCTGAAGGGCTAGAGCTCAATGCACACAAGTTTTATGTATGTCTTTGTGTGAGTGAATACCTTCTCGTGGTAAGCTGTAATGAGCCACAGCTCGATGTCCATGCCGTTTCCTCTCTTCTCAGCTCCGATGAAGCTGAGAATGTTCTCATGTTTCATCCCACTAATACTGTAGATCTCATACTCATTCTGCCAAGACAGCTTATTCTGTGAGATAAAAAACAGGCAAAATTAAAAACCAGTTTCAACACTCTTAGCATCTTTCAGAAATGCAATTGCATGAGCTAACACCACACACACCCACACACACCCACACACCCACACACACCCAAACACACACACTCACTCCCTTTGTGTTACCTGTATGGGGAAGATTTTCACAGCCACGTATTCACTGAGTAGCTGTGCCTTCCACACGCAGCTGAAGCGCCCCCTGGCTTTAACCTCGAGCAACTGCAGTGGCTTCTGGCCCAGGAGCGGGGAGGGGGGAGTTGGCCCAGGGTCCTGCAGAAAGATGAGCAACCAGTCAACCCACACTGTGAAAAAGCACTGCGGTAAAAAGCACAACATTCACTCAACCAGTCAGATCAAACTGCCATCTACAACCTGCCATCCAAAACAGACTAAACCAATAAACACCCCTCCACCAACCAGGACACAGGTTACAGGTTGTAACCAATGACACGAGACCAATGAAAGCACAGTGCAGTGTTTGCAGTGTTGGGCATTTGAACAAGTCACTCATGTACTGCTTTTACTGAAGCAAACAAGTTGAGCACATCTTATGTTTTTCTTATATTTTATTTTTTTTCTCTAAGGGGCACTTAGGATGTACGTGGAGGTTTATGCATCAAAATTCATTTTATATGATGCTTTTTAAATCTCTTTGTCCCTTAAAGTATGTCCCACAAATATTAAAAAATGTCCCTGTGTTTTTTTCTTACTGTGCATTTAAGATTCATACACATAAAGTACCTCTGTTCTGACCTGATGCCTCAATCAAAAAGCAGTTTGGGCTGAAACACTCATAATTTTAAAGTGAATGGGCGGGGCTAAACTGCTGTAGCTGGAATAGGGCAATATATCCACATGTGTTGGTTTACATGACATCACAAAAACAATCAATTCAAAAAGGGCCTAGCTTCCATAAATAGACTGTATGGACTGGGGAGTGAATGTTTAAATACACATACCGAACTTTTTTACTTCAAAAAGCAAGGAAAGGTCAGTTTTCTTTGTTATGGGCTCTTTAACTGGGGACATATTTGATTTCCCAAAAAGAAATCCCAGAAAGAAATCCCAGAAATTCCCAGAAATGTCTACATTTTGCTTTAACAAGCTTCTGTTCCACTTTAGACCATATTGAAATAAGCATATTATAGGTGATATGATTAAAAGGCACTAATTCACATTAAAGGAGTACTAAGATTTTTACAGCACAAAAAACTCAATTGTAATAAATCATAATTGCAGTTAGAATATAAACGGTAGACCACTGCGCACCACTGTAACTTTGTAAACGTTAATTTTGGCAAAATTCAATTGTTAAAATTAAAACAAAAAATTAAAACAAAGTCATTCAGTGTGGTTTGATGTGAAATGCTCCATTCTAGAGAAACTTGCCAGTGAGTCTGAATTGTTCATAGTGGCGGTGATGGGAGCCAGATGTCAAAACAGTTTACTATTTCTAAAAGCTCCCTCATAAAAGCTTCCCATGCAAAATAGTTATGAAAACGCTGCTTTATTCTTGCGACACTGTTTCATCATAGCTTTGAAAAGGTTTCAGCCTTAAATACATTTATGTTGGAGAGGCACATGCAGGGCATTGTGAGGCAAAACAGTCCACAAAGAAAATATATATTTTTTTAACCACTATTAACCACTATTATCATCATCAACATTATCACACCATCATCAACATTACACTTTAAAAACTAAGATCACCTCACTGGTTGTTTTTAAAGGGAAAATTAAACTGACATATTTGTGTTGAAGACATTGTGACCCCTGGTTCCTATCAGCACCACTGTAAAGGAATCTGAATGACAGAAATTTTGAAAAATGGTCAGAGCTCCTCTTTCCAAATGTGGCAAATGTACATAGTTATTGGAAGTTTTTACATGTAGAATAATATGATTATCATTTGGTTTTTGTACAGCACAATATTATTAAAACTGGTAGCCATTCCATCCCTGATCATGGCACAATCTGCACACTGGAGCTGAAACTCTCTGCTCACTTCAACAGTGACAGATGCTGCGAGATGAAGCAACAGCCTCGTAGTGAGCCGTAATCTGATTTTTCTGCTACACTCGAGCCTTCAGCTTTTTCTCTCCTCATCTCACTGTGCTCCACTACCCTTTACTCCTCACTAATCAGGGAAAAGAACGAGGGGAGAGGCACGTCTCTCCAGGGACAGAGAGGCATGAGGAGAGAGAGAGTAAAAGAGAACGAGGGGTGTGCAGGGTTGGTTTGACATTGGCCAGGGTCACGTGGGCGGTAAACACGCGCAGCTACATGCTTACGTTTGACTTTTCCTGCGCTCTCAATTATTGAAGAGACTCTGAGAGCTGACAGTGGAACTGAAAAGCGCTTCAGACCCAGGAGCAGTTTCCCTGAGCCATCCTACACAAACACACAGACATTTATAAACAAAGACTTCATACAGGAGCACCGTGGCCTTTATGATACAGAACTCAAACAGACTCAGCAATGTCTGTATAGAACAGAAATCATACAGGAGAGTGTGCTCCTGCAATATTAAATTCATACAAGAACATAAAGGTTTCTCTCACAGCGTTCAGTGTCAAAGGCCCTGTGATCCAGAATTCACACAGGAACAGGAAACTCTCTTTAATACAGTATTCACAGAGAAAAAGCCAGGCTTGCAGAACACAACATTCACATTAAACACAGCCGTTTATAGATCACCACAGTTGGTGTGGATACGGGTTTGCTAGCCTGTATGCAGCGGCAAAAGAAAACTGAAAACCATCTTTCTGTTCACTCTTCACAGCCACAAAAGAAAAGAGCATGAGCATCTTCCTCCATCTTATCCCAGTATCAGTAGCATAACTGAACAGTAGAGGTCTGCTACCTGACCCATGCCTGATGGGGCCCTACAAAACAGTGTTTTGGGATGGGTTTCGGGCCGCTTCACGTATACAGTCGGGCTCGGGTTTGTTTTCTAAAGCAGTGTTCAATGTTTAATTTTCCTCAACTTGCCCAACTGGGCAAGTGGACTGAGAGTTTACAGTCTGAAAAAGAGTTTACAATTGAGTTTGCTTTTAAAAACATAAAAATGAGCTTAAATATAAAAATAAAAGCTATTAATAAAATAATTAAAACTATTGTTATTATTATTAGGGATGCAACAAAATTTCAGCCATTGAAACTTACCAGCCAAAATAGTCAAAAGTGGCACTTTTGGCTGAACATTAAAAAAAAGGCTAAAATAAAACCCAAAATATTAAGAAGGACTCAAACAAAGTACAAATAACAAATCATGTGAATGAGAAACACTGATTGGTCAGAGCAAGAAGCAGTTAAAGCAGCAGCAGATCGCCAGTGTGAAAAAAAAATACTTTCCCAATTTCTATATGGGACATTAGACGAGATTCAGAAATCTCTTATTTATGCTACGTATCAAGAGGAGATATAACATCCAAGAACTTCTACACTGCCGATTTGATACCACATAAACAGCAAACACCTTCAAACAGGAGTGCAAAGCCCCGTGAGCATGTAGATATCACTTGTAGACTGAGTTTATGAAATTAAAAAAGAAAGGAAAAAAAAGTCAAAAGTGCAAACAATAGTTAAAAGGAATTCACTGCCCTGGATGATCAGCCGTTCTCTGTTGTCAAGGAAGTTGGACTTTGTGGGCACATTTCATAGCCTACATGTTGTGGTCACTTTAGTAAATATATTTTAGGTAAACTTTTGTTGTCAGCTCGGTTTTGTCTTATTGAAAGCAGTTTTTATTAAACAGAAAATGGCTACCTTGTAGTTTTATGTTTAACACAGTAAATTAGCCCCTTTTCACAGCAGCCATAAAACAATTTCACAATTTCTGCTTGTTTTTATGGTGCGCTACGCATTTTTGTTCACTGCTAATGTTGATGGAATATATT